>NW_025335268.1:21614290-21856496 GCF_004798865.1 Varanus komodoensis | reverse complement strand
CTAAAATGAAGATAACACTGCATATATTGTTTTTTACCTTAATGCTATGTATATCTTCAGTATGATTTAGCTGCAGCTCTTGTTCAGTCACTAAAAACTGTTATTTTTAATCTTACATTATAAACTAGTAGGACTCCTGTCATATATTTTGAATAGGAGAACAGCTTCCTGAAGAGTCAAAGTCAGTGCTAAAGGGCTGCATGCATTAAACAGCAAACCCCATAAGTTCGTCAGCAGTAAAAGCAAATGAATCTACCCACGTATCATTAAACGTATGGTTTTCTTCAGAAACTTTTCTTCGATTTATCCATGGTTGGCCTATGGGGGGGGAGGGGGGAAGAGCTCAGTAAATGGGCGCAGGTCTGCAGATCCGTGGCTGTGCCAGAGATAGGTGTGTTTAGTGACCGATTAGCAGATAAACAGTCAAGTGCTGTGAACTGTGACAGGTCCCAAGCGCAGCTTTTAACATTCAGATGAAGGAGATTACATTGGGACAAACAGAATCTTTTCAGCAACATTTCGTGTAACATGAGAGCCTGCAGGAAGCTTGTTTAGCAGAGGAATGTAGCGATTTACTTAACTAGCTGATTTACTTAACTAGCTAGTGCTGGTTCCTGAGTGGAGCTTCGAGCAGATTGGCGGCTGTGCCGGCGCATGTTTTGAGTGACGGAGCTGCAGCAGAGGGATTCAAGAGCCACGTGCGGCTCTGGAACCGCGGGTTGCCGACCCCTGTCCAAGACAATTGGAGATTTAGTTTCCAGCCTTCCCAGTCTATACCATCTATGCCTTTTTCCCCAGCCATGTTTATATTATTGGACATTCCCAGCATCCTTTATTAATGCACACATGCAAGGTCAGCTAGTCAGCAAAGGTGTTTCATCCTAATTATGTCTGTTTTCTGCTCTTTTTATCAGCAAATTCAATGTCTTATGTGGGAGATAGCTTGCTATGTCTTGCTTTACATCTGCATAACAAAGGCTGCTGCATTTTTCCAGTGCAAGCCCTTTGTCAGCTTTCAGTCAAAAGGAGTCACTGTACCATAACATTAATTAGTATACCATCACAAGTACAGCTTCTTTTTGCCCATGAGATAAAGACTGGAATATAGCAATTGATCTTCTCAAATATGATCTGGGGTCTTCTTTTAAGTCTCTCCAGAACTTTGAATATGACTGTACAAGTATTTCAGATCAAATTAGTGGTATATATTTTGAAGCAGCCTCAGTCTTTTGTTAGTAAAATTAACACTTGAGTACCTGATTAACATCCCTTTCTCCTAAAAAAAATGGTAGATAAGCAGTTTTTAAATGATTCTGGGTCTCTTTCTAAACCTTAGATTCTCAAGACACACTTGTTATCTTCACTGCAGTCTATGTAGAGAACAGTGATTTGACATCTGTTTACAGCTTGGTGTTGAACTCAGTGGGTCTTCTTAGTAGATATGTGTGGGTTTGCACTGTTTGTTACCATTTGTATATTAATTTTATTTTATTTTGTACGTATTCTCTTCCCTTTCTCAAGATATATTTAGAATATAAAGGAACTTCATTTGAAGAATGGGAAGTTCCTTCATTATGTGCTGTTCATAATAAAAGGTAAGAATCGCAAATCAAGTAAAGCGTGTACCTAAAAGAGACGAGTGGAGCCAGAAAAGCATCAAGTGTTGGACCTTGACTGTTTCCTTAGATAATGCAATAAAATATTATAGTTTAATATATCTGTTATTCAATGGACAACCCAGTGATTCTTTACTGATAGCAAGTAACTTCAGAATTTTGATGATCTTTTCTGCCTGGACAGGAGGAATACCTTCTCCTTTATTATTGTGTTGACCCTTTCCACCTTATATTTTTAATCTTTATGAAGACTGCACTATGACAGCTGCCATTTCATTTCTAATAATCTAATTACCATTGCAACTGCATCAAGATGGGATGTGCAGTATTTATGTTTTGTATAACTGTTTTTAGGATAGGAAATGCGACAGCCTTGTTTGAACCATGCTTGTGACTGACTGCCTCATTCTTTGACACTACTTAGCCCATGTTAACTTATAGCCTTGCTGCTTTGAACTAAGAAAGCATATGTCTGGTACTTCTTCCTGGTCTGTACATGTTTTATTCTGGTTTTGTTGGCTGTGGCAATTTATCCGTGCTCTGAAAAAAACCAGTCATTTTGATTTAGCAAGCTTAAAGACTATTTTTGTAACTGTAGCTTTTTAAAAGTTGGCGTGTATACCAAAAAAAAAAAAAAAGTTGCATAGTGCTGTCTTGTCTTGTTTTTTTCCTTTTTATTTGTTAATGAATAAGAAGTCTACAAAGAGAAAACATGCTCTGCTTACTTAGTCTCATATTTTGGGAGGAGAAGAACATAATGTGGATCAGACCAACAATCCATGTAGTCCAGCAGTCCAGTCACAAACCAACTGTACACAGGACCCCTCAAGCAAGCTCCTCAGCCACTGATGTACGCACGCACACCTCCTCTGGTAAGGAGGTAGCTCATAGCCAGCAAGACTAGTAGGCACTGATAGTCTCCTCCTCCATTAATGTTAGGGCTATAAAGAAGCTCACAACTAAAGTTTACAAATAGGGCAATCCCAAATTTAAGAGTCTAGTTATCACTCAGATTTAGATCACACACAAAGGAAGTCAGCCTTCCAAACAACAGCCCTTCATTACTCCTTACTCTTTGTCTGTTGTCCTCTCAGGGACCCATTCAGTATTGTGCTCAACAGTGAATAGAACATCTCCATTCCTGGGCAGGTGGGGAGACAACTATCAGTTAGCATATATTCCTGGTCACTGGAAGTTAGGACGGACAAGAAGTTTGGCCACAGCTTCCCTTCCTGTTCAAATGAGATGCTCCACTCAGATTTGTTGCAGCAGCAATTGGGCCAGGGTGCCTAGAGCAGTGGTCCTCAAACTTTTTCGATAGGGGGCCAGTTGAAAGGCAGTGGCTACACGTGTGGGCCAGTGTGGTAGGGGTGCCTGGGGGCATGGGCCAGTGAGGTGCCATTGGGCGTGCACGAGGTGACATTGGGCACGCATGGCGGTGACTCGCTCGCTCGGAGACCATCTCCAATCGAGTGAGCCATCACCTCTCCCCCCCCCCCCCCCCACGCTGCGAGGCAGCAGCAAGCGAGCGCATACGGGAGGCAGGCAGCGGCAGCTTGCTCACTCAGAGACCATCTCCAAGCAGCAAGCCACCACCTCCCCACCCGCACAGCAAGCACGCGTGCGGGCGGCGAATGGCGCAGCCTGGATGAATGGCCATGGCGGGCCAGATTCGTCCCGCGGGCCGTAGTTTGAGGACCCATGGCCTAGAGTGACATAAGAAAATACGTTTGCAAGGGAGCCAGCTTTCTGAGCACAAGAAACCCCACTGATGAAGTGTCTTAGTCCAAGTGACAAAGCAAACAAGTTAAGCAACAATGCAGAGAGGCCAAGGCATGAGCTTCTGCCCCCTTCCACTTCTCCCAATCATAAGGTGTAAAGTGTAAGGAACCACTAAAAGTAAATCCAGCACCTTCTCCTGATCGAATATAGAAACATAATAAAATCCAAAATCCCCTAGGTGTTTTGGCTGAGTGAACTCAATAATAGCAAATAAGCCAGTTCTGAAGGTAGAAAGCCAGCAGGATTGTGGGGGCTATCCATTATATTGTACTGAATGCCACATATATAATGATCCACCAACTGGATAGAAATTGTGGATGTGTGGTCAGAGTTATGAGCTCCTTTGAAACCAAGGTTGCTAACCTGGAGAAGCAAAAAGATGCTGGATGATTAGACCACCACCCCTGCAGGACTAATTAGCTCATCTGAACTCCTGGGTGACAGCTCCACTCCTTTCATACAAAAAGGGGATCTCAGGGAAGGAGGGTGTCATTTTGAGGAAGAGGGAAATGATCCCTTAGAAGGGATCCATTCCTTGGAATGTATGTTAGCCTCTCCCACCAAAGATATGGCACCTGGTAGTAAGGGGCTTCTTGTAGTTGGAGATTCAGTCATTAGGCATGTAGATCACATGGTGATTTCCCTGCTTGATGCAAAGGTTGGAGATACCATGTGCTCTCTAGCTAGCTTTGTAAATAGTGTAGGAACAGAGTCAGTGGTCATGGTCCATCCTGGTACCAATGACATGAGAAAATGTAGTCTTGAGGACCTGGAAGCAAAAATTAGGTTGCTAGGTAGAAGGTTGAAATCCGAGACCTCCAAGGTGGCTTTCTCTGAAATGCTGCTGTTTCCACATAGAGTCAGACACAGCTGAGGAGTCTCAATGCATGGAAGAGATGGTGGTGTAGAGAGGAGGGTTTCAGATTTGTTAGGCTGTGGGGAACATTTTGGGACAAGGTGGACCTGTACAGGAGTGATCGACTCCATTTGAACAAGCATGAGGCCAGACTGCTGATGCATAAAATGCAAAAGATGGCAGAGCAACTTTTAAACTGAACCCGGGGAGAAAACCTTCATGAACTGGGAATCATCTGGTTTCGCTGAATCAGCCCTAGTGAATGAAGCAGGTTTCTGATTGCCCTAATGTAGGAGGAGAGGAAATAAGCCAGAAAGTTACACTGAAACATGATAACCAGTTGGTGAAGACTAAGTGCCAGAACATAAATTGCATGTGTCTGAAGAAGGATGGTGTGTTTATCTGCTTCTATGCAAATATTAGAAGCTGCGGAGACAAAATGGGAGAGCTGGAGTATCTGGTTTTAAGGAGAAAGCTAAATGTGCTGGGCATTACAGAAGCTAGGTGGAATAGAGCTAAACAATGGGATACTATAATCTCTGGATATAAACTTCATAGGATGGACAGGGAAGGCTGTACTGGAGGTGGTGCTGCTCTCTGTGTTAAAATGAGCATTGAGTCCCGCAGACATAATAACCTAAAGTGTGCAGACTTCTTCCTCAAAGCATTATGGATGAAAATTCCTGGGCCCAAAACAAACTTAATCATAGGAGTATGCTGTCGTCCTCTAGATCAGAATGCTCAGGTTGATCATGACATAGGGAATGGAATTACAGTATTGCCTTCAACACAGGTTAAATGGAATCACAGTATCGCGTTCCCTGCATAGATGCGATTGTGATTGTGCGGGGCGGGGGGGAGATAGCCACGATTGTGCCCGTGTTCCCTGCCTGACCACGCCCATGCCTGCCTCCCCCCCAGTGTGCAGAATTCACTGTTATCATTTTAATAAAGTTTTCAGTTAGATTTTACTAATAAGAAATTCTGCCTCCTCTATAAAACCTTTTAAACGCTGCCACTAAAATAGACCTTCTGACATAGGCACCTCCACTAGTGACAATATTTTTTTTTAAATGTCCATTGGTGGCAATTATTTACAAATCTGAATAAAATATTACTGTTCAAGATGACCTAGAAATTCTTAAATATGTTTTTTTCTTTACAGGAATATAATAAATTATTTTTATCTCAGTAGCTTTTATTTTGGTTTTCACTAAATCTACAAACCGGTTATGGCCATTCTTCTCCTCCTCTTTTGAAAAAGATGGGGACACAGGGGTTCTAACTTTAAAAGTTCTATTATGTTAAAGTTTGACAGCTAGCATGCCTTTGTAGTACAAAAGAAAGGAATTGCAGAAGTCAATAACAAAATAAACAAGTAAAGCTGGAATATTAGCCATTAGATAAATGTGGCTTAATGATAAGTTAATTCCAAGTGGAATACCTTTCCTCCCTTCTGAAACTGAAAAGAGCAAACTGCACCTTCAAAGTGGGTACTCCTGCTTATGGGCCAATTGCTTGGTGCATTGGAGATTTCTCACTGGTTTACTCTCTTAATCTGTTGTCATGTCCACAGTTTAATGATGTTGAATCTGCCCACTTCCTTGTTAGTATGCTCAGTAACCTTTCCCACAGAATTTGAAACTGTCTGATCCTCAGTGATTGCGTGCTTTATCTTTGAGTCCATTGGCCTTGGCATTTCAGCTGTAGATTCTAATTGCAGTTCCTAACCTCTCCTCTTTATCTGACTCACAATCTGATTCCACAGCTTCTGGGGTCATTCTCTACACAGGAACAATTTTAGGAATTTCTCAAACTTCCTTACAAACAGGAATATATGCTGTATCCACTTCTATCAAACTTGGGAATCTTTTTATTATAGGCTAGAGAAATGGGACTTCGCATAGATCTAAATATGTTTTTAAGTTATCATAAATGGAAAAAGAAGGGTGTGGGGGCTGACCCAGTGGGCTCGATGATGGATGTTTGTAGTTTTCTTTCTTTTTTTTTAGGATGGATGTTGTTTGTAGTGTTTTTTGTTTTGTTTTGTTTTGTTTTGGATTATAATTTCAAATAAAACTTATTTTTTTAAAAAAGGAATATATGCTGTATCCCAGTCTTCCTGTGCCTCCACTTCTCCCTACTTCTGGTTTCTAGAATTGTGTTAAAGAGAGATGGAAACTATAAAGTTTTGGAGGGCAAAATGAAAGAAAATAGCAAGAGGACTTTTTAGAACAGGGATGAGCAGCTGGAGGAGTTAAGGTTTGTTCTCCTTTGTGGGCCCTGAAATTTAAAACAAAATTTGATAAGCTATGGCAAAAGGGTAAAAAATGCTTGGGTTTTTTAATAAACTTTTTTTAACTGAATTTGGGGGGTGGGGGCAAGTCCACATGTGGCCTGTGAGTTGTATGTTACCAGCCCCTGTTCTAGAAAGATCCAGGATAATATTAAGTGGAACAAATAGAAATATATATTTGCATAACTAAGTACTGCAATCTACTTAATGTAGAATTTTTAAAAAATGCTATATTGCTATAGGGCACCAGAAACAACACTGCATTGTTCTGTTCCTGGAACTCATCGGATTAGACCAGTAGTCAAAATTCCAGTAAGTTGATTTTGGTATCAGTATGTTATCAGAAATATATGACTGTGCTAGAAACAGGCTCAAAAACAACAAATTTAACATGTCAGATAAGTACCTCCAAAGTTTTGAGTCACAATGAAAATATTTAATAGTGATTTATCCTAAATTTCAGCATTCAGTGTGCTGTCAACATTATTTACTCAATAGGTATTGAGAAAATAAAAAAGAACAAATGCTTCAGCTGCTATAGTTTGATTAAAGATACATTAAATTTAGTTGAAAACTGCAATGCTAGAAAGAGAAACTTAACACCTTTTGTTGACAAGTTTATTGCATTACTGTTCAGCTTCACCAGCCATGGTAAAAAAAAAGTCTATAGATATTAAACTGGGTCTTATTCTTTTTTCCTGCTTTTTCAGTAGCTCTTATTTCACTTTCCAGGCCCTTAAATTTGGAAAACTGAAATCTTTTCAGTGGTAGGAAGATGGGGGCAGTGGGGTAAATGTATAGAGGAATAAAGTCTCAGAATGTTTGGGCCACAGCAGTACAAATTAATTAATTTAATAAAGTTAATGGCACCTCTCACAGACAGTCCAGGTTCAAGCTGAATAGAACAAAAGAGCAGAGGACAAATAAGGACCATACCTCAGTGGCAGATCACATGTTCTTCATAGTTTCTGTATATCACGCATGGGCTCTGTACCTCTTATGGGAAGATTTAACAACTGAGATCGTTTTGGCAGGAACCCCTGCCCCGGCATCCATATAAAAGAGAAGGGTTCTTGCTATTTTCCTCAGTTCTTCTTCAAGTGCCTTTGGTGCCTCAGAGAGTTCTCTCTCGCTCCTTAGAACATTTTTCATCTTTTTTCTAATATTTCTAAATCTCATTTTTGCTCCCTTTGTTTCCATACCCTCACAAATTTCCACTCTTAACCATTTTTTTTACCTTCCTTCATTTATAAAAAACTAGAAAAAGAATTCCTTTCTGTCTACCACATCCATCTTCTCCTTGACTTGTTCTCTCTGCTACTTTCTTGCCTATCTGCCCTCTTTTCCCAATAGCATCAAAAGCTGCCTTTTGTAAAAGCACCCATTGCAAAGCCAGTGGACATTCTTTGTGCCTAACGTGTCTGCATTGCCATGTGTTCTCCAAATAGGCGCAAAAGCAAAGAAGCCATTTCCTCTACGGAGAGCTTTGGAATAAGGCCCTTCACATTGTAGAAGTCTTGGCCTTGCCTGAGACTTTTTGCCTGTCTATGGCAGCCTCTTTACACTTGGGCAGGTTTGTGCTGTCTGCCACAGTCACTATTCCCTTGACAACATTCTCAGTGGCCCCTTCATTGCCCACTACTCTGGGCATGATAGTGAAGCATAAAAAGTCCAAGAAACTGGCTGCTCCGTCTAGCCACCTCGAAACCTTGTCATAGAATTTCACAAGGTTTGTCTGGCAGGACCTGTTTTTGTGGAAGCCATGTTGCGTGGCTGCCAACCTCCCTTCCCTATCTAGGGTTACTAGATCTCTCACTATTATGAGCCTTTCCATTGTCTTTCCTGCAAAGGATGTAAGGCTAACCAGTCTGTAATTTGCCATGTACCTTCTACTACCTTTTTGAAAATTGGGACACTGGCTCCACCCTCCAGTCCTCTGAAACCTCACCCATTCTTCACAAGGCCTAAAATGGAGGCCAGCGGGTGCAAGAGGACCCCCATCAACTCCCGAAGTACTCTCCGGTGTATACTGCAAGGGCCATCAGAGATGGTCCCAAAAATCAAAAGTAGAAGTTGATATGGACAGAGGCAAGGGAGCAGCCCCTAAAAGCAGTCATCACTTTTTTCCCCTGCGTCTATCCATTGGGAAGCATTGGGAGGCATTGTTCCTCCTCTGAAAGGGAAGCTGTTACTGGCATTGTGCCCTAACTGTTTGGTAGCAGGAAAAAGAGGAACTTCCCTGCCCAAACCACTTATGTCACCAGGTAGTGGGGTACTGGAAAACCTCCATTCTGTCCATGCACTCATCCATCTTAATGTTGAAGAGCACATCCCCACTGAAGGGCAGGTCCTCGATTTGGTAGTGGGCCTCCTGCACGAGACCAGGCAAGCACAGTCATGCATGCCTTCTGAGTGTCACCGTGCCAATCATTGCCTTGGCTCCACAGTCCATCTGATGTCTGGCAGCATTGATTTGTAACCCTGAGAGGTGCATCACCTCATTTTTGGAAAACCCTGGGGAGGTCCCACTGTTCTGGTAGGTAGTTGCATAGGGAGCCCACCTTCTCCCAGAGAAAGAGTTGGCCCTCCATCAGAACCCACCACTTGGTCCCATCCCCATGCTTCACGGCACATACTCAGGGCCTCTGAAAATAAAACCCTTCCTCCCAGGCACAGGAAATAACAACACTGTTAGAAGGGGCACCCTTTCCTTTGCAGTCCCCTCACAGTGGTGGTTGTGTGGGTTTTTTTAAATGGTTTTAAATAATCATAAGCGGTCCTGAGCATTGTGACAGCAAAAAAAGAGGAAGGGATGTATTTTCTAAGTTTCTAAGTTATTAATAAATGTAATGTGTCCAATTATTAGTTGCTATACATTTGGGTCTATGCAGCCTCTACTTTATTATGAAAATAAATGAAATAATTGCATTTTTTGCCCTTTTCTAGTCAGCAGATGATGTTGACCGCTTTTTATCTATAAATACAGATCTGAGTTGTTTCATGTGGTATATCAAACAAAGCAATAACAGGTAAACAATCTAATTTGCTGTTCCTTTTATTTATATTATTTGAAGTGTTTGTTTGATTTCAAATGCATTTGAGGTTTTTTGTGTTTGTCTGTCTTGAGGCTACATTGCTAAAATTGTTTATTGCCTATTCTTGGGAGATCATACCTTGTTGTTGTTAGTCGCGAAGTCATGTCCGACCCATTGTGACCCCATGGACCACATTCCTCCAGGTCTTCCTGTCTTCCACCATCCCCCAGAGTCCACTTAAGCTCACGCCAACTGCTTCAGTGACTCCATCTAGCCACCTCATTCTCTGCTGTCCCTTTCTTCTTTTGCCTTCGGTTGTACCCAGCATTAGGGTCTTCTCTTGTGAGTCCTTCCTTCTCATTAGGTTGCCAAAGTATTTGAGTTTCATCTTCAGTATCTGGCCTTCTAAAGAGCAGTCAGGGTTGATCTCCTCTAGGACTGACTGGTTTGATCTCCTTGCAGTCCAAGGGACTCGCAGGAGTCTTCTCCAGCACCACAATTCAAAGGCCTCAATTCTTTGATGCTCAGCCTGCCTTATGGTCCAACTATCACAGCCATACATTGTAACTGGGAAAACCATAGCCTTGACTATATGTACTTTGTTGGCAGGGTGATGTCTCTGATCATACCTGCTTAAGAGTAAAACTTTTTAGGGTTACATGCTTAGTACTTTGGCTTTTAGTTCTATTTATGAATATGGGTATAAGTTTATCCCAGTATGAGTCTAGATATTCCAGAGGCAGTTTTTAATAGAGCCTTTGCAGATTAATGACTATAACTAATATGAAAACAAGGAAAGCACCTGATCTGGATGAATTTCCAGTTGAATGGTATAAAGCATTTTCACATTTTCTAGTTCTAGAGACCATATCTCTTGTATGATTTTTCAACCTATTTTATAATGTTGATATTAAAATATTAATGCAATATTGACTGACAGAGTACACATTATTGGACATTAGTCCGACCAGACCAGACTCAGTTTTTGAGCTGGTGGGCTTGGTATAGCTTATAAATAGATAATATATGAATAATTTGGGGTGCTGTTGTTGAAGTATATGTATAATTATTTTAATAACAATAGTATTCTGCTATATTGCAGTTTTCTTTATTTCCTATTTTCTTTTCGTTCAGGTGGGTTGTTTTTTATTGCGCAATATCATTTCACAGTAATAAATAAAAAGACATGCTGATCATCATAGGTGACTGAAACACAAAATAGGAAATAAAGCAGAAACAAATGTTGTGAGAGAATTTGACCAGAGGTCAGAAATGAAGCAGGGCAGACTGATTTTTACTTTGAATCAGCTTGAATCAGAAGACACAGAGCAAGCATCCACATCACCTGACATTATGGTTTCAACTCAAGGCCTGGGATCACCTGGAGAGAGTATGGGATGTTTCTCTGAACTGCTGGTGCATATGTTGACTTCTTTAGGGGTCGACATTCAACAACACATGGATCCAGAGCAGGACAACATTTACAATGTCATCAGGATGGAGGATGCAGTTCCAGTGGCTCTATCTCTGATATCCGCCTTACGCCAGTCAATGATGGAGCCATGGGAGCTGCCTAATTATCCACAACTGACCTCACGGCACCTTGAGTTGATGTATAAGGTCAGGGAACAGGACATTCCATTCTTGCTGTGGCATCCCCATCCAAACTCGGTGGTCATTGAATCCACACAGGGTCAACAAACTAGAGAGCACATGTACTGGCCAATCATGAAAGGCATAAGATCAGTATGATCTCTTGCCAGATCTACTCAGCCATGGGACTCATACTTGAAATCTCCAGTTACGAGGCCACTATGGCCCATTATCAATATTTCCTATGGCAGAAGATGGAGTCACTTGGTGCATTCCTCCCTGACCATCAAAGGGACCTGGACAGATTCTTCATCAGTGAGGCAATGCAGCTTTCCAAGCAACAGTTGGCAACAGCGAGACATCATGTGGACTGAGATTCCAGGGCGCTTGTTGGTACAGTGGCTCTCAAATGAAATATGGCCACAAGCTGGTAACCTCTCACAGGAGATGAGGCAACGAGTAGAGAACATGCTGTTCGACGGGACTAGGCTTTTCCATGCTAAAATGGATGAGAAACTCAATACCATCCACAAGGCACTTCTGACAGCTCACAGAATGGGATGGGGACCCTCCCAACACTATAAGTGTAAGTGGACGTGGAACAGACAATCGCAATATCGCCTTTTCCAACCTATGCAACAGGGGTACCTCATGGGGCATTAACCCTTCCAGCACATGTCCTCGCCGTACCAATGTGCCTCGGTACCAACAGCCCAGGAAGCACGTTGATACACTTTCCTATTTAAGGATTTACACATTCTTTTCAATTACTTACTCATCTCTTGAAATCTAACGCAAGGTCTATGCAAATAGATTTCCAACACCCTTTTGACAGCTAAAAGGTTACTATCACAACACTGGAAAGATAAATGTGAATAAAATAAATAATAAATATTAATGTGTAATAATGTATAATATTGTATAATAAATGTTAGATATTCCCAAACCATCCCACCATGTTAAGGTGTGCATAAAAAATGAGACTGACTAAAGGGAAGTTGTGATTAAGCCACAATAAGTCCAACTTGGACCCATTGGATGTGAATAATTATAGACCTGTTGCCAACATCCCTTTCCCTGGCAAGATGTTTGAGCAGGTGGTAGCCAGGTAGCTGCATGAACTCTTGTATGAAACAGATGATCTAGATCCATGTCAATTGGGCTTAAGGCCTGGTTTTGGTCACCCTATGGAATGACCTTTGCCGGGAAAGAGTCATGGGGAGTGTGATCCTGTTGACTTTCCTGGACCTCTCAGTAGCTTTCAATACCATCAGCCATGGTATTCTTTTGGATAGACTAACCAGGTTGGAAGTAGGAGGTACTGCTTTTCAGTGGTTCTACTTCTACCTGGTTGACCAGTACTAGAAGGTGGTGCTGGGGGTTATTGCTCTGTGCAATGCCAACTATGCCATGGAATTTCGCAGGAACAATTTTATCCCCCATGCTTTTTAACATTTACATGAAACCACTGGGAGAGGTTATCTAGTGGTTTGGGCTGAAGTTATATCACTATGCAGATGATACTCAGCTCTACCTCTCTTTTTCCTCAAATCCAGGCAAGACATTGACTGTTCTGAATCAGTGGACTTGGTATGAGGGCCAATAAGCTGAGACTAAATCCAGAATTTGTGCTCTTGATGGGTGGATCCTCTTTCCAGTTGGGAGAAACTCAACCAAAAACTCCACCTGGTTCAGAATAGGGCAGCACAGCTGTTTAATAGGGACTAGCCCATGAGATCATATCACACCAGCCTTTTTTCAGCTACACTGGCTGCCAGTTGAAATCTGGCCCCAATTCAAAGTGCTGCTTTTTCTTTGAAAGCCCTCGACAGCTTGGGGCCAGGTTATCTGAAAGAAACCTGGTCCAATATGTGCCTACCCAGCCTTTAAGATCATCCACTTAGGTTGTTCTAAGGGAACTCCCCCCAAAGATGTAAGGGGGTTGCAACCAGGAGAAGGGCCTTCTCAGTAGTGGTACCCCATCTCTGCAACATGCTCCCCTAGGAGGTTTGCCTGGCACTATCTTTGCTTCCTTTTTGGGGCCACGTGAAAACCTTTTTAGTTTTCAGACATTTTATTAGATAAGGATTAGTTTTTACCATAATAAGTATAATTATAGTTATTGCTGCTGTGCCATATGTTAATTTTATTATAGTTGCTGTGAGTTGTTGATCCTGTTATATTGGCTTATTGTCTTACTGTTTTACCTAAATACAATTATTTTATTGATTGTTTATATGTTTCTTAAATGTGCAAACCACCCAGAGAGCCCATGTGCTATGGGGTGGTATATAAGTGTAATAAATAATAAATAAAATAATAAAAGACTTGAGAAATGCTGTTGTTAGAAGCTAATTTTTTCATTTAATGCTACTTCTAACTGAATATGTGATTATACTTTCTATCACTAACAGAATTTAGTGACTGCTGTTAATTAGCACTGGATGTGCAGTTTTAGCTTTTTTATTTATAACTCATCTACTTATAAGCCACATTTGTTTAACCCAATGTAGACAATAAAAATGTAAGAATACAATAGAATACAGTACAACAGTGGAGAGGGTTCAAAGCAGAGCAAGAAAGATGGCACAGGGCCTGGAAAATAACTCTTAAGATGAGCGGCTGAAAGAACTGGGCCTGTTCTGCATTGAGAAAAGAAGACTACAATGATAGCACTTTACAGGTACTTCAAAGGCCTTCAGAGAAGGAGGAAAAGACTTACTCTCATTCATCCCAAATTGAAGGACACAGAACAATGAACTTAAACTGCAGTACACCAGGTGCATGCTAGATACAAGGAAGAATTTCCTGATTATAAGAGCAATATGACAGTGGAACCAGCTGCCAAGAGAGACTGTGTGCTCTTCCACACTTGAGACATTCAAGAAGCAAATAGTTATCTGTGTGGGATGGTGTAACTGGAATCCTGTGCCAGCACAGGGTTGAACTCGATGGCCTTCTTGATCCCTTCCAACCCAGCTATTCTATGATTCTATGATTGTTGATGGAACTCTAAAAAATAACAAAATAAAAGAAGACCAGTGTTTCTTGGTGTAGTCATCAGCTCTGCAATGCTCTCCCAATGGAAGCTATTCTGGGAACCACACTTGTCTTTTCAAGGCCAAGTTGCTCCTCCCAATTTTTAAGTGCAATCCAATGGGGATGACTGCAAGTGTCCATAGCATCTTGTACCTCCCTCTTGCCTTCACCGATAGTTTCCTACTATCTTTCTCCCACTATCAGACATGGACCACAAAACTTCACTGTGTATTCCAAATTCCAGAGGAGAGGCTAGACTGAAAAAACCCTCATTTGCCCTCCATATCCAGAGAGCAAGAACAATGAGAGAAGGTCATGAACTCATGCACTTGTTCCTTCTCCCACTCCTGAAGGCCACAACATGATAAAGTTTATCGGGGGGGCTTGGAACTGAATCGTAAAGGGAAGGAAGTAGTACACCTTAGTGTAACTACAGACAAAGGCTTATGCACCGCAACAGAGACAAAGGCTTATGCACCACAACAGAGAGAGCAGCTCTTAAGGTGCACAAGAATAGTCTTCCAAAAATGTAGAAAGAAAGCTAGAGTATAAAACATGTGATCTTTGATGTCATATGCTAATGCCCAGAATATTGAAAACAAACAGCATGAGCTTGAACTCTTAACACAGGAGAGTGAATATGACTTGATAGGCATAACTGAAACTTGGTGGGATGACTCCCATGACTGGAATTCAACAATTGAAGGATACAACCTGTTCAAGAAGAACCAAAGGAAAGAAAGAGAGCTGCAGTTGCACTCTATGTTAAAGATACGTGTCTGAGCTTAGTAGCCGACTGAGAGCTTCTGGATTAATATAGATGGAGTAAGGAATAAAAGGAACACAATTGGGGTCTATTACTGACCACCCAGTCAAGGAGAAGACAAGAATAAAAGTTTTGAAAAGCAAATTGCCATTGTTTCAAGGAGGCATGGTATTGTTATGGGGGACCTCAATTTCTCCAGTATCTGTTGGGAGACAAATTCTGCCAAACATTGCCCCTCCAAGAAATTCCTAACATGATGCAGATAACTTCCTTGAACAGAAAGTGGAGGAAGGAACTAGAGCAATGGCTATTCTTGACTTGATTCTAACCAACAGGCATGACCTAGTGGATAAAGTGGCAGTTTTGGGCACTCTGGGGGAAAGTGACTACAACATACTTGAATCTTTGCTTTTAAAGGAAATAAAAGCCAAATGTAGCTAAGTGTGTACCCTGGATTTTAGAAAGCCAATTTTAATAAACTCAGAACACTGATAAGCAAAGTTCCATGGCAAGCGACTCTAATGAGAAAAGGAGTCCAAGATGGGTGGGGGAAAAAAATTAAAAAGAAATTCTAAAGGGACAATTACAAACAATCCCAACAAGGAAAAGGGACAAGACAATGGAAGAAGGTCATGTGGTTCACCAAAACAAACAAACCCTTAGAAATGATCTGAAAACAAAAAAGGTTGTGTATGAGAAGTGAAGGAAGGCCAGACTACAAAGGAAAAATATAGGCAGGTAGCATGAAATTGTAGGGATGGCGTCAGCAAAGCTAAAGCTAGGAATGAAATAAGCCTAGCAAGGGATGCTGAAAGCAACACAGAAAAGCCTTCTTCAGATATGTCCACAGTAAAAGACAGAGGAAAGAAATCGGGGTTCAACTACTCAATGTGGATGGCAAAATGGTAGCAGATGACAAGGAAAAGGCTGAACTGCTCAATTTCTACTTTGGCTTAGTCTTCTCCCAGAATAAGTTCTATGACTTTTCTGATGAAGGGGAAGTACAAGGTGAACAAGCAGGATGGCAGCTCAAAATTGACAGGCAATTGGTCAAGGAACATCTAATTGGACTGTATGAGTTCTACTTTCCAGAGCCCAGTGAACTTCATCCTAAAGTTAAGGTGGAAGAACCACTGTCAATTACCTGGAAAAATCATAGAGGACAGGTGAAGTGCCAGATGACTGGAACAGGGCTAATGTACTTCCTGTCATCAAGACAGGAAAAGAAAAAGAACTGGGAACTATTGACCAGTCAGTCTGACATCAATCCCTGGGAAAATTCTGAAGCAGATTATTATTGTTATTGATTTGTTAAATTTGTATAAATGCCACCCCATTAGCATTACGCTGTTTGGGAGGTCAAAGCAGTCAGTCTGCAAATTCCTTGAAAGCAATGCAGTGATTACTAGAAACCAACATGAATTCCTCAAGAACAAATCCTGCCAGACTAATCTCATTTCATTTTTTACTAGGTTGCCTCACTGATGGACTGTGGGAATGTGGTGGACTTAATATATTTTGACTTCAGCAAAGCTTTTGACAAAGTGCCACATGATATCCCTGTTAGCATATGAACTAAAAGTGGGTTTGATGGAACAACAGTAAGATGGATCCACATTTGGCTACAGAATTGAACTCAAAGTTGCTCATCAATGGCACTTTCTCAAACTGGGAAGAGGTAACAAGTGTGGTACCACAGCGGTCAGTCCTAGACCCAGTGCTCTTCAACGTTTTATTAATGTTCTGGATGAGGAAGTGTAGACAACAATTATCAGATTTGCAGATGACACCAAACTGGGTGGCATGGCTAATACCTTTGAAGACAGAATTATGATTCAAAGTGATCCTGATAGGTTAGAGCTCTGGCCAGAAAACAACAGAATGAAATTCAGGGACAAATGCCAAATTTAGCACCTAGGTGAAAAAAACAAATGCATTATTACAAGATGGGGAACACTTGGTCAACAATAGTGCAAGTAAGAAGGATCTTGGAATTGTGGTAGAACACAAGCAGAATATTAATCAGCAATGTGATGTGGTCGCAAAAAGGGCACATGCTATTTTAGGCTTCATTAACAGAACTATCACTTCCAATTCACATGAAGTACTAGCTCCCCTTTACTCAGCACTGGGGAGGCCTCATCTGAAGTAATGTGTCCAGGTTTGGGCACCACAATTTAAGAAAGATGCAGACAAGCTAGAGAGGATTCAGAGGAGGGCAACAAGAATGATCCAGGGAACGGAAACAAAGCCCTATGAGGAGAGACTGAATGAATTGGGGATGTTTAGCTTCAAGAAGAGAAGACTGAGGGGGGTATGATAGCAGTCTACCAGCACCTGAAGGGCAGTCACAAAAGACAAGATTTCTTCTCAATCATCCCAGAGTGCAGGACACAGAATAATAAGCTCAAGTTACAGGAAGCCAGGTTCCAGCTGAACATCAGGAAGAACTTGCTGAGTATCAGAGCAGTATGACAAAGGAACCAATTGCCTAGGGAGGTCATGGGCTCTCCCACACTGGAGGCATTCATGGATAGCCATCTGCCAGGGATATTTTAACTTGGAGTCCTGCACAGAGCAGAGGGTTGGGCCTCGCCCATCCCACTCTACTATTCGATTATCCTTGTGCATTGAACTTAGATATGAGCAGAACAGCCAAAGAAACCTAGATTTTAACAATCGACTTAATGAGCATACCTAGAGTGTGTATACATGTGCAGTGTCTGAATACACATAGTGTAAGTCACAGTTCTTCTATTTCTTTTCCCTAACCCCACAGAAAGGAACAGCAAAGATTGGGACCTTTGCATTGTCTTTCTGTCTTTAGAAGGTCAACTTATGATCCTGTATCCCCATGTTTCCTTTGCCTGCCATATGGAAAGGAAGAAGAAGGATCAGGATTCTTGTGCTGCATTTCTTTCACACAGGCCTTGATCCTTCTGTTTCCCCCACCTGTGCATTCCATTCCTCCCTGCCCCAGTTTCCTAAGAATCAAACTAAAGAAACCTGAGTAGATAGGTTTTTTTCATGTTTTTTACTTAAATTTAAGAACATGGGTGTTAATATGGATCGGCATGCTTGAATGGAATATCACCAGGCTTCATTCCTTTGTATCTTCTGCCTGCAACTTTGCATTATAGCAATGCCAATTAGAGCCATAGGAGGAAAAATGGTCAGGAACCCCTAACTCCACTTCCCCATGCTGAGATACTAATCTGTGTGAAAATGCATATTTTGATATGTGAGTTCACATGCCACAACTAAAGGAAAAAGAATATCACATGGAATGTGCTAGATTTGCTCTGCAAAAATAGAGTATTTCTGAAAATTTTGGAATGTTAGCAGCATTCTAACTTCAGAATGAAACTGAGTGTGCCCAAGCAGTACCTGCTATTCCATAGCCAGAAAAGCATAATAATTTCTTGTCCTGCTCAGAATTTAACCAGACTGATGAAAAGCATGCTTTCTTGCCAAGTTAGAACAAATACATCAGTATTTTTACCAAAAATTTGAAAGAAATTAATGATATGTTGAGCCACACCTTTAAATAGAAAGTACATTCTTTCAGTTTTCAGCAGTTTTGAATTTGCTGCACCTGTAGCAATTTGTATCAGATAGATATGGCTTTCACACAGTTGTGGTTTTCGTCAAGGAGATTATGGATGCCAGCTTTCATTAACTGAACAGATATAAATCTTTAGATGCTGTAGAATATTGAATGTTTGTTTGCAATTCACCATAATGAAAAAGCCATCCCCACGACCTGTATTTTAATATTTTTGGCAAGGTCTTTTGGTTTTATTCTTACTAAAATTCTTACTAAAATTTATATTCAATTCTTTTTTTAAGCTCATCGATGGAGAAGCCATTCCAGGTAAATATTTTGTTTATGTAAGACTATGTACAGTATCAGATAATTATAATTCTTGTACAGTGAAGACAAGCAATTCCCAAGCTGTATACTGAGACTACAACTCCCGGTGCAAGAGCAAATTGCATTCCTGTCATGGTGGGGGGGGGGGGGATTGCCATTTTCAAAAGACAAGGAAGAATGCTTCAGTTTGGTCTTTGCTTTTAGGCTTTCTGATGCAGGTATAGTTAGTGGGTCTGTTTTTATCCTCTTGATTAATAGAGCAGGAGAAAGAGCGACAAAAAAGAGCTGAAAATATACATAGAGAAATATAATTTGCAAATATAATTAAATTCCTATTAATCTGATACTTTGTTGCAACCCCCATAACTTTGTGTTTATTGGCAAGCTAGTTATTAAATTATTTTTCTTCCCATCTCCCCTGACCCCAGCAAAATGGTGAGAGTCCTGCTTGTATAGCTATATATCAAGCTTTGCATGTCAAGTCACCTTTGCTAAACTGGAAAGCATGGACCTGTAGCCAGATGGGTGAGCACACGTGGAAGCAGAGCAGGGGTTTGGACTCTGTGACCTTATTTGTCCCTTCCATTATACTATTCAAAGCTAATAAAACCCAAATCTAATAAATGCTGAAACCTTCCACCAGTTGTTTGTGTAACTTCATGGAGGTCTAGCATTTGGAAGCAGTTCTACACTGCATGTTCTGGAAAAATAGGATTTGAAAATACTGTCAGATGAAACATGCATTTCCATGTACTATAAGAATGATAGACCATATGTACATATCATGTAAAAAACCAAAAATTTCTTCATAGACCTAAGTAAGAAGGATAATACTGATGGAGTAGTTTTTCAGTCTTTCTTGTTCTAGAAGCCTTGTTTATGCTTTTCTGTAGCATCAGCATCACCACAGAGTGTTTCCTCATCAGCAACAGCATTTTAAGTATAGTCATTATAAACAACTACATCCAAAAATACTTAGTAGCTTCATTTGTTGATAAGTTGACACCTGAAGATCAAGACAAGATTTACAAAGCTCTTGAAAGAACAGTATTTTCTTCTTGGAACATCACATTATTGGCAGGAAGCTTTTAAAATATACTAAGACCATATCATTTGTTCAGTAGACACTGCCTAAGCAAGCCTCTTTTAAAATCAGAACATGAACATATGGAATATATGCAAGAAAAAATCAGCAAACCCTTGTATTTTTTAGTACTTAGAGATAGGTGGACAAAAGTGCAGAGAGAAGGAATCAAACTTTGTGAAAATTGCCTGGGCCAGGGTTTTTTTTAAACACACACATTGAAACAGGAGAGAACAGACATAATACAGAGTGTATCTGTTGCAAAATATGAGAAGTCCTACAGAATACGGGAGGTGATGAGGTATTTGCTTTGCAGACTGACAATGCAAATAATATGAAATTGTCATGGAGATCATAATGGATAAGTATCTGCATGGAACAGGATATGCTTCTTAAGAACATCATGAAACTGGACACCCTCAAAAAGATGAGTAGAAGAAGTTATAAAACATGCAGATGCTACTTATATTGCGGCTGCATTCTTCAAATAGTAGCAGAAAGAAAAAATGCAAAGAATTAAGTAGAGTTACTAAAGCTGTGTAATAAAGCTCAATGAGATGAAGTAGTGACCTCCTTTGAAAATGTACTAAGAAAGAATAATAGTTGAAGAACTTAGAATACCAAGAAGTGTAAGTAATACTGTAGATGATGTCACTGCCTTCTGAGTTCAACTGCAGAACCCTGTTATGATCACTCTTTCTGTCGGAAGAGAAGAATATTCCAGGCATGCAGAGAGTTCTTTTTAAAACTTTATTGCAATGAAGGGAACAGAAAAGAATGATTTCCTTCCCACTTTTCTGTTCACCTGAGTACATGTTCACCCCCACCCCCTTTTGAACCCTGCTCCCGGCTGCTTGTTTCCTCCTCCTTTCCCCTAATTGGCTAATAGGGTACTGAGAGTTTACACTCTTTCTGCCCGCCTACTCCGTGCTCCCCAACACTGCCCCTTCTTCCCAATCTAGCCCTGCCCCCAGTGGGCTACAATAGGCTCATTTTGTTCTGCCCAGCTTGTCAATAAACAATCAGGAAGTATTTGGCCCTCCTGCCTACGTGTCTGTTTCCCCATACCTTGTGCTATCTGATTTTAGCCCCTCCCCTCCTTTGGGCTAAGTAATTTTCTTTGTTACCCTTTTAACTCTCTTTACTTCCTTGTTTCAAATCATCTCTTTACTCCCTTGTTTCAAATCACCCCTAAAAATTCTAAAGCCAATTTTTGCAGCAGTCATTGTTTCTGAATAAGACAGTGGACATTTACAGAAATTCCTTATCAAATGGTCATGGTAAAAACAACTGTTCTTTTATGCCCTTAAGGTGCAATCCTATGGTCTCTCAATGTTGTCTGGGCATGTCGTAGGATTTTGGAGCCCTACCTCCAACCTTCTATGACCTTAGAATTAGAACTCAAAAGGCCAAGCCCTCGTCTTTTCATGGCTATCAGTTCCCAGTTGGTCAGTCCAAAGAAGCTTCATCTTGATTGCTAAGTAGGACCTGCAACAAATTTATTTCACTGTTTTATTTGTGTCCCACCTTTCCACCAAATACTGCTCAAGGTGCAAAATACAGTAAAATACAAAGTGAAAAACAAAAGCAAACCCAAGAGGCCTCTTCTATGCTACAGAGCTCAGCCACCTCCCTGGTCTATCAGGCAGTGGAGGACAATGAAACCAGTAGGACAGTGATTAGAATACAGGTGACACAGGTCTCTGATCAAACATTTTTTTAAAAGTGCATTATCAAGCTCACTTTGTGTTGAAACTTCTCTGTTAACATTATATCTAAAGATAGCTTTTTGACCGTGTTTCCATTGATAAAGGTTTATTTAAAATCAAAAGCATATCTTAAACCTCCCAAAGGACCAAAATTTGCAGTGTATTTGCAGGGTAAAGGAGGTAACATTCTCTCTGACTTTGTTGCTCTGATCAGTACAGTTTCAAATAGAACAGTTATATGAATTAGTTTACACTGGTCTGGACTGAAGATCAGTACTTGGAGGGTTTGGCTATCCACCTTTATTCGTGATCCTTGCCTGTCTTGGTTAGTTGCATTGAGTAAGAGAAGTGGTCCCACATGTCTCGAAGAAGGCCATTATGCAGTCAGTCCCTAAAAACTTCTTTCTGGAAATAGAAAAATACTGGCAACTATTGCTTAGCTACAAGTATTATTCTTAGTTGAGATTCTCAAGAAGGTGGTAATGTTCATACTCCAATGACTTTTAGAAGAAATGTATTATCTAAATGCATTTCAAGCTGGGATCAACAAACTTACCATCTTGGACTCATTTCAATCTGTAATATATGTTTGGAGAGAGATGGGTACAACTTCTCCCTTGACTGTATTTGAAAGTATTGGCCATGGTATATTATTAGATAACTGCAGGTATCCATTCAGGCCCTGGCTTTTGTACGTGGACTATTAAGAATATGCACCTATTTCCATGGTCACTTGGTTCTGTACCTGTTTGCAGGATCAGTTTCAGAAAGCAGCATTGCTTGAGTTTCTGGTTGATTCCATGGCACTTGTGGTAACTCACAGCATTACATCTTATCCCCCATGCTCTTTAACATCTATATCTAAGGATTGGTGTGAGGTGTCCTTAGTATACTGTAATGACACACCTTGATTTCTGACTGCCTTTTGAGTCAAATAAGACTGTGTGGGTGCTGAACTAATGTCTGGATTCTGTTTGGGAGTCCTTTTTGACCCAGCTTTTGCACTTTCGACATAAATGGCCATGGTGACATGCGGTACCTTTTGCCAGCTGTGGCCCTTCCTGAACAGAGATGATCTGGCTACCATGATGTATGATTTGGTAATTTCAGAGTTATATTAGTAGAATTTGTGATCTGTGGAAGCTTCAATCACTGCCAGAATTTTAACTGGGGCAGCCAGGTGGAATCATGTTTTAAAAGGATCACGTTGGCTCCTTCTTTGCTTCCAAGTCCAACTCTGGATGCTAGCACTTATCTTTAATCTTGGAAGCTAAACAGGGTCATGTCTGGTTAGTCTTTGGATGGAAATGCAGGACTCTTGAGTCCTGCATTGAGCAGGGGATTGGAACCAATGACCTAGGTCCCTTCCAACTATGAATCTATGAATTCTGTGAAATAGCTGGAACCTAAATATCTGAAGGAACACCTGATTCCATGGCAGACTGCCCATAACTTAAGATCTTTGTTTGATGCTGTTTTCAGAATGCTTTCTTTACTTGAGGTATATTATATAAGCACTAAGGTAAGGGAGTTTCTGCAGTAGTGTACCAACACTGGAATGATTTTCTGAAAAAGAGATGACTAGAGCTGATGTTACAATCTTTCCTTGTGTAGTGAAGCCGACTGAATGAATACCATTGCTGACATATCAATTGATAATAATACAATGATGATAGCATCATCTCTGCAGAAACTCCTTTTAATGTCATCTTTATACTTCTTCTTTCATAGCCATACACATCTTTTTCTTTTTTATTTAATAGTTCATAGATATATGGATATTTGATCCAGAAAATGCAGATCTGTCTGAATTGAAACATACTGCAACTTCCCCATCAGTAGTATGTATTTGCTCTTTGCATAAACCATCTTCATAATGCAGAATATAAACATAATGTGTTGGCAAGCCACTGTGGGTAGGCGGGGAACCTCCATCCTATTAAGCCTTTAGGTTCAGCCACTAGTGTCTTTCCCTACCCCATTTAGCTATTAGGCTTGGGTACATATTTCCTAAATCAAATTGCTGCATAGGAGTGATTTTCAGCAGGTTGCAGTTGGAGATGGAATGGTTTTTCCTCTCTTACCCATGTGCTACCAAGCATGAAAATTGCATTGCACTTCACATGGCAATTGAGCTTTAAAAAGGATACTTTGACACATGTGAGATATTAGTACTATGCCATGGGGGAGGGAGGAGAGAGTGTGTGTGGACAGACAGATGAGTGTGAATAGGAGGGATACATGCTTGTGGGTAAATGTGCTATGCAGGCTGGAGATTTTCCAACTATGCACTTGTCCAATGTGGGTTTTGGCCCCAACTACTGCCAGGATGCAATCCCAAAGGGAACGCAGTCATTAGATAGTTCCCTGCTTTAGCAGCATTAATATGTCAGGTGCAACTTAGCTTTTCCAAAATGTGAATAGACACAGTTCTAAGCAAGTATATAGTTAGTTTTTTGCTACTGCCAAATGATTGCTAAACCTTTGCATCTGGGGCTTCTATTGTGGTTTTACACTGCTGCTTTGTTGTAATAGGGTTTAAATATCTCAGGTTGCTTTGAATTGAAATGCATGTTAAAGTCTCAGTTAATTTAGGAATTATGGTATTGGTCTGAATCCCCTGCATATTTAGACAGAGTGTAAATGGGGTATTACTGTTCTGTGAAATGGTTTTAAATTATATTTAATTAAAATGTAATATTTCTATGTTCATTTTATGAGCTCTGCCATAAAAGGCATTTTATACATATCTACTTGGTTTATTTATAAATAGACAAGCAGACCATAGTTGCATGCAAACAGCAAGAACATCCCTACAGTCATAGCATACCTGCTACCTCATATAAAATTTTTCAGAGAATGAGATGCACTCCACTGAAACTTTTAGCGAATACGCAGCTCACTGGTTCTGCCCCATCTCCTTCCGCAGACCCTTCTTTGTCTATTCTCTAATCCCCAAACTATTTCATTTGTTTGTCTCTGTCTCTCCCACACACATCTATTTTCTCCCTCCCTATAGGTTGTGTGTATGCACATGTGCACACACATGCAACCTTCTTCAGACTGATTTTTTTTCACCCAAATATTTCTGAGAAATCTCTGTAACAAGAAAAAAATAATTTCCCTAACGGAACATCCCCTAGTCATCCTTGACTATTATATTACCATTCTCTTCTCAGTTCTTGAACTGATCAGGTATTGTTTCAAGGGCAAATTCTAATATTAGTATAGCCCCCAGTAATCAGAAATCCCACAAATATAAGGTATTTAGTGTTAAGTCACTGTTTAACAGTTCATACAGTTATTGATTTTTTTATCCCTATTAAAAGAATGCTTTGGGCTGAAATGTAGTTATGTTTCTGAAAAAGCTTTTAGAAAGTCTTGTGTGTTTTTGAAAAGACACATACATTTAATCATTTTTCTTTCACACAAACAGTATTCCAGGACCCTTAGCCAGCATTTCTGGAATTTGGGACAGACTCCTGTAATTACAACATTTTTTGGAAGAAGACAATATACTGAAAACACATTTTACGATGGGTACTGGTCACTTACTTTTTTCAACATAAGTCTCTGTTTTTGAAATGATTATCTAATGCAACTTTTTATTAGATGAACTATGCAGCTACAGCAAAATGTTGCAGTTTGTTTGTTTGTTTGTTGTATGGAAATGAAACAATTAGCCAGGAGTCTACAATGTTAATACAGAGTAGATATTTGGCTGCCTACAATTGCTAGTTCATTCTGTTCATTCTCATGTGCTTATCCAGTGTGCACTGTAAGGAGCAAACTAGCTCCCCACACATGCAACTAGCTGGCATTTGGGTTGTCGGTTCAGCCAGGCTTCTTCTGCTGATTTATGCCTCGCCTCATGCCAAGGCAGGTCCAGTGCCAGCTCCCATTCTCCTCACAAATGCAGCTAGTTTTTCCCACCATTATGGTACCCATTCGCCTACTCACAATATTGCATGCTTTCTATCTGCTCAGTGGGCAGGAGCTAGTGGCAAATGATGGAAATTCACTCCACGCGGTGCTGGGCTCAAACCACTGGAGTGTAGGCTATTTCTGGTTGGCACATCCAGTGTCATTAAGCTGCTGCATCACCATGCCCACAGTGTATACTCCTGCTTAGGTTTCCAGCCTGCCAGTCATGGACTTCTCTATGAGCTCACTCATTTTTCACTAATCACGCTTGCTTCTTAACGGGCTGCTTGTTGCCCCAGTGGATTTTTAGAAAACTTTTTTTTTTTTTTTTGAGGGGGAGCTTCTACAAACCACAGGGACGTTCTGGACATACTGAATCCTCCATCTTATTTCCCAGTGGTTCCATTTTGCCCCATTTCTGTTGACTCTCATTGATCAGTTCAGTGTTAGAGGGAGTGACAGGTGTCTTTAATGAGAAAATTAAATTTTACTGACTAAACTAAAGATGCAATGAGGGAGCAGGATAGGGTGGTATGCAAAGCAAGAGCAACAACAAAAATAAGACCCATACATAAGAAGCCAGTATATACGTAGATCTGTTCTAATAAGAATTAGCCTCTGTAGAAGGACAACAATGTTCTAAGATGCGTTGGGCACAAATAAAATTGAGGTACTGTTTGAGAACTTCCCTCCCTCTCTCTTTCTTAAAAATGCAATAAACCAGGATAGGAAACTCCTATTACTCTACAGCCCAGTGCTCAAGTCCTTTACTCCAAGTCTCAGGTCAGTACTCAGGTTTTTACTGTCAAGTCCAAGCTGAATCTCAAGTCATTGCAAGAAATTTTTGAGTCAATTCTCTTCTCAAGTCTCAAGAGCCAACTTTAACAGAAAAAGGGGAGGTGGTGGTGGGGTGTGTGAGAGAGAGTTGTTCACTCCTCTTTGGAAAAGCATGGGAACAGAACAGAGGCAGCAGGCAAGTAAAGCACTGTTGTGCTTCCTGTCTAAAAAAGTGCACCACAAAGAGCTGATACCTTCTCCTATACTGCAACCCTCTTCTCCCTATCCTCCCCTGCTCCCTTGTCCCTCCCCTCACTCTCTCCATCATGCCAAAAAGAAGATCTGAAGCCTTCCTTTCCATTCCCACTATTGCAACCCCATCCTCCCTATCCTGCCCCACCCCCTTAAAATGCCTTAAAACTCCCTCCCTCTCACCGCCTTCCTCATGCTAAAAAGAGCTGCAGCCTTGACTTGACTTCCCCCTATTGAAACTTCCTTCCTCCCACCACCTTTGTTGTGTTTGTGCCTGCCTTCCAGCCAATTGCGGATGCCTTCCATCAAGATCATCCCAGGATATCCTACTGCATATCCTACTGGACATGGGTGACGGTTGTAAAAACGGTAGAATTCTCAAGTCAGTTACTCACATGTTACTCCTGAGTTGAGTCCAAGTTGAGTCGCTGATGCGATCTAGGTCGGACTTGGGAGCGAGTTGCTCTACTCCAGTCCCCAACACTGCTACAGCCACACAGTCCTGAAAGCACCTGATTCCATCTGATCACAGAACTTAAGCAGAATTAAGACTGGTTAGTTCTACATGGGAGACTGGGGGTCCTGCAAGATTTAGGCTTCTGTGGACATGAGAACAGGGATCATAGCTGACTGATAAAGAATATGCTTTGCATAAAAATTCTGCATTTAGTATCAAGTATCTCTAACAAAGCTTTCTGCCACAAACCCTGGAGAGGTGGCCAGGCAGAGTAAGTCATGGGTTCTCAGCACAGCAGCTGTGGGAATCTCTAATGGCATCCAGGAAGCTTTCTGCTCCCTGACCCCTTCAAAAAATATTTTTCATAAAACTTTGAAGACTGTTAGGGAACTAGGTTCTCCTTCCTATTCCTGACTCTACTGTTGTTCAGCAAGCAATAAGGGAAAGAGTTTCGTTTAACCTCACCCAATCTACTTTTGCCACAAAAGCTTTTCCCCTTCGTTCTCCATTCCCATTCTCTAGCCTTCTTTCTCTCCATTTCTACCCCATAGCCTAGCTCTCTCACTCACCCCATAGCTGTTTCTTTTACTATCAAACTCTAACTCGCCCTTTCTTTCCTCCCACATCTTCACTCTGTTTCCTGCTCTTAGTCTCAAGTCTTGCTCTTTCTCTTCTACTCCTTTGATTTAATATTTCCTTTATCCTCCCATCCCATGTAGAGATGGGGCACAGCTCTTGCATATTACAGTCTGTTCATATAGAGTCATCCAGTTCTGAGGAGGAGGGGGAAGGGTAGACAGGGTTAGAGGACTTTTCACTTTTGAAGGTGACCTAGTGAAGATCCTCAGACAGAACATTTTTATTTTATTTTATTTTATTTTATTTATTTATTTAGAATATTTTTATGCCTCCCCATTCGCAAAAAGCCTTGGGGCAGCTTACAAAGCTATGAAGTGGGTGGCAAGGCAGGGGAGAAATGACAGTAAGGTGGTGCAATGAGACTGGCACCATGGCTAGGTAGCAATGCAGGCTGACCAGGCTTCGGGATTCTTGTACGCCGCCCCATTCACATAAGCCTCGGGGCAGCATACAACCAGTCTTTGGAAAAGAAGGGAGCAGTTTCAAGAGAGTTGGGAGAGCAGGTGCCTAATTTTGTCCTTGAGATGAGCTACCCAGTTAGAAAGCTTGTGTAGGTCTCATTGGCTGGCTCTCCACCAGCAGGAACCACTGTGAGGAAGGAGTTGCAGCAGTACTAAGGCAGGTGAACTGGGAGAAGTTTCTAGTTTTGGGTCAACTCTCTTTACATGAGCAGAAGCTTAGCTTTCAGTGTAACAGAAGGCTATTACAGTTACACTGCTATGTTAGCTGTGCAATGTCAATAAAAATCTGCATTGTGAAGGATTGTGTTGTGTTTTGGAGCCGGAAGGGAATGAACTCAGTACTGATGTCCAGCTGCAGTCCTGTAATACAATCAGAAGTGGTGCATCATGCTATGCCATCTCCAACAGCAGTGACCACAGGGGCAACCACACTTGACGCTTCAGCCTGGACACTGCCCTTTGCCAGAAAAGTACTATGAAATAGCTGTATGTTTGTTCTATTCAGGGAACCAGCGCTCTGCTCTTTTGAAAGCAGTTTTACACCAGAGGAGCACACTGACTGTGCACAGACATTACCATTAGGACAATTGCCCTGAAAAGCCCAGGTCTTTCACTCTTCCATCCAACCCACTGTGCCTATTTTGCCCCTGGCATTCCTGAGGTCTGTCTGCAAGCCCTGCTCCTCACCCCACCCAGCTGTGCAACAAACGTATTTGTTTTAACCACCCAGAAAACTTTCCCAGGCAGATCCCCACATGTGCCTCTGTAAGAAAGTCCAGCAGGATGTGCCCGCTCTATCCCCAGCACAGGTGCCCATGATGATGCCCTCCGTGTGACTGAGTTCAGGGGAGGTGGCTCACTTTGCAGTATCAGGCCAAGCACAAGAAAAAGTCCACGGATTCTGAAGGGATGGATTCCAAAAGCATTCATCCCAATCCTTACTCCCTGTGTCTTCTGAGAAACAAACCGCCTGGGTGATACAGACAAACTCCCTGACTTATGAACTTGTTGATCTTCAGCACTACTGAAGGCTCGCTCTGCTCTAGCAATGGCAACTTCCACTGCTCTGTTCACTGAAATTCCTCTACCAGACATCTGTAGAGCGGCCACCTGGTCTACCCCATTGACGTTTATGAACATTACATTCTTGATGTCTGTGCCAGAGCAGATTGTCCCTTCAGGAGAACAGTCTTCTCCTCAGCTTGTCAATAACAACACTAACCCACCTTTCAGGGAGGTAAGTTTGCTAATCTCCCATATGTGTAATGCACAGAGTACATGAAGAAGAAAGGCAGTTTGCTTACCAGTAACTTTCATTCTTCAAGTGGTCATCCATGCATTCATGCAACCCACCCACCATTCCAACTTTGGCGTCATATTTATAGCCTGAAGTGCCTGATCCTGCCTAAACTTGGAAACTGAGCAGGGTTGAGCCCGCTTGAAATCTGGATGGGTGGCTTAAAATGTTGTTAGCTGTGGCTACAGGCAATACATAAATGTAATGTAACAACAACAATAACAGCAGCAACCTAATACACAGTGATTAGTTTCAACCAGTGTTGAAGTTCACCTATCAGATCCTCCTTTTCTTTTGAGGCCATCATGTCAGTTTCGAGTAAACTGAGGAAATGGTGTAGAGCCCCTGTAATATAGCAATGCCAAGGGTAGGAAAAGGGGTTTGCACCAAAACTCTCAGCTATAGAAACTTCCAAAACACAGGCTCTACACAGGTGCAGAATCCATATCGACAAGAACCGCAGTTCTTTGGCATAGTCTCTGTGTATCACACTTATGGTGTGTCTGTGGTGTGATGCACACACTAGTGCCTGTATTCAGGAAAATTCTCTCAGCTATAAGAGTTTTGGCAGGAACTTCCCTTCTCCCCCCCCCCCCCCCCCATAAATAGGCAGGGTTCCTGCCCCTTCACCAGTCCACTTTCAAACATTCGCTGTACCTCAAGTTTCCCTCACTGCTTTCATTTTTTTCCTCACAATACTTTGATCTAATCTTTACAAAACCTTTCTCCTCTTGTTCCTACCTAAACCTTCTTGTTATCCCCTTGACATCCTTCCTTCAATTCACTTCTTAACCTCCCCTTCCTCCCCCTTCCAATTCCCCTCACAAAAAAACCCCCTGTCATCTCTTCTCTCATCTCTTCTTTCTCTCTCTCCTCGATGGTGCAGCATTCTCCCTTTAGAAAGTGTGCGCAATGTGGAATGAAAATGCCATTTATGGACAGCTATTAGCTCTGCTTACTATGTCTCAGCAAGAGGCATAGGGTTGACAAATGTTTCCACTGTCAGGCTTTTATGAAACAAACCCAAAAGAATCAAGAAAGCCATCTCAAAAAAGAACTCAGGGACAGAACTCTGCCAGCTTCAGAGGAGGCTACCTCTGAAAAAAATGGCTAGTCCTCTTGCTTCTGAGGGAAGTGCTCCTGCCCGCACGCCCACAGCCATTAAACCAACTTCAAAGCACTGTGGGACTATGCCAAAGCATCCCAAAATGCCTCAATCTCCTAAAAAACATAAGGAGAAAAGAAAACATCTTGAGACCAAACCCGGGAAAGAAAAACGTCCCAGAAAAGACAAACCTGAAAAGAAATGGAAGCGGCACTTTCATCCTGCTCATAAGGACATAGAGTACCAAGTCGAGATGGAATCGGCTGATCCATCTGTACTGACATAAACTCCATTTCAACCACCATTGGTATGATCAACACCTAGACTGTCTCCTTGCTTGCAATCCAGCCCGTCACCAAGACCATCTTCTTGCTTATGGCCCAGCCTGCCTGAGCTTCACTAGCCTGATCTGACCATGCCAAAACTGATTTTGGAAGGAGAGATTCACAATACCCCAGTGAATTCACCAGCACCTTCAGAATTGCCAGTACAGCTTACACAAGAGCCTACAGTGGAAGCACAATGTCCTCCTACTCCATGTCTGTACCAACTGCCCTTTGCTGAAGTTTCTCCAGGTTCAATTCAACAGTCTGCACATGCTTTCAAACCTGAGATTCCTCAGTACAGAAGGAACCCATGTTGGATGCCCCCTCCGTACCCATACTACAGACCCAGATACAGATGGAACTATAATTCACCATATGGTTTCCCATATCCATCAACCAGCTCTCAACATCCGACTCAAAAGTACCATGATCTATCACATCAGAACATTGAGCACAACAGAACATTGAGCTTGAATGAGACACAGTCTCATTGGGTATGGAGGACACTGGGTATGGAGGATGCAATCCCAGTAGTTCTCCCGTTTATACCTACTCTACACCATGGGATGATGGAACTGTGAGAACTGCCTAACCAACTGCACCCAACTTCCCAATGGCTCAAGAGCATGTACAGGGTCAGAGAGCATCACCCTCAATCTAACTCTGTGGTGACTGAAGTAACACAAGGTCATCAGAACCAAGAGCACTGAGCACCAACCGACCATGATGGTCACAGAATCGACATGATGTCTTGCCATATCTACTCTGCTATGGGACATGGTCTTCGTATATCTAATTATGAGGCTATGATGGGATGCTAACAATTTTTTCTATGGCAGAATATGGAGTCCCTTGCTTCTTTTCTACCAGACCAATAAAGAGAACTGGTGAGAGTCTAAACAGCAACTGGCAATGATGAGACACCATGTCGATTGTGACTCAAGAGCACTTGTTGGTGCAGTTGCTCTCTGCCACCATGCATGGCTCCAAGCTGCTAATTTACCAAATAAGACCCAGGCTTGTATCAAGAATTTCTATGGAACTGGCCTCTTCCACACAAAGACAGACATAAGACTAGACACAGTCCACAATCAAGAGTTACAGCTTGACACATTAAATGGGGATCCACCCAACATCGAAACTGTAAGTGGCTGTGGAACCAGTCATTCCAATACTGCTTGTTCCACCCAACTCCAACAAAAGCCTACCTCACTGGGCATCAGCAATGTAGCCAAAGACTGAACCAATCCTGTTGTACTAATGCATTGAGCACAAGGTTCATCTACAAGCAATTCATGTCACCAGTACTGAGAACACGGAGGCAGACTCATTGAGCCACCACGCCATCCTGACACATGAGTGGGAACTCAGCCAGGACATTCGTCGACAACTCTTCAACCACTGGGGAGCTCCCATAGTTGATTTGTTCACCACACAAAACAGCAAAGCTTGCAAATCCTATTGATCCAGAGAGGAAATAGAGAGGACTCCCTGAGAGATGCACTTATGATCCCATGGAAAAACACTTTCTTTTATGCGTTCACTTATAAAACTGACATTAACAAAGCTTTGACAGGACACAGCCACCTGTATCGTAATAACTCCACGGCTGTCTCAACAGACCTGGTTTCCAGCCCTCCTGCAATTATCTCAAAGGACATATCATCACCTTCCAGAGATGCCAGCCCTGATCACTTGAGAACAAGGGAGGATTCAACACCCTGGTCTGTACACACTGAACTTAACAGCTAATCCATTAAACGCTATGTTATCTAATCTGGATCTGGAAATACATCTTACAATCAGCCCTCCAGCTGAATAAGAGACGACTGTGTGTATCAAAATGAAAAAGATTTGAGATCTATGGTATCAACCATAACTTGTTAGCATCCACTGCCATAGTGCAAAATGTCCTCCAATTTCTCCTCTCACTGTATCAGTCAGGACTGAAGCCAGCATCTGTTAAAGTATATCTCACTGCCATTTCTTACAATAGAGGACAGGCAGTCTTTTCTCACCATTTGTCCATTCTTATGAGGATTTCAAAATTTAAATCCACCAATCTGATCATTCATCTTGATGTGGAGCTTGTCCATAGTTCTTCAAGCCCTGACCAAACCACCATTTGAACACTTGCATTCACAGATTTAAGACTACTCTCATGGAAAACATCCTTTCTGGTGGCCATCACATTGACTAGGAGAGCAAGTGAATTGCGCATCCTTTGAATGGATATACCATACCTACATTTTCATAAGGAGAAAGTTGTTTAATGGATGGATCCAGCCTTTTTGCCAAAAGTAGGCACAGCACTTCATCTGAACCAAGATATTATTCTGCCAGCCTACCTTCCAGCAACGTCAACATGGATAGAGAAATTGCTCCACACACTGGACATGTGCAGGGTACTTGCTTTCTATGGATAATGGACAGAATCATTTGTAAGAGAAACAACTCTTTGTTAAATACTCTAACTGTGACAAAGAAGAACCAATGGGTCCACAATGTCAGTCCAAGTGGATGGACAAGACCATCAAGCTCTTGTACCAGCTCACCAACATAGATTTACCAGTTGCCCCCAAAGGACATTCAACTAGAGCTGTCTTGACCTTGACAGCCCTGCATACTGGCATACCTTTGTAAGACCTGTGTAAAGCTGCAACGTGGTCAGTGCTGTGCACATTCATCTGCTATTACCAGACTAAAAGCCAGAAAGGACTCCTCCTTTGAATGTGCTGTCCTCTCTGCAATCATATAATAATGGCACCTTCCCACCTCCAATATCTGGTAAGCTTGCTAGTCACCCATGTGTGTGATGCACAGAGACCATGACGAAAAAAGGCAGGTTGCTTACCTGTAATTGTCATTCTCTGAGTGGTCATCTGTGCATTCACAACCTGTGTTGGTGAAGCATGTCAAACTGGTCTATTCTGTATCCAACATGTGAGCACTTCTTGGGGAGCAAAATGTCAGTCTTCAGCTGGACTGGCAAAGGGGCAGGAACTCCACATATTTATGGGGAGGGGGAGGGGGCCACAGGGTTCCTGCCAAAGCTCTTATAGCTGAGAGAATCCTCCCAAATACAGGCACTGCGCAGGTAAAGCACCCATATGTGTGAATGTACAGATGACCACTCAAAAAACAACTGTTACAGGTAAGCAACCTGCCTTTACAAATAAACAACCTGCCTTTCTCAGGTCTAGAAAGTCCCGGTAAAGGCTCTGTGCAGGTACAGAACCAAAAACATTCATTGCATAGGTAACCACTCAAAGACTACATAACCTGTCCTTCTGCATTTGTCAGTTTTTCTGATTGATTGATTGATAGATTGCCACAATTCACACTGACAGCTTCTTCTTCCTCTGTGGAGTATTCTTGAGCTATCAGTTGATTCATTCATTCATTATATTTATATCCCACTTTTTTCCTTTAAAGGAACTCAAGGTGGCTTACATAATTGTCTCCTCCTCTCAATTTTATCCTCACAACGGCCAAGCTGTGGAGTAGGTTTGGCTGAGAGTGTGATGGTCCAAAGTCACCCAGTGAGCAACTTGGCCGAATGGGGACTAGAATCCAGTTCTTTTGAGTCTCAGTTCAGCACCCCTTTCAATGCAACGGGCAAGTTTTGGAACTTAATCAGGCTGCTAAGATGTTATTTGTTGTACCCCATTATTAGAAATTCTATATAAAAAGCAAAAGAAAAAAAAGTCCATTGTTTTTCAGGCAGTTAAACTGATCTGTGGAGGCAGAGTTAGCAAGTTAAACCTCCATCTTGCCTCCTGGCAGGCCATGTACCCCCCACCCACATGCCATTGATTGGATTGACTGCAAACAGATGTTATTCATTAAACAGTGCATTTAAATAAGAACTAAATGTTTTCTAGTCAAGTTGGATGCTAATATTAAAATATGATATAAAAGGAATATTGAACTAGATCTGCTGTTTTCCAAGAACGTTTTCACAATATTCTTCAGCATCTTCTTTTATCAAATTAAATTCAAGAATTGAACTGAGGAGAGGACTTTAAACATTATAGGCATACATATTTTTTAAAAAATAAATTATTTTGTCATGGCCACCACATAAATGTATTTAAACATTATTTAGCTTAAGAAGAGATGGAATGTAATTAATTTACTCTTCTGTTTTCAGGAAGTGGACATTTGAAGTACCAAGCCTAACAAATGACAATATTGCATGTATCTCTGGAAGAACCGTTACTTTTCAAGATTGTTTTGTTGTAGATACTCACTTTGTTTTTGCTCAGCCCATATTTACTTTAGGTTTTGAAAATGACACCTCAATCTCTCTTCCAGCTGGTAGTGCTCCTATTGTTGCATGGGCTGCCTGTTATCCAGCAACAGCAGTTTTAGTGACTGATTTTGGTACCTTCCACACAAGTGATGGATTCCTAACTTCAGAAGAAATAAAATTTCCAGCCCATCTTATAGAAAGGACCTTGATTCATAATGTAAAAGAAGTGGCTATAATTTTTCCAGTCGTTTTCATTTTAATAAAGGATAAGCTTTATAAGGTAACAGAAGATCAAATTTTCAGAATTACAGATATTATTCCAAATGAAAACATAATTGGAATACGAGGAAAAACTTGGTGTTCTGCTGAATATCCTTTGACTGTAAGTATTTCTAAAGTTTTGATTTATTTGTTGGGAAAGGGAAGCCATCAACATCCTTGAGATGAAGACACATAAGTAGTTCACATAATATATGTTAGATATGAAATGCATTTCCATAGGATGTTTTCTTTGGAAATTCCATTATTGGTACTTTAAAGGATTAGATGTATCATTTGTTGCAGATCCAGGCAGGTCAGTGACCTTAGCATGATTGCCTGATGTGTGATGGGGTGGGCATCACACTTTTGCTTAAGGAGCAGCTTTTAAATTTGGGAGGAATTCCTGGTTTGTCAGCTGTGCCTGATACTGGGGAGATGGAATGACAGGCCATATAGCTACTGACATTCACAGTTTTGCAATTTCTAGATTAGATTACTGTGATGTTTTCTGTGCAAGGAGTCCTTGAAGACAGTCTGGAAATTCCAATACGTTCAGAATTTGGCTGCTTATTTGCTACAATTATTGTAAGCTATTCCAAACATAACGACATCAACTTTGGACCATTGTCACAGGGTGCCAGCTAGTTTTCATTTCCAATTCAAGTTGCTATTTTTGTCCTTGAAAAGTCTAAGTTACTTTGCTATTTTTGTCCTTGAAAGGTCTAAGTTACTTTGAGAATTGTTAGGGAACACTTCTCTTATGTAAATGCTCCCTTGATATTAGCATCTGGTAGTGAGAGCTTCTCTGGGTAACACAAGAACATCAGTAGTGTATGCTATTTGCTATTGTTTTGCTGCTGTTATTTTGACTTTTGACATAGTGCCACACGATATTCTGATAAGCAAACTAGCAAAAACTGGACTAGATGGAAAAACTATTAGATGGATCCAAAATTTGCTGCTAAATTGGACACAAAGAGTGCTCATCAATGGCATCTTCTCCAAATGGATGGAGATAACTAGTGGGGTGCCACAGGGTTCAGTCCTAGGCCCAGTGCTCTTCAACATCTTTATTAATGATTTAGATGAGGAAATACAAGGAAATACATCATATTCACAGATGATGCAAAACTGGGTGGAATAGCAAACGCACTAGAAGAAAGAATGAAGATCCAGGGCAATTTTGATAAACTTGATCATGGGGCTGAAAGCAACAGAATGAAATTCAGTAAGGACAAGTGCCTCCACCTAGGAAAGAGAAACCAAATGTATCAATACAAGATGGGGAATATGTGCTCAACAGAAATGAAAAAGAAAAAGATCTCGGAGTAATTGTGGACAATAGGCTAAATATGAGCCAACAATGTGATGCAGCCGCCAAAAGGGTTAATGCTATTTTGGGATACATTAACAGAAGTATTACTTCCAAATCACAAGAATTAGTAGTTCCTCTATACTCCTCAGTATTAGGATCTCATTGGAATACTGTGTCCAGTTCTGGGCACCAAGATTTAAGAACGATGCAGAAAAATTAGAAAGAGTCCAGAGAAGAGCAACAAAAATGATCCATGGTTTGGAAACACTGCACTATGAGGAGAGACTGAGAGAATTGGGCATGTTTAGCCTTGAGAAGAGAAGACTGAGGGGAGACATGATATCAATCTATAAGTACCTCAAAGGCAGTCACAAAGACAAAGGGCAAGATCTCTTCTAACTGATACCAGAGTGTACAACACAGAATAATCAATACAGGCTGGACATCAGGAAAAGCTTCCTCACTGTCAGAGCTATACAACAGTAGAACCAGCTGCCTAGAGAGGTGGTGGGCTCTCCCACACTTTGCTTGCTAGTTGCAAAGCCACATCCAACCCATCGTGACCCCATGGACAACGCTCCTCCAGGCCTTCCTGTCCTCCACCATCCCCTGGAGTTCACTTAAGCTCACATCCATTGCTTCAGTGACTCCATCTAGCCACCTCATCCTCTGCCATTTCCTTCTTCTTTTGCCATCTATTGTTCCCAGCATTAGGGTCTTCTCCAGTGAGACCTTCCATCTCATTAGGTGGCCAAAGTATTTGAGTTTCATCTTCAGTATCTGGCCTTCTAAAGAGTAGTTGGGTTGATCTTCTCTAAGACAAACTGGTTTGATCTCCTTGCAGTCCAAGGGACTCTCAGGAGTCTTCTCCAGCACAACAATTCAAAGGCCTCAATTCCTCGGCACTCAGCCTTCCATATGGTCCAATTCACAGCCATACATTGCAACTGGGAAAACCATAGCCTTGACTATACGAACCTTTGTCAGCAGCGTGATATCTCTGCTTTTTAGTATGCTGTCAGCTCCTGCTCTTGTTTTTATTGACTGTATAGAGCTTCTCCATCTTTGGCTTTAGAGCACATAGTCAATCTGATTTCTGTGTTGACCTTCCGGTGATGTCCATGTGTAGAGTCATCTCTTGGGTTGTTGGAAAAGAGTGTTTGCTATTATCATCATATTCTCTTGACAAAATTCTACCAGCCTGTGCCCTGCTTCATTTTGTACTCCAAGGCCAAACTTGCCTGTCATTCCAGTTATCTTTTGGCTTCCTACTTTAACATTCCAATCCCCCATGATGATAAGGACATCATTTTTTGGTGTTAATTCTAGAAGGTGTTGTAGGCCTTCATAGAACTGGTCAACTTCAGCCTCTTCAGCACCAGGGGATGGGGCATAGGCTTGGATTATTGTGATGTTGAATGGTTTTCCTTGGATTCGAACTGAGATCATTCTTTCATTTTGGAGGTTGTATCCCAGTACTGCTTTTCCTACTCTTTTATTGACTATGAAGGCTACTCCATTTCTTCTGAAGGATTCTTGCCCACAGTAGTATACCTGATGGTCATCTCAATTAAATTCACCCATTGCTGTCCATTTTAGTTCACTGATTCCTAAGATGTTGATATTCAGTCTTGTCATCTCATTTTGGACCACGACCAGCTTACCTTGAGTCATAAATCTTACATTCTGGGTTCCTATGGAGTATAGATCTTTACAGCATCGGACTTTCCTTTCACCACCAGATACCTCTGCAATTGAGTGTCCTTTTGGCTTTGACCCAGTCGCTTCATTCTTTCTGGCGCTACTAGTACTTGTCCTCTGCTCATTCACAGTAGCACATTGGACACCTTCCAACCTGAGGGGCTCATCTTCCAGAGTCATATCTTTTTGCCTTTTGGTACTGTCCATGGGGTTTTCATGGCAAGGGTACTGGAGTGGGTTACCATTTCCTTCTCCAGTGGATCACCTTTTGTCAGAGCTCTCTGCTATGACCTTTCCGTCTTGGGTGCCCCTGCACGGTTTAGCCCATAGCTTCTTTGAGCTACACAAGCCCCTTCGCCATGGCAAGCCAGTGATCCATGAAGGGGTCTCCCACACTAGAGACATTCCTAATGAACCTGGACAGCCATCTGAGTGTGATGGTACAACTTGGCATCCTGCATCGGCAGGGGTTGCCTTCTGGCACCTTCCAGCTCTGCTACTCTATGATTCTATGACTGAGACTTTTCATCATTCTCAGAAATTTTTTATTTGTTACTCGGCAAGAGCAAAGGACTTCCTGTCTCTTTCCAAAGACTAGCAGCCTGGGTAGTGTGGACAGTCATCTTGCCTTATGATCTGGCCAGGTTACAAATCTCAGGACCTTTAAAGGTTCATTCTACTTGAGTGATGGCAAAATTCCAGTGGTCTACATGCTGGAATTCCTCTGTCAGACCTCTGCAGAACAGCTACTTGGTCTACTCCATCAATATTTGGGGTAGACCCCATTGTGAAGCACTGTGAAGCACTACAGGCTCAATGTCTGTTCCAGAGTAGATTGTGCTTTTGAGAAAGCAATCCTTTCTTCAGTTTTTTGTGATGACGCTAACTCATCTCCAGAGAGATAAGCTTGCTAATCACCCATATGTGTGATGCTCAGAGGGCAGAAAGAAGAAAATACATCCATGCATTCACATATAAGGGTTCTGTGCCCATATGGAGCCTGTTGTTGGGAAGATTCAAGAGCTGAGAGAGTATGTCAGGAACCCTTCCCCCACCTGGATTCAGTATGTATAGGAAAGGTTCCCATTATTCCCTCAGTTCACTCAAAACAGTCATCATGGCCTCAGAACTGCCAGAGGATCAGTTTGACTGGCCTTGACATTGGTTGAAACCTTTATCTGCATGATAAATGAGATGTCTGTACATGTTACCAAAGAAGGGACAGTGGGTGAGTTTTGTGAATGCACAGATGACAACTCAAAGAGCAACAGTTACAAGTAAGTAACCTACCTTTACAATTCCATTTTTTGATTGAGTAACTTCCTTCTTAACTTGAGTAAAGCATATGACAGTATGTTCCCTGATATTCGTTTAGCAAGTAAGTTGTATGGGCTGGATGGCACTACTCCTAGGCAGAGAAAAATAATTTGGGAAGAAAAAGTCTATTTATATGATTCAAAGTATTATAAATGGTAGAAAGTGTAATTCGTGTGATTTGGACTCCATAGATAATATTCAGACTCGAAGGTTTCAGCCATGTATTATGTAGCAGAGAGTTTCTTTGGAAATGCTAATAAAGAGGTTTCAGATTTTGGTAGGACATGTGGTATGACAATTACCATGTAATTATTGTTATTAACATGACAATATTTCAATGCATCTTCTACGACTGTTGTTCATATACTCTTACCTGAATCCTAATCAGTTGTGATAGCTGCCGAAGCCATGAAACATTTTATCAACTTTGAATACCTGGACAAATCTTTCTGTGGGCCAGATTTATATTCAGGGTTCTAGCAAAAAAATTCAAAACTATTCCAAACAGCCTTTATATTCAGTTAAGCAATGGCAGTGTTTCATTTTATATAACAGTCTGTTCTTTCTTTTTTCCCTTGAGAGTTTGCATTTGTGAAAAGTATTACTTATTTTAAAATGCATATCATATTCTTCAAATAAAGTTTTCAAGCATGGCTTACATTTTTAAAAAACCTCATTTTACAATAATAGTAAATTAACATGCTACAGAGAAAGTGAAATCAACTCTGGCCCACAATAACTGTGTTAGCCTTGTGAAATGCCACAAGGCTGTTTTTTGTGACAACAGGTTAACAAACATGGCTGCCTTTCTGAAAGATACTGCAGCATGTAAATTACGGTTTTAAAATGTAAGCAATTACATCATAGACAATGCTTCAGTGCACATGCTATTCTTTGTTAGAAAAGGTTGGCCAGATATGATCAAGCCACACTAAGATCTTTACATGCCTCAACCTAAACAAAACTGGATTTCTAGTTATAATTTTTGCAAGGTAACTTTTTGAACTACTTATCATACATTTATAAACATTATGCACTTCATATTCAAAGAAATCATGTTGCTCTTGGGCAATCCGCACTGAAACCTTAATTTAACTAACAAATTGTTGTACCTGTCTGGTTTCAGTGTGGATTATTTTGGTCATCCTGTATGATGGCTTATGCTTGGATAGAGAAAGGGGGAATGCTGTTGGTTCTCCTGAACCTCTTAGCAGCTTTCAGTATCATTGACCATGGTATTCTTCTGGGGCAAGTATCTAAGTTGGGTGTGAGAGATGCTGCATTGTAGTGGTACATTGATGGTAGGCTCCAGAAGGTGATGCTTGGGGGATATTGCTGTGCCCCTTAGATCCTCCAGTATGGGGTTCCTCGGGACAATCTTGCCCCCCATGCAATTTAACATCTATATGAAACCACTGGGTGAGGTCATCTAGAGTTTTGGAGTGTGTTGCTGTCAGTATGCTGATAGCACGCAACTCTATCTCTCCTTTCCACCTTCAGTAGGCGAGGCTATGAATGTGCTGTACCGGTGCCTAGCTGTGACAATGGACTGGATGAGGGATAACAAACTGAAATTCAAGACTGAGATGTTGCTGGTGGGTGGTTCTTCTGACCGGATGGAAGGAATGCAACCTGTTCTAGTTGAGGTTGCATTCCCCTTGAAGGAACAGATTCATAGTTTAGGGGTGCTCCTTGGGCTATCTTTGTCACTTGAGGCCCAAGTGGCTTCAGTGGCTCAGAGTGCCTTCTATGAGCTTCAGCTGGTAGCTCAACTAAATCCCTATCTGGACAGAGATAGCCTGCTATCAGTGATCTATGCTCTGTTTAACTGTAAGCTAGACTACTGCAATGCATTCTACATGGGGCAGCCCTTGAAAACTGTTCAGAACCTGAGACTTGTACAAAATGCGGCTGTCAGTTTAGTAACATCCATATATGCCCGCCCGCCCGCCTGCCCCTTGAGATCTGCGGGAGAGGCCCTTCTCCGGGAACATTCCGTGAAAGAAATTAGGAGGGTAGGTACTCGGAGGAGGGCTTTCTCTGTGGTGGCGCCCAATCTATGGAATGCACTCCCCAGAGAGGTCCGCCTGGTGCCGTCGTTATTTGTTTTTCAGCGCTAGGCGAAGACCTTTTTATTTAAACGTCATTTTAATTGTTAATATTATTTGCTTATTTTATCTGGCCAGGGCGACTTATTTTATATTGTTAATTTGTTTTATATTTTTAATGTATTATATTTTAATTTATGTTGTGAGACGCCCCGAGGCTTTGGTGAATGGGGCGGCATAGAAATGTTTTAAATAAATAAAATAAATAACAGGGAGCAGAGGGCCTGATCATATAACACCAATTCTGGCCCACTTGCACTGGCTTCCTATATGCTTCCTAGTTGAATTCAAGGTGCTTTTGACCTATAAAGCCCTACATGGCTTGTGACCACAATACCTGACACAAAGCCTCTCCTCACCTCTTATCTACCTGGTCACTCCGATCAAGTTCTGTGACCTTTCTCTAATTGCTACCTCTAGATGAGGCTCAGATGATGGCAACAAGGAGAAGAGCCTTTTCAATGGTGGTCCCCCAGTTCTGGAATGAGCTCCCCACAGAGGGCTGCCTGGCACCAACTTTACTATCTTTTTGGTGCCAGGTAAAAGCTGACCTCTACTGCAGCACATATAATTATTTACTGTGGCCTGCTCACTGTTAGAGTTTAACTGGGTCTTTTTAACATATATTTTTGTTTAACTGTTTTTTATTTGGTTCTAATTTTTGTACTGTCAATTTTTATGATATTTTAATATGTTTTAATTGGTATATTTTGCATTGTTCTAAAATATGCTGCTGTGAATTGCCCAGAAAGCTTTGGCTGCTGGGCAGTATAGAAATTAAATAAATATTTGCATTTTGTATGCATTGCAGAATATATTTATGGAACATTGTTTTCTTACAGGACAGATTATTAAGTGAGATAATTATATGGACAAAAAATGAAGTCTACATAGGTTTTTCTAATGATGAATATCATCCACTGGTAGATACAATGCTATTAAAGGACCTACTACAGTTGCGACGAAGTATTGATCTATTAATAATCAGTGCTTGCTATGACTCTCTTACTGCTACAATTGCAGTGCTTCTTGAGTGCACTGGATGCATGGCTACCAAAGTATTATACTTGGCTGCGTATAATGAAGGCACATCTGAATGGATTTTGAGAGATTTTTCCCTTACTCACTCTGCCACCGGTACTATGCATATGGAAGTAGCGTCTTCAGCACAAACAACTATGCTGTTGTGGGATGATGACAAGGTTTTTTATACATATAACGATAATAAAGTCAATGGATTTCTTAAAGTAGCTGGTACAGACAAGATATTTTCAGCAGCATCTGAAGGATCCACTATTCATCAGATTATTATTGGTTAAGTATATCACTTCTGAATAGAAATGTTAGATAAAATGTAAATTGATTCTAATCACAGATTATCTAGATCATCCTGATTCATAAGCAAGAAATCTATACACCCAGTCCCCCAGTTATGAGTGTCATGAGTTAAGAACAACCCCTACTTACAGCTTAGCAAACCTGGAAGTCCTGCTTCATTCTCAAGCAGCAAGCAGGCACCCATGAGCAGCAGGTGGGTACCTGTGGGCAGCCAGCACCAGGTGATGAGGAGAGGAAGGAAGGGAAAGAAAGAAGGAGGGAAAGGGAAGGAGGAGGTAAAAAGCACTGAATGGCCAAATTGGAACTAGAAAATTTCTCCAGTGGTACCCCCAGCCCCCCGCCCCCAGCAGTACAATCAAACCCTGACTCTTCAGCACTGGCCTATCCTCTCCAACACTAGTCCCATCTCCATCATTATGCGGTTAATATTAGGCTCAAGAAGTGTTAACTTTGAATAATCTTTTTACTATTTTTTCTCTCTATATAAACTGCTTTAAGTACTGTACAGTGTATCTATACATGTACATACAGATTCTGTCTCTTCAGCACCTGTAGTTACTTTATTATTACCTTATTATCCTTATTAAAAGGTTTTATTGTGTTTAAGATGTTTCAGTGGATATGGAAATGTTTCTTAAGTTTTTATATGCTTTTTATATATGTGATCCAACTTACATACAAATTTGACTTAAAGACAATCTCAGGAACAGAACTTTTTCTTAACCCAGGGACCAGGTATACTATAATTGTCAGTAATTCATCTATTTAGTTTGGTGGCTGTGGTGAAAAAACAACTAAGCCAATTAGCTGAAATGATACAATGCTGTAGAATTGTCATAAATACTACCTCTGCTAAGGTAGGCTTTAAGAACTTCTAGCCCATTGACATAATCCTATGAGATACCCAGTACTGACACTTTCTCCATGTCATGCCAACTCTGCCTTAGGTTATCCATGTTGCCACAGCCCTCTCTGTTCTCCTCCACTTCTGTCTTGTTTTCATTTTGCTCCTGACTGCTGTCAAGGACTAATGAGTTCCAAGCACTTCAAAGAACATAAGGACATAAGAAAGTCATGATGGATAAAACCAAAGGTCCATCTGGTCCAGCATTCTATACACACAGTGGTAAACCAGCTGCCCATAGGATCCCTCAGGCAGGATGGGTGCATATCAGCTCTGATTTAAAAAGGTAGTACATAACCAGCAAGGATATTCACCACTAATAGCCTCCTCCTCTATGAATACATCCAGTCACCTTTTAAAGACATCCAAATAGGTGGCCATCACCATTTCTCATGGCAGCAAATTCCATAGTTCTAACTAAATTGTGTGAAGTGTTTCCTTTTATCTGTCCTAAACCTTCCACCAATCAGCTTCAGGGAAAATGGTGTCTTTCTACTTTCTCCACACCATGCTTAATTTTAAATACCTCTATCATGTCACCTCTTACAACTGTTGTTCCTCATAGAGGAGTTGAGACAGCCCTTTTGTCATTTTAATTGCCCTTCTCTATAATTTTTCCAACTCAGTAATGCCCCCTTTCAGGTATGGTGACCAAAATTGAATGCAGAATTCTCAGTGGTTGTACCAAAGATTGGTATAAGAGAGAGACGATCTTGGAAATTTTATTTTCTGTTCTGTTCCTAATTATGCCTAGCATGGAGTTTGCCTTTTTCAGAGCAGATTTAATTGAGCTGCCCACTGCTACCACAGGATCCCTTTTTTGGTTCACTCAATGCCACTCCAGATCCCATCTGCATATACTAGAAGCTGGGATCTTTTGCCTCAGTATGCATCACTTTATGCTTGCTTACACTGAACTGCATTTGCCTTTCTGATACCCTTTCTTATGGCTTGGAGAGATCCCATGGGAGTTCCTCATAATCCCTTTTGGTTTTAATCACCCTAAATAACTTAGTATCATCAGCAAACTTGGCCATCTCATTACCTACTCGTGATTCCAGATCATTTATGAATAGGTTGAAAAGCATTGATTCTAACAGAATTCTGAAGAACTCTACTAGTTACATTTTTCTGTTGGAAGAAATTGGCATTTATGAGTATTTCCACCCTGTCTTCTGTTCTTTAACCAGTTAGTAATCCATTAGAGGACACCCCACCCCTTATTGCATGACTGCTTTGTTTACTGAGGAGCCTTTAGTGAGGGACTTTTTGAAAAGCATGTTGGAAGTACAAGTAAACAATGTCAGCTGGATCGCCCCTGTCTTTGTGCTTATTGACACTCTAGAAGAACTCCGGTAGACACTCTAGAAGAACTTCTCTAATCTAAACTTGCCCTTGCAAAAGCCATTGCTGATTCTTTTTCAGCAGGGCTTATCCCTTTATGTGCTTACTGATTCTATCTTTAATAATGCTTTTAAGCAGTTTATCTAAAACATGTTATCTAACTGGTCTGTAATTTCCCAGTTCTCCCTCGATTTCTTTTTTAAAAGTGGAATTGTATTGGCCATTCTCCAGTGCAAGGGCTGATTTTAGCAATGTATTAAATATTTTGGTAAGAAGTTTAGCATTTCATACTTGAGCTCTTTAATAACTCTAGGGTGGACACCATCTGGATCACGTGACTTGCTTTCAGTTGGTTAATAAGGTTGAGAATTCATCTTTTGACACTATTACCTGTCTTAATTTCTTGGACTACTTTCCAGAGTACATAAGTTCAGAAACAGATATTTGCTCTGTTTTGTCTGCCATGAAGACTGATGAAAAAATGAATTCAGTGTCTCTGCAGCTTCCTTGTATCCCCATCCTCTCTTAGTGCTCTTCAATTCTATTGTTCAATGCTTCCTTAGCTGATTTGTTTCTTCCAATATATTTAAAGAATTCTTTATTGTTGGCCTTGATGTTATTAGTGATATGATGCTCATACTGTTTCCTTGCTTTTCTGGTTGTCTGCTTCCATTTCCTTTGTGCAAGTTTGTGCCCCTTCTTTTTTTTCCAATTTGGGCAAGACTTCCATGTTTTGAAGGAAACTTTCTTCTTCCTGACAGCTTTCTTGACTTCATGCTGGTGATTTCCTGGACTTCGTGCGACCTTGAGAAACCTCCGTAGGAAATGGGTACTGGGGCAAATAGACAAAAGGGTATACCAGGGAGAGGAGGCTCGTCGCAGAAGGATTCTTTGCAAAGCTAAGGCTGATTACAAGCTGAGACTTGCCTAGAATAGCAAGAGCAACAAAAAGGGCTTCTTTCAGCATGTAAATAGGAAGAGGAAGGGGAGACAAGAAGTAGGACCACTAAATAAGGAGGAAGGAGATCCAGTGACTGATACGAGGGAACAGGCACAGATGCTAAATGACTATTTTGCCTCTGTTTTTTCCCCAAAGCAGGATGGGGAAGATCCACAAAGGAGATTAGATGAGGCCAGGGACTTAGGGGCACAGATTAGAGTCACCCCCCTAGAAGTCGAGGGGCTCCTCGGGGCATTGGACATAACAAAGGCACCAAAACAGGTTACACCCAAGAGTACTTAGAGAGTTGGCAGGGGTTCTCTCATGCCCACTGGCCTCCCATTTTTGAGGCCTCGTGGAGAATGGGTGAACTTCCAGAGGACTGGAGGGTGGTGTCAGTGGTCCCAATTTTCAAAAAGGGTAGTAGAAGGGACATGGGGAATTACAGACCAGTTAGCCTTACGTCCATTGTAGGAAAAACAATGGAAAGGATCATAATAGCGAGAGATCTAGTGATCCTAGATAGGGGAGGGAGGCTAACAGCCACACAACACGGCTTCCCCCAAAACAGGTCCTGCCAGACAAACCTTGTGAAATTCTACGACATGGTTTCAAGATGGCTAGATGGAGGAGATGCAGTGGATGTGGTTTACCTGGATTTCAGCAAGGCCTTTGACAAAGTGCCCCATGATGTCCTGGTGGAGAAACAGGAGTTTTGGGATACACCAAAGCACTGTCCGATGGATTAGGGCATGGTTGACTGACTAAAAGCAGAGGGTAACCATTAGTGGGGGATCATCGGGATGGTGGCCAGTGACAAGTGGGGTCCCCCAGGACTCTGTCCTGGGGCCGATCCTGTTTAATTTTTTCATCAATGACATGGAAGAAGGGGTGAACAGACTGCTTATCAAATTCACAGACAGTACTAAAACTGGGGCAGTGGCCACAACTGAGGAACAGGTACTCCAGATCCAAAAGAATCTGGACAGACTATGGAAGTGGGCAAGAGACAACAGGATGGCATTCAATGTGGATAAGTGCAAGGTCTTGCACTTGGGGCACAGGAATAGGTGTCATAAGTACAGGATAGGGGACAAGTGGCTGGAGAGCAGCACTTGTGAAAGGGACCTCAGGGTGCTGGTTGACTGCAGGTTAAACATGAGTCAGCAGTGTGATGTGGTGGTTAATGGTTGCATAGCCAGAAGTGTGGCTTCTAGATCGAGAGAGGTATTACTACCACTCTATACGACTCTGGTGCGCCCGCAACTGGAGTATTGTGTTCAGTTTTGGGCCCCTCATTACAGGAAGGATATAGCCAGGTTAGAGTCAGTTCAGCATAGGGCTACAAGGTTGGTGGCCAGTTTACAGGGGATGCTGTACGAGACGAGACTGAGGGAACTGGGTCTCCAGCCTGGAGAAGAGGACACTCAGAGGGGATCTGTTGGCGACATACAGGTATGTCAGGGGATGTCACACAGAGGTGGGTAGAGACTTGTTCTCCCCTGCAAAGGAAGGCAGGATGTGCTCCAATGGAGCAAAGCTCAGGGAGCCAAGGTTCCATTTAGATGCCAGGAAGCACTTCCTGACAGTTAGGACCCCGAGGGTATGGAGTGGGCTTCCATGGGAGGTGGTTGAGGCCCCATCAATGAGGGTGTTCAAAGATAGGCTGGACATGCACATGGTGGGCATGTCGTGAGTGGAGCTGGCTGGAGCCGGGGGTCAGACTAGATGGACCGGGAGGCCCCTTCTGACTTGCTCTGTTTCTGTGTTACCTCACTTGTAGTATGCACATTATCTGAGCCTCTACTAGAGTATTTTTGAGTAATCCCAAGTGCTTTAAAGTGATTTAAACTTCTTGATTCTCCTCTTCAGCTTCTTCTTTACCAATTCCTTCATTTTTGAAAAGGTCCATCTTTTGAAGTTAAGTGCAACTGTGTTCAATCTTTTTTGTCTTCTGCTTTACTACATATTAGATCTAATACCACCATAGTCACTGTCTTTTATTGGCTGGCTGAACAACAAACCCTGTACTATTCCTAGGACTTAATCCAGGATTGTGCCTTCCCTCTATTCGGTTCCATGACCAACTGCTCTTGGGCAGATCCTTTAAGACATTGAGAAGTTTTATTATTTCTTAGAACTGGGAACATATTTATCCAGTTGCTTTGTGAGTAGTTGAAGTCACCCATTATTACAGTATTTTCTTTGTTAAAGGCCCCTCTGATTTCATTTTCTATCTCAAGATCACCCTGAGCATTCTGCTCTGCAGGGCAATAGCATACTGCTATGACTGTTTGTTTTGGAATCACAATTTTCATAAATAATGCTTCTGTGGAGGAGTCTTTATACTTTAGGTTTTCCCATCCACAAGTTCCCATAATGCCCAATATACATAGCTTCTCTTATTTGTTTGTTTGTTTGTTTGTTTGTTTGGGATATTTCTAGGCCATCCAATCACTCTGCATCTCTGGACAGCTCACAACAAAATCAATAAATACAACAGTATAAATATCATAAATACCCCAAACAATAATAAAACTAAATAACCCACAACTGAAATAAAAATAATTAAAATCTATTAAACATTAAAATATTTGGTGAATAAAAAGGTCTTGACCTAGTGCCAAAAAGCATATAATGATGGCACCAGGTGGACCTTTCTAGGGAACACATTCCATAGCTGGGCATATGATAAAATAAATAATACCTCTTTTATTACCAGGTACTCCAGCTGTCTCATTCTGGCCCTGAGCCTTCTAGTGTAGAAACACCTAAGCACAGTGTCCCTTACCAGGTGTGTGCAACTCTTGTTCTGCCACTTACTCCTCTCCAACTGCTTATCAGGTCTCACTAAAACCTTGTTGCCAATTTCTTCCCTTCCTATATTTAGGCAATCAAAAACTTATTCAGCTTCATTCACTAGGGATGATTTGACCCAAAGCAGATGCTTCCCAGTTCCTGTGGACTTTCCCCCAGGATTCAGTTTAAAAGCCACTCTGCCACCTTAATAAAGGTACACACCAGCAGTCTGGTTTCATTGTGGTTCAGATGGATCCCATCCTTCCTGACACAGGCTCAGCTGATCCCAAAATGTTCCCTGGTGCCTACCAAATGTTGAAACCCTCTCCTCTACACCACTGTCTCATCTACACATTGAGACTCCTCAGCTGCACCTGTCCAGTTGACTCTGCATGTGGAACCAGTAGCATTTTGGAGAAAGCCACCTTGGAAGTTCTAGATTTCAACCTAGTACCTAGCAACCTAAATTTTGCTTCCTCATTACTATATCGCCCCATGTTGTGGGTATCAACCACTGACTCCACTCTTGCACTTTCTACAAGACTAACTAGATGGTGAGTGATATCTGCAACCTTCAACCCAGGCAGGCAGTTTACCTGGGTCCACATGCCCATCACAAACACAGCTATCTGTATCTAATGAGTGAATCTCTTACTACCAGCAGCCCCCCACATCCCCTCCCCCAAAGCATATGCTCAGCGTGAGAAGAAACGGCCTTGTCTTCCAAGGAATGGGTCCCTTCTAAGGGATCATTTCCCTCATATGTAGGGAGGGATTGTGCCATTAATGATGATGTTTCTGGAAGGGCATGCCCACATAACATAATTTATTCCCTAATTCAGCATAGGCTAACTTTTGCGGAATTGACCTGCCTTGTGTCTTCCTAAAGACAACATGTTCCAGCCTTCTGTAGATCTTGCTGGAAGGCTAATCCCCTTAGTGTGGCCCTTTTCATGTGTAACTCACATTGTGACTGGTAGCCTTGTTGTTCTTTTATACAAGTTTCCCCAGTGAGGTTGCCTACAACGTAGACTGGATGGAAACAGCAACCCACTCTTCTTTTCTTTTCCTCTCCTATGAAAAGAACAGTGGAGCCTTTGTAAGTACCCCTGAGCCAGTACCAGGAAAACCCCTTGTGGCAGTGACTCCCAGTCAACTCACTTCTGTCTCTCTGAACAGCTTTCTTTCTTGTGCACAAACATTTTTGCATTAGCTGCTTATTCTCAGGAGGAGCTGTTTAGCTTTATCTTATTTGAGTGAGTGATGGGCTCATGGTTATGATCTGGACTACTGCATGAGGCTTCAAGGAGCCAAGCTAGAAGGCCATCTGCCCATCAGCTGTAAAGTATTGGTGAAAGAGAATGCAGTATTAAATGTGGCAGGGGAGGTGCTCAAGAGTCAAAGACCAACATGATTGCGTTGCTGAAGCGGCACTCTGTGTAAATGCTGGATGGAAAAATGAAATACACAGATGAGAGAGGGCACACTTTTGGAGTTGCTGTACAATTCAGCAGTACTGAGTAGAGCACAGCAGTCTCTGACAAGCAAAAGAGCCATTCAAATTGAAGAACCAAGTGAGCCTGTGTGAATTAGCTTGCCTTGACTGATGCTTGAATGACACGGAGGAGTATGTTCTACCATATTCAGTGGGCCTTACTCCTTCATAAGTGTGGTTAGGGTTGCAGCCTCAAAAAGGGGAAATTTTATATAGAGTGGCTTTTTAATTGTCTAGGAACATAAGCTTAAAAAGATTCTTTTTCTTTTTACAGACTATGGCAGGAACACCATAATAAAACTGAAGAATAATGTCTTGTTTTTCTTAAAATTTGAAATGAATGATGCTGTAAAGCTTGTTACATGGGAAAAGGCAAATCATTTTTTTTATTGTAATCCTGCTGGTGACATGTATTTGGTCACAATCGATGCTCAAGATATCAAACGCCAGGTCTATCCATTGAAATTAGAAATATTTAGCGCAGCATGGGGACTACAAGAAGTTTGTCCATACATATCATTTGAACACAATATGAATCTAAATATTTATTATCTAGACATGGGAGAAAAGTTGACCTTTTGGGCTCAGATAGTCTTTCTAGAAAATCTGGGTCTGTCTACAAAGATTAAAGTCTACAGGCCAGATTTAGTGCACCAAACGACTCATGTTCATTATGAAATAGTTCGTGGAATCTGTACTAAGAATCAGGTGAGTAGTATCAATATATGATAATATTACCTTCTAGTTTGCATTATTATTTATTTTATTTATTAGATTTATATCCCAGCTTTTTTCTTACAAAGAACTCAGTTTGACTTGCATAATTCTCCTGGTCTCAATCTTGGTCATGGAAAAGAACACTGGTGGATAATAGAGCACTAATTTATGTGCTGTTTGAAACTAACATTGAGCTCCACTTCCTACTGATTGTGGAAAAACAGAGGCGGGGTTCACATGTCAAGACAAGCAATACTGTGCAGTTTCTACTACGTACAGTTTTTTGTGTGATGAGCCTGAAAGATGATCAGACTTGGCTTATGGTAACTCTCCTCCTATCTGCAATTTAATTCCCTCTCAGTTTTCCAGGCAGTATCCCAGGCAGCACCACAGGGAAGAATAAAGCTCCTTGCTTTGATAGCTGCAACTGTGAGTTCAGCTTGCTGCAGCTGTCAAGCACTCTCTGTTACACAAGAGGGCTCATGCCCTGAGGACAAGGAGCTGGTCAGGCAGCCATTCAGAGGGAACTGCTTGAGTAGGAAGGGTTACCCAATCCGCCCTCTGGCAAAAGGGGGGATCAGCTGGGCCGTGCTGCTCAACTGATTACCTCTCTGCCCCTTTCCACATTCTGGAGTAAAGTACATCACTGCTGCTTCTCATGAGCCAGTGGCAGGGGTGAGAAGTAGCTGGGCAGAGCTACAGAAAGGAACAACACTGCAGAGAGGAGCTGAGCCACTCAACTGATTACCCTGCTGCCCATCTGCTGCACTAGAGCAAAGCATCTCACACATAAACCAGAAGTTGGGGCAAGAAGCAGCTGGATAGTAGCAATGAAGGGGAGATGGCACTGGTCCCCGTCCCCACCCTCCACTCAACTCTGGCTTGCCAAAGAGGTGTTCTCAAGCTGGCACTTGGGTTGGGAACACTTTTCTGGCAAGCCAGAATAAGAAAGGGGAGTGGTAGGGGAATCCACAGTGGTGTACAGCCCTTAATTGTGTGAACCCACCCTAGCTGGGCACCACCACTCAATAAATCTTGCTGGTCCAGTTCATGTGAGGGAATCAACTGAGCAGCACTACTCTTCTCCCAGTGTCAACCAGATAATCATCCACTCCTGCCCCAGAGAAGATCTTTAGGGCAAGAAGTGGGAGAACAGGGATGTCTCTGACAGTTACACCAAATGGCAGCTGTTGGTGGTAATCTCTGGTTAGTTACTTGAGAAAAGTGGCAATGGGCCACCTCTCCAAGCAGTTCTATAGTTCTGACCTTGATACCATGCCAAATTGTGCTTTCCAGTTCAGACAACTCAACAAGGAATCATAGTACTGAGAAACCATAGAACAGACATTGTTTCTGCTTGTGGTTTCTCAAAACCAAACATACCATGCTGAAATATAATAACAGATCAAAAAAGGTTAAAAAAATTTCTTGTCAAATTCATAAATGTTATGAGAGTGATTCTCCTTTCCAGCCAAAAATAAATAATAGAATTGGAATTTGTTTGGCTTCAGCCCATGTGGAAAATTTTATTTTGATTGTATATGCTCCTAGAGCATGACTTAGTCAACACTGTGACTATGATGGTGGACTGTAAAAGTTATTTAGTTCAACTTTGCATATTCCTGTTTTGCAACTTCTAAGCAGTGCAGTTTGGCCCATGATTTACAGGCACTGCCTTTCTTATGCTGATCTAAGATGTTTTCTTTATAAATAATAATTTTGCTGTGAATAAGATCCTGATAAATCAACACACCACTGATATGAGGTAGACAAGCCTTGTTCCAATGATCAGCTTTTGCTTTTTGAAGGGTTTGAACAAATGTAATGTAGGAAGAATGAAATGGAAAAGAAATATAGACAGAATGAGAGGAAGAATTATAATGTCTAAGCAAAGTGAACTTCATTTACTCTGATTTTTATAAATGAGGGTTTTATGTTGTTTTTTTCTGAAAGCTTTTCTGTGTTGTGTCCAACTTTATGGCATATCCCACCATGGAATGGTTTCCTCCCTTGCTGTTTTTAAATGGGTCTTAAGGATATTTCAGGCTCTTTTTAAATTAATGGATGATCATCTTTGTTTTATGATTTAAAGTCATTAGTGTTGCTTTTTTAGACTGCTTCATACTGAAATTTTAGCTGCATTTTATATTTTACCATTTTTAAAAATTACTTTCTAAACTGCCCTGTAGAGTTTTTGCCTCAAAAGACAATAGAAAAAGAATTTAATATTAAATAATTTAGGATAGAGGTAATACTGTACCTTTTTGTTTGGGTAGGCAAAGATACATTTTGAGACTGAAGTTATGAATGAGATATATATGTGTGTGTTAAAGTACTTACAACTCTAAGATTTGTTAATATAAAGCCTGGTCGTATAAAGCCACTTAACTGCTCTAAACTTGCCAAGATAAGGGGTTGTGTGTTTGAAGTTGTTTTCTCCTATGAAACAAATGCTTTATCAAAATTTGTGAGGATGTTGATCTTAAGGAACTTATCAATTATTGTTCTGAATTTGTACTTCATAGACAATCACATTTTCTCATGAAAATGATTACTCAGAAATGTTTGAATATCAATCTGCAATGTAAGTATCATGATACTTAAACTACAAAGTAGTACAGTATACTAATCAAAGGGTTAATTTCACATTTGCACTCAGGAATCTGTCTGAGATTTTTTTTTCCCTTAGCAACTGTTAGCAGCAAACTGCAAGGTTCTTTAAAAAATAATCCAGAATTGAACAGATCTGATACATGCATTATTTTTTGTATCTATTTGCCCTTGTTGGTGTTGAGGTTTTCCAGCTCACACCCCTAGGCAGACCATTACCTGGGGGACCAGGAGGAAAATAGTCAGGCACACCTGATGATAACAAAAGGTTCACGACAGTTGTTTGTATACCAGTTAATGCATTTAGATTGGCTGCAAGAGACTACAAAATGGCACTTTGTCATAAGAATTTTAACCCTGTATGTGGGAACATCTGTTTTTCTCTGGGTGAAGATAGACATTAACAAAGCAGTGTACAGTTTAGGACTGAACAGTTTAAAACAAGTGTTGCCATGAGTTTTATCTAAAGAATTAGCACATTACTTCCTGGTGGTTTCTAGCTAACCTATTCTGATAGTTACTAATTTTTCTAAGCAAAATGGTTCTGCTTATGTTTTCTTTTGGTCTACCCCAACACCCTCTAAAAGAAAGTTATAAATGACTGATACCACAATATCACAATACAATATTGCCATAAATAATGCCAAAAATCAAAATATCAAAATTATCAGACAATAAAATGGTTACAATAAACCTATGAACAAACCATTTAATGGGAGTTGTAAAATCCCTCTGCCTGTATGAAATGTCCACTTTAATTCAAAAGAGGAAGCCAATGCATTTCTGTTTGTGTGTATGTGTTTCTGCTTCATTCACTAATAGATTTTAAATGGAAAGCGTAGATTTGCAAGATTTCTCTGTAGACAGGGTTGTACACGGGGTTGACTCTGTCATTAGGAACAGTTGAAAATGCTGATTTAGAATGTAATTAAATGGATGCAAATTGTCAGTTGTTTCATTTACTATAATTGTATTTTTACTGCCAGAAAAGGAGAGGTAATTGCAGATTTTTCAGCCAAAATCAGTTGGTCTTGGATTATAAGTGTATGTATATTGGGGGGAGGGGCAGGGGAGCTGGTACAATTTGCTTCTCTGCTTTAAGCAGTAAGCTATTAGGCCACCCCTAGGTGTGCATCCAGCAGTGGCAGGACTTTTCTAGGCCCCACATACTATTTGTATTCTGTCCTACTTTTGCTGATGTGATGCACAGAATGGTTCTATTTGAACACAATGGCAGCATTCAATGGCAATTTGTTGGTTAATCAGTCCACAAATTGTGCACTTTTCAGCAACAATCTAAGAATGCAAAAATTGTACATTTTTTCCATAACACCCAAACCCAGGCATGAAGGGTTGTTCATGGATTAAACAACCCCAATCCCCTCATAGTTTGTTCTTGGATTAACTTGGGGCAGTTTAACACACAAACAGCCCCAAGTTCCCACACTTGGATGCCAGAGAAACAGCCTACAAATGCTGCCTTTGTGGGTTATTGCCAAAGGGCCTATATTACTCCATGTGGTTCTATTAACTATATTTATTTGTTCAGGAAATATATATTTATAGTAAAATATTCTGTGGCGGGCCTGTGGTAGAAAAATATGGGAAGGATTACTTGCTTCAAAAAAGATATACAAAATCAAAATTGCTGTGGTGAGATACCATCTCCCAACCAAAGTTAACCCACCCTCACAATAATCGGTGACATTACCCAGGATAGACTTGAGGCAGGAAGGAAGCTTATAAATATTTCAGACAATAACGATGGGTGAAGTTTGATATTATCTGATAGCCCTTTTTTCCCCAAACACACTAGTATCAAATAGGGCAAATCTAGAATTGTTATGTAAACATAATGTTCAATAAAATGATTAAAAATTAATATATGGAAGAGGCAACATGTCCAAAAGGCATTTGTCTACCTTTCCTGTGTTCAACTGCACATAATGCCCATGCACATAAAAATATAGGTTTCTTTTAAAACATCACAGTGGATAACTTTTTTAGGAATTCTAGGCAGCTAAGTAAATGAAAGCTGATCTGATCTGCATAGGCGACATTAATAGTACTTTCCATGCCATTATGATTTCTATTAAGGGCCCAAACAAGCTAGTAACATAAAAGTGGGGAAACAGACATAGGTTCTGTGTTAGGTTCATTTAAAGCACATGTAAATTACAATATCCATGTTTCTATTTCTATACAGAACAACATCACAGGGTATTATGACCGTGGAGCTTCAATCTTCTTCAACTGGAAAAACATGTACATCAAAAAGCAAGGTATTTTTACTGAATGAAGCATCAATCTTAATGAAATATAGTGGGAAATGTTCTAATGACTCATTGCTCTTAGGTTAAATCAGGACTATCCCTCTAATACCTTTTGACATATTGACCTAGACATTTACTCTTCATTTAGAGGAAAGGTATCCCTACTAATAATTTATATTGTATAGATTACCTCAACATTCTTCATATTATTCTTATTTAATTATTTGTGGTAATTTTTATTTCACAAGCAAGTAGTTGAGCTGTTTGTTGAAATATGATCTTGTGTGGATGACATCCTGAACCTGGGCTCCAACTCATAATGAAGGTAGAAAGCCAGCACAGGTGTGGGGGCTATCCAGTTTATTGCACTGCCACAGGTATGATTATCTCCCAACTGTACATAAGTGATGGGTGTATGCTCAGCGGAATGAGCTCATGGCTCTCAGGGAAATTATTTGTTCCCTTGAAGCCAATCATCCTGATCTGAGGAACCTACCTGATCTAGGTGGACAAACTAGATGAGCCCCGTGGGACCAATTAGCAGGGTCCCAAATCATGGGTTACAGCTCCTCTCTGGTCTTGGAGAAAGGGGTTCCCAGGGAAGAACATCGTTCTGAGGAAGAGGGAAATGATCCCTTAGAAGGGACTCATTCCTTAGAAGGTGAGTATGTATTCTCTAGCACTGAGGATATGTTTCCAGCAGGTCTGGGTGGCTGCTGGTAGTAGGAGATTCCATCATTTGGAACACAGATAGCTGGGTTTGTGATGCACATGCCTGATGAATTGCCTGCCTGGTATGAAGGTTGCAGATATCACGCAACCTCTAGAGAGCCTTGTAGATAGTACACATGTGGAGCCAGTGGCTGCAGTACTAGTGATATGGGGAAATATAGAAGACAAAGTGGAATGAAATAATAGTCATGAGGTCTTGGAAGCAAAATTTAGGTTGCTAGGTAGTAGGTTGAAATCCAGGTCCTCCAAGATGGCTTTCTTCAATATGCTACTGGTTCCATTGGCAGGGTCAGCTGGACAGGTGCAGCAAGGATGAGATAGTGGTGTAGAAAGGAGGGTTTCACCTTTGTTAGGGGCTGGGCTCTGCTTGAACCAGAATGGAACCAGATTCCTGGCGTGTTACATTAAAAAAGGTGGCAGAGCAGCTTTTCTGATTCCTGACTCCTAGCTTTTTGCTCCCCCTTGTTTTCATCCTTGTAACACATTCTCATTAACTGGTAGGACAGTGTTATTAACCTTCAGGGAAGACGGGGGATAGCAGTGGTTGTTGCAACTAGCCCAGCAAGGTAGAACCAAAAAGGTAGCAGAAAGAATAGACGGAGAAGACTCCCCAGTAGTGGTGACCTGCAATGTCTGTGCAATGTTTGTTTCCTTACTCATAGCCTGCATATGCAACAAGAGCAAACTAGTATCCTTGTTAGAAGAAAATGTAGGCACTAGGGCAGTGAATGTACATCCTCAAAGGAATAAAAGGAGATGAAGAGTTTTTAGACAGAGCAGTGGAACTGCAACAGCTAAGTGTAGTATAGAAGCTAGAAGTACAGCAGCAAGAAACTGGACAGCCATCTGAGTGGCATGGTGTAACTTGTGCCCTGCAACAGCAGGCATTTGGACTCGATGGCCTTCATGGCCCCTTCCAACTCTACTATTCTATGATTCTATGAAGCTGAGGCAGAAGAGGGGAATACTGGGACAAGGGGAAACAAGGAGGAAACTCTGTGTAAAAGGATGACAATTAGGAGCAGAGGGACTAGAAGACACTCTGCAGCAGCAGAACCAGTGGAACAGTGAAACCACTTTCAGTTACTTGTAGATGAGACTGGAGGGCAGCCTGCAGTGGAAGAACTACAAGACATCCCATGCAACACTGAACAAGAGAATAAAGGTCAACCAAGTAGTGGCAAAGATACCAAGGCTTGCAAGAACAAGGAAAGAAGAGTGTTAGTTGCATAGGATGGAAATACATGTCTGCCAGGAAGATCTGTGGACTCATCAGGTATGCTGTCTCCCTGGAGGACAGATTAGTGATATAACTGAAAGATTTCCAAGGCTTATAAAGCCCACTGGAACATATCCTGTCCTCCGTATACATGTGGGAATAAATGACATTGCCAAGTGGAGCTCTGAAGAAATCACATCTGACTTTGAAGGTTTAGAGTGGAAAGTCAAGAATGTTGGGCCCATAACATTTTCTCTTCAATTCTTCCAGTTCTTGGAAGAGGAATAGGCAGAGAAATTAAAATACTTCAAGTAAATGCCTGGCTACAAAGGTGGTGACTGCTGGCAAGAGATGGGTTGCACCTTACAAGGACCAGAAGGAAGGTGTTTGGCCACAGCATTATTTATTTGTTTGTTTAATATTTATACACCATAAACTCATTCAAAAGGCTCTCTAGGCAGCATGCAACAGACAAAGAGGTTTATCAGAAGGGCTTTAAATTGAATCCTACAGGGGAGGGAGAGGTACACCTGGCTGTAACAATAAACCAAGAGTTTTGTACCGCAACAAAGGCAGCAGCTCTAATAGTGTCCAATAATAGTCTTGCAAAAATTGTAGGAAGAAAGCTAGAATATAAAGCATGTGATCTTTGATGTCTGTATACTAATGCCCAGGGTATGGGAAACAAACAGCATGAGCTTGAACTCTTAATACAGGAGGGTGAATATGACCTGATAGGTATAACTGAAATTTGGTGGGATGACTCCCATGGCTGGAATTCAACAATTGAAGTATAACTTGTTCAAGAAGAACAGAAGGGACAAAAAGAGAGGTGAAGTTGCAATATTTGAAGTATAACTTGTTCAGAGTTATAATCTGCACAAAAATACAGGAGGGTGAGCTTAGTAGCCCCATCAAGAGCATCTGGATTAATATAAATGGAGTCAGGAATAAAAGTGGTTGAAGTCTGTTACTGACCACCCAGTCAAGGAGAAGATAAGGATGAAACTTTTGAAAAGAAAATTGCCAGTGTTTCAAGGAGGCATGATGTTGTAATTATGGGGAACCTGAATTTCCCCAATATTTGTTGGGAGACAAATTCTGCCAAATACAGCCCCTCCAAGAAATTCCTAACATGTGATGCTGATAACTTCCTCCAACAGAAAGTGGAGGAAGGAACTAGAGCAATGGCTTTCCTTGACTTGATTCTAACAAACAGGCATGACCTAATGGACAAAGTGGAAGTTCTGGGAACTCTGGGGGAAAGTGACCATAACATACTTGAATCTTTGCTTCTAAAGGAAACAAAAGTTAAGGGTAGCCAAACACATATCTTGAATCTTAGAAAAGCCAATTTTAATAAACTCAGAATACTGACAAGCAAACTCCCATGGCAAATGATTCTAATGAGAAAAGGAGTCCAAGATGGGTGGGATTTTTTTGAAAAGGGAAATTCTAAAGGCACAATTGCAAACAATTCCAACAAGGAAAAAGGGCAGATGACAACAAAAGAAGGCATTGTGGCTTCACTAATGATTAGAGATGATCTGTGGGGTGGGGGAGATGTATAGGAAGTGGAAGGAAGGCCAGGCTGCAAAGGAAGAATACAGGAAGGTAGTATGGAATTGCAGGGATGGTGTCAGGATGGCTAAAGCTAGAAATGAGCTAAGGCTAGTGAGGGATGCTAAGAACAACACAGAGAAGCCTTCTTCAGATATGTCCACAGTAAAATGGTAGTAACACTCCTTTCCCTCAGAAGAGAAAATACTACAGGCAACAGAGAGCTCTTTTTTTGAAACTTTATTGCAGTAAAGGGAGTTGGATGGTTTCCTTCCCCTTTCCAGCTCTCCGAGCACATGTTCACATCCCATATTTATGCCTTTTCCCTATCCGCTTTTTCCCTCCTCCTCTCCCTCATTTGTCGAGGTGCTGGGTGGTTACAATCTTTTCTGTCCACCTATTCTGTGCCACTCCAATGCCTGTCCTTCCCTTCCACTTTGTTCCTCCCAGGTGAATTATAATGAGCTTATTTTCTATGAGGGGTTGTTAGTTAATATCCATGAGGCCTTTGAGCAAGGGTACTGCTATTTTGTCTACATGCCAATTCCCTCCTGCTATCTGATCCTGGCCCCCTCCCCCTATGGCTAAGGAATTTTCTTTGTTACATTTTCACTCTTCCTGTTTCCTTGGAAATCATCCTTTCATCCCTATCATAAAAGACAGAGGAAAGAAATGGGGGTTCAACTGCCCCAAGTGGCTGGTAAAATGATAGATGACAAAGAAAAGGCTGAAGTGCTCAACCCATACTTTGGCTCTGTCTTCTCCAAAAAGATCTATGACCTTCCTGATGAAGGGGAAGTACACAGTGAAGGAGCAGGATGGCAGCTCACAATTAATAGGTAATTGGTCAAATACTATCTAATTGGGTTAAATGAGATCAAATCTCTAGGGCCAAATGAACTCCATTAGAATTTAGTGTCATAAATGTGGTCTTGCAGGTGGAAGACTTTCAGAACCACTGTCTATTACCTTTGAGAAATCATGAATGACAGGGCAAGAGCCAGATAACTAGACAAGGCTAATGTTGTCTCCGTCACTTCTCCCATCCTTCATGATTTCACAAACATAATAGTGATTCCTAGAGTTCTTTTGTCAGTTCCTTAACTACTCTGGGATAAAGTACATGTAACACTGGAGGTTTGAAGTCCTTCAAAGTAATGAAGTGTTCTTTGGTCATTTGCCTATCTATCTCATACTGCAATCCTGAACCTTCAGTTTGTGCCTCATCTTTGAAAGGGGGAACATAGACCCTTTTTGAGAAGACTGAGCCAAAGTAGGAATTGTGCATTTTTTTTTTGTCACCTGCTATAATTTTGCCATCCTCACTGAGTAGTTCACCATTTCTTTCCTCTGTCTTTTACTGTGAATAGAACCCACCCCCATACTCTACTTGCAATTTTTATTACTTACTTATTAGATATTTCTGAAAGTTGCCCTTTAGCATCACACTCTCTGTAAGAGCTAGGAAAATGGATAATACCAACATGACTGGAAGCAAATAACAAGAATGTACAGTCAAGGGCAATGGAGCATTTCCAGATGCGCAATCCCACATATGCTATATCAAGCTGTCAAGGCTACCAGCCTTTTCCTGTGGGCATTGGCTCCTCCTGGGGAGTGAAAGTTGAGGCAGAATTATTTATTATTTATTTATTTAACACATTTCTATGCCGCCCCCATCGCAACAAAGCCTCGGAGCGGCTCACAAAAAATACATAAAACATACAATAATAATAATAATAATATAACAATTAAAAGAAGAAGAAAAAACATTTAAAAACCCCCAGTGCATTCTCGGCTAAAAAAATTATGGTTGCAAAGGTATATCTATATGTTCTAAATATGATTTTTTTCCCCTCAGCTCACTCACATTCGAGTTGGTTGTCCTCCAGAGAAAGAACTACGCATTGTAGAGTAATTTAGATTTTTTTCTTACTCTTTTTACATAATTTTTAAAGGAAACCTAAATATGAATACTTAAACAATAGAATTATCTGGTTAATTTGTATGTCTCAGTTTGTCCTATCTGTGCAGAGTTCCTGCTGTGAAACAGAGAAAAGTTATTTTGGCTACTTTCTATTTGTGCAGCATCATGGAGTAGACAGAATTCTTGAAAAGGCTGCTCACTTACATTCTTGACCCTTACCGACTAATAGGATCTGCTACAAGGGAACAAATCAAGTAGATTGTGGGAGTAGTTAATGAGTTCTTGCAGAAAGGTGTGATCCCAACAAGTTCTAAAATGGCAGTAGCGGGAGCTTTATTGCAAAAAAAGCTGTGTTAACCTCATTGTAATGAAGTATTTCCAGCCAATTTCCAAACTTCCATTTTTTTGGCAAGGTACTGAATTGCATGATTAAACTCTGAGCTCTAAATTCTTAAGGATAATAGATCTATTTAAATCTAGATACAAGCCTGATTTTGAAACAGAAATAGCCTTGGTCACCTTGGTGAATGATCGTTACCAGCAATTGCACAGTAAGTTCTAGGGGGTTCTGCTGGATCTCTCAGCAGCTTTTGTTACCATTGACCATGCACTCCTCTGGATTACCTGTCCAGAATGGAACTTAGTGTTCTAGCATTTTCTAGAGAAACAAATCCAAAAAGTGTTCTTGAACATCTTACTCATTTCCAGGTAATTCTACTTTAAAATATTTATATGAGAACATTTCCCTATTTGGTTGCAGGAAACCTTCCGACTGTGAAAATTTTGCCTTCAGTATACCTCGGTAAGAAATATACACCAAATACAGATAGAGTGAGTAGAAATTTAGAACACTTCATCTGATCCTATAGTAACAAGTCACATAAGCTAACACCAATTCAAGGAGAAGCTTGTAAGTCACCTTGGGTTCCTTGAAAAAGGAAGAAAGGTGGGGGGAAATGTACTGTAGTAACAACAACAACGTTGATATTAATCTGTTAAGCCCTCCATAGCTTGGGATCACTGTATCTGAAGTACCTCTTCCCACAGGCTCTTGTTCATGACCTAAGAACATCATCTGAGGCCCTGTTCCAGGTGCCCTGCACACATAGCTTTGGAACCTCATGTTCATTGAATAGCAAAGAACAGCTCTTTTCTCTGGTGGCCCCCAAATCATAGAATGCCTTCTCTGGAGAGGTTTCCCAGGTGCCTAATTTGATGACTTTTTAACACTAAGCAAAGACTTTTATTCTTAAGAACAAAAGAAATCAACCTGTAGCTTGTTTTCTTTTCAATGATACATTTAAAGCTGCATTTAAAAATTCCATTTCCCATAATTTAATTGCATCCTTTTAGAATTAAAATTATTTTGCATTGTTGTTGTCTCATTTAAATGTAATGTGTTTTGTTATTGTATTTGGTTTTTATTATGTATTTAGCCTTGAGAGCTTTGGCTAAAGGCAACTCATCAGGGTGCTGATCAGTTTTGGAAATGCTTCTGGGGATTGGGGTGGGGGGTAATTGTACAAGAGGAAAAGAGTGTTTAGAATCAATCATACAGAACCTCATATAGATTAAACAAATGATCAGTATTGCCGGAGCTGATATCATCCAACTTTTCTGCAGTGCAGGGAAGATAAAAGTAACGAATTCAGTGAGAACTTCTATGAGTAAATATCCTCCAGGGCAATCTTCCCCATCCTTGTTTTGGACTACAATATACACCATTCCTGAGCATCGATCAGGCTGGCTGAGCTCATGGGAACTGAAGGTTCAAATATCTGAAGGTTCAAGAAGGTTCCTCTGCTGCTAAATACAGGGGCTTGTTTTCCCTCATACGGCATTTTGAATGCAGATTATCCTTACTAGATAGTATACAGCAGTGCAGAATTAGCATTGCAATGAAGCATTGCAATGAAGCGCCCCAGAACCCTCCCTCTTCAGTTCACAGACTTCCTTTAAGATCATCTCTAAGCATTTTGTGAAGCCACGTGGCCTTCTTCTGTTGTCTTCTGTCCCTTTTCCTTGTTGGAATTGTTTGTAATTGTGTCTTCAGGATTTCCTTTTTTAAAATTCCCAACCATCTTTATTTATTTATTTGAAACACTTATATGCCATCCCATTTGCAAAAGACTCGGGGCGGCTTCCAATACAAATAAATAACTATACAATTACATTAAAAATCTGGAGACATCCGGCATAGATATAAAATCAATAAATAAACTCAACAATTAAAATAACATTTAAATAAAAAGGTCTTGGCCTGGTGCCGAAAAACAAATAACAACGGCGCGAGGCAGACCTCTCTGGGGAGCGCATTCCATAACTCTTGGACTCCTTTGCTCACTAGAAATACTTGCCATGGGACTTTGCTTATCAGTGTTCTGAGTTTATTAAAATCAGCTTTCCCAAAACCCAGAGAATGTTTATGCTCCTTTTTTCCCATTTAAAATCAAGAACTCGGGTATATTATGGTCACTTTCCCTCAAAGTTTCACTTTATCCACTAAGTCATCTCTATTAGTCAGTATTAAGTCAAGGATAGCCAATCTCATAGTTCCTTTCTCCACTTTCTGTAGAAAAAAATCGCATGACAAAAAATTATTGGAGGACAGAATTTTGGCAGAACTTGTCTCCCAACAAATATCAGAATAATTGAGGTCCCCCATTACTACCACATAACACTTCCTTGAAATATTGACAGTTTTCTTAACAAAAATTTCATTCTTATCTTCTTAATTGGGTGGTCAGTAGTAGACTCCAACTATCATGTTCCATTTATTCCTTGAAATATTTATTTTGACCCAGATTCTGGACATTAGTGTATAGACCAGGGGTCCGCAGACTTTTTAAACAGGGGGCCAGTTCACTGTCCCTTAGACTGTTGGAGGGCCGGACTATATTTTGAAAAAAATATGAACAAATTCCTATGCACACTGCACATATCTTATTTATAATGCAAAAAACAGGAAAAAGCAATACAATATTTAAAATGAAGAACAAGTTTAATCAATATAAACTCATTACTATTTTAATGGGAAGTATGGGCCTGCTTTTGGCTAATGAGATGGTCAATGTCCGGTTGCATATTTGTCACTGCTAGTCATAACAAGTGATGCAAGTGTGCATCAGTTAGCCTGGATCTGGTTGGAAATTTCGGATGTTTCATTCGTTCACAGACATGGGTGCTGCCCAAGATGGTTGCCATTTTGAGTGCATGGTTCCTGAGATGAAGATATGTCTCAGAGTGGAGAGATGCATAGAAATTAGTAAGACTGCTTGACTTGAATGCGTCTTTCAGAGAGTCACAATTCTGTAGTTCGGCCAGTTCCATTTGGTAATTTGGATCAACAATTTCAATGTCAACAGAAAATGGGTTCCGGAAAAGCTGTATATCCTGTTCATGGAGATGATGCGCTTTAAATCTAATTTGAAACTCCTTTTGCAACATTTCCAGTGAATCCACACATTTTGTTTGGGAATGCAACTGCTGGTTTTTCCACCAACAGGATTTGAGTTGTGGGGAGATTGCAGAAGTTTTCCTCCTTCACTTGTTTAATGAGGAGGTCTAATTTTACTTCAAATGCTTTCACATGTGAATATATATCAATGATGAACTTCCCCTTTCCTTGAAGTTGCACATATGTCTCTGCATATAGTTTGTAAAGATGTACTCAGGTTGCAGGACTTAGTGAATATTCAATAATTTTCTCTCTTTTTTTAAACCTGTGTTATATTTTTTTAAATTAAAAAATGTTTGCTCCATTTGCTTGGGCTGCAGCAGAAGCCCAAGATGATGCCGCGCTACCCGCTGAAAGGGAGAGCATGACATGAAGGGGAGCCATGAAGGTGCGCTCGCCTTGGTTGAGGCCTTCCCGGCTCCTCACCACCACCCCGCTTCCGAGCCAGAGGAAGGTCCCCTCGCAGGCGCTTGCCCAGCTCCAGAAGGAGTGGTGAGTGCAGGGAGGCTTCCCTGGCCAGGAGATGGCCACAAGGAGGGAGGTAATGACCGCTTTCTTCAGGCCGAGGCAAGGGATGGGGCCATGGCCAGCCAAGCAGAGTGCCTCCCGCCTCTCCTCATCATGGGAGGAAGAAGCATGGTGGCCACTCAACAGCAGCGGCGGCAGCATGCCCTGAGAAAGCCACAGCAGAGGCATGGGAGCTGCAGCCCTGCTCACACTCCGCCTCGGCCCGTCCACACCCAGGCTTGGTGAGGTGGCCACGGCTTGGCCTGTAGCCCAAGGACATGGCTCATATAGTTTAAAATATATTTTAAAAGTAATATTTTTCTTACCTTCTATCTTTGTCTTCGTCTCTCTCTCTCTCTCTCCCCTCACCACCCTCCTCTCTTCTATATTCCCGCTCTGTATTCCTGCTCTGTATTCAGAGCCAAAGCATGTGTGCAATAGGGGGAAGAGCCAGTGCTTGCACAATGCTTTCAGACTGGTTTGGAGATTGTTTTCTCCAAACGAGTCCAAAAGCTCTGAGGTGGGCCAGGTAAATGAACTTGGTGGGCCGTATCTGGCCCGCAGGCCATAGTTTGAGGACCCCTGGTATAGACACTGAAGCCCATGTGCTTTATGGTCTGGCTTCTTTCTTACAGTATTGAGAGGACTGTTTTGGGGAATGAGTAGAGCTCTTTTCTGTGTTCTGCTGCATATGCCTTCATCCACAGCTGCCTCCAAGTCCACATCTCCCTCCCCAGCAAGACTCAGTTTAAATCTTTCATGATAAACTTCTTCAGGTTGTGGCCAAACACATTCTTTCCATCACTGGTTACATGAAACCCATCTCTCAGCAGCAGTCAGTTATCAAGACAGCATAGTCTGTGATCCCAAAATCCAAATCTCTCATTTTGGCACCACCTTCATAGCGGGTCATTCATCTGGAGTATTCTTCTTTTCCTTTCAATTCCTCTTCTAAGAACTGGGACGATGGATGAGAAGACTATTTGGCCCCAACGATCTTGAGCTTTCCTCCCATCACTTCGAAACTTGATGTGATTTCTTTGAAGCTCTGTTTGACAGTGATATACTGTAACATTTAGAAACAGTAACTGCTCTTATCAAGTTGAAACCTAGCATTAGTCACATGACCCCAGACAAATGCTGCATGTAAAAGGTCTTTATCTTTCCTCCAGGAAGTTTGAATGAGCATAACAATGGACTTCAGGTTTCAGCTAATACAGAATATTTATTTATTTATTTATATTTTTATTTTCTGTTAAATCAGCCTGAGGGCCCTCTAGGTGGATTATAGTCAATAAAATATATAATAACATTAAAAGCAACAATTAAAATACAATGAACAAAATGCAATAAAACAAGACAGCACACAGCTGAGGACAATTAATTTTAAACTATACATCTTGAGCAACAAACAAGTTAAAATTAAAATAATACAAGACTTAATTTTTTATGCAGCAATGCATTAACAGTAAGATCTGGATAACAGTGCTTGACCTATTGACGTGTGATCTACATAACAATAGTTTGATCTACTAACTTCAAATCACTCTGAAAAGCTTTCTGCCAAAGGATTTTAATTCTGTTTCCTGGAGGCTTTAGCTCAAACTCTTGACTTTCAAAAGAAGCTAAAATGATCTATAGTTAACCTCCTTTTGTTCTTTTGTTTGGGGTATAAAATTCTCCCACAGAACTATTAGTATGTAATAATAGTACATTATCCCAGGAATTTGTTGGTTTACAGAAAGAAAACTGTGAAATTGGAGACAGGAGACTGAAATTTGGGGGCATTTTTAAACCACCCTGATTTGACAATGTCTTTGAAGGACTAGATTACAGGTCTATTTACATGTAAATCACACAGCAAAATATGAGCCTGAGGCATGTAGGGCAGAGGAGTGGGAAGGTAATTCATTCATGCCCTCTCCCCTTCCCATTGTGTTATATAAGTGCTAGTGTTCTTTTGTTATGTTCTTCTATAATTACAATTGTCCTAGTTTTAAACTTATTCAGGCTCCTTGGATAGGGCTCAAGACCCTATCCAAGATGGGTAGGATCTTCCACTGGCATCTGTCTTCCTCCAGTTTTTTGGTATCTTCAAATCTCATGCTGGGAATATTCTAAACTGCTTGTGGAAAGTAGTCATGATCAGTCTCCTCACGCCTTCACTTTTCATATGGTCTTCACCTCTAGAAGTACTTGGCTTTGTCTAACACAGATATTAACTTTTGTGGCAATCCTGTTTTGGGCCTCATTTTTATGGAGCATGGCCACATGGGATGGATGTCCACATACTGCTGGAGCCTAGCTTGTAGGATTTTGAGCATAACTTTGCTAGCATGTGAAATGAGTGCTATGGTGCGGTAGTTTGAACATTCTTTGGCATTGCCCTTCTTTGAGATCGGAATGTAAACTGACCTTTTCCAATCCTGTGGTCACTGCTGAGATTTCCAAATTTTCTGGCATATTGAGTGAGCACTTTTACTGCATTGTCTTTGAAGATTTTGAATAGCTCAGCTGGAATACTGTCACCTCCACTAACTTTGTTGTTGCTCAGACTTCCTAAGGCCCATTTGACTTCACATTCCAGGATGTCTGGCTCGAGGTCAGTGACCACCCCATCGTGGTTATCAGGGATGTTAAACTCTTTCTTGTATAGTTCTTCTTTGTAATCTTGCTACCTCTTCTTAATCTCTTCTGCCTCTGTTAGGTCCCTGCCATTTTGGTCCTTTATCATGCCCGTCTTTGCATGAAACATTCCCTTCATATCTTCAATTTTCTTGAAGAGATCTCTGGTCCTCCCTATTCTATTGTTTTCTTCTATTTCTTTGCACTGTTCACTTAAGAAGGCATTCTTATCTCTTCTAGCTATTCTCTGGAATTCTGCATTCAGTTGGGTGTGTCTTTCTCTTTCTCCCTTGCCTTTTGCTTCCCTTCTTTCCTCAGCTATTTGTAAAGTTTCCTCAGACAGCCATTTTGCTGTCTTGCATTTCTTTTTCTTTGGGATGGTTTTAGTTGCTACCTCTTGTACAATGTTGTGAACCTCCGTCCATAGTTCTTCAGGCACTCTGTCTATCAGATCTAATTCCTTAAATCTATTTGTCACCCCTACTGTATATTCATCAGGGATATGATTTAGGTCATACCTGAGTGGCCTAGTGCTTTTCCCTACTTTCTTCAATTTAAGCCTAAATTTTGCAATGAGAAGCTCCTGATCTGAGCCACAGTCAGCTCCTGGTCTAGTTTTTACTGACTCTATAGAGCTTCTCCATCTTTGGCTGCAGAGAACATAGTAAATCTGATTTCTGTGTTGACCGTCTGGTGATGTCCATGTGTAGAGTCATCTCTTGGGTTGTTGGAAAAGAATGTTTGCTATGACCATCGCATTCTCTTGACAGAATTCTACCAGCCTGTGCCCTGCTTCATTTTGTACTCCAAGGCCAAACTTGCCTGTTATTCCAGTTATCTTTTGGCTTCCTACTTTAGCATTCCAATCCCCCATGATGATAAGGACATCATTTTTGGTGTTAATTCTAGAAGGTGTTGTAGGCCTTCATAGAACCAGTCAACTTCAGCCTCTTCAGCACCAGGGATTGGGGCATAGACTTGGACTATTGTGATGTTGAATGGTTTTCCTTGGATTCGAACTGAGATCATTCTGTCATTTTGGAGGTTGTATCCCAGTACTGCTTTTCCTACTCTTTTATTGACTATGAAGGCTACTCCATTTCTTCTGAAGGATTCTTGCCCACAGTAGTATACCTGATGGTCATCTGAATTAAATTCACCCATTCCTGTCCATTTTAGTTCACTGATTCCTAAGATGTCGATGTTCAGTCTTGTCATCTCTTGTTTGACCACATCCAGCTTGCCCTGATTCATGGATCTTACATTCCAGGTTCCTATGGAGTACAAATCTTTACAGCATCGGACTTTCCTTTCACCACCAGATATGTCTGCAATTGAGTGTCCTTTTGGCTTTGACCCAGTCACTTCATTCTTTCTGGCGCTACTTGTATTAGCCTTCCACTCTTCCCCAGTAGCATATTGAACACCTTCTGACCTGAGGGGCTCATCTTCCGGTGTCCTATCTTTTTGCCTTTTGGTACTGTCCATGGGGTTTTCATGACAAAGATACTGGAGTGGGTTGCCATTTCCTTCTCCAGTGGATCACGTTTTGTCAGAGCTCTCTGCTATGACCTGTCCATCTTGGGTGGCTCTGCATGGCATAGCTCATAGCTTCATTGAGCTATGCAAGCCCCTTTGCCACGACAGGGCAGTGATCCATGAAGGAGACCTCCTTTTTAGGGGAATATTAAGCTGCAGACTGATCTATTGATCTCAAATTGTTTCCAGGAAATACGAAGCTACTTTGGTTTGCAAAGATAAATACTAATCACAAACTTCAGTAACAGTTCAAAATGTTCCTTTTCTCCTACTAGGACAAATCTCAGGAACCAACAAGACAAGGGGGATTTGGTAAGAATTTTGCATTTTATTTTAGTGATTGACTGACTGATCGATCGATTGATTGATTGATTGATTGATGCACACAGAAGAAAAGAAGAAAAACTATACTAACTGTATTTCCTCTAGGAAATATTTTATGATCTAGACAGTTATGGTTGCCCAATAGAGGCCTATTATGGAGAACATTTTCGTCCTACAGTTGCCTTGTGAGTAAAGCCAAAACATTGTTGATACCCAGGATGAGATGTATTAGAAAGCCTTTATGTGTTAGGTTCTTCTCACACTTTTCCACTATATGACATTGAAACTGCAATGGTATATTATGTTGCATTTACCATTGGAATGTACAGTGAGAACAGAATTTAGTAATAAATGGAGAGGACGGGGTTTCCTGTTAGAGAGAAAGAAATTTCTCTCTAACAGGAGAAAGAGAGTCAGGGAAATTTTTAAAAAGTGGAGAAGTGAAGCATATTTATTTATTTTTATTTATCCAATTGATATGCCACCCACTAGCAACAGGCTCTCTGAGTGGGTTACAATATGTTAAAATCCAACAATTTAAAATCCAGCACAGGAAGGAAGAGTTTCCATTGAATTTTTCATGTTGTGTTTAGTTGTACAAGAAAACATCATTTGTAAGTTTCTCCCTTTGGAATGGGGGGGGTGGGTAAAATTCATGATGAAAATTTATAATTTAACTGAAATCTTGATTATTTCCTTCAGTCTCCCATTATAAGCAGTGAGACTTAATAGTAAACTCTGTCCCACATGCTTCTTGTCCTGTCTTCAAAACCTCCAGTGTAGCTGTATGTGGACATCCACCTGCAACTTGAGTAGGGATAACCCAGAGAGAGGACATGGACAAACATCTACACCTGCATCTGCACCTACTGACATTTGACTAACTGCAATTACAGCCCTGCCTTATCAGCATTCCTAATCACAGGGCTTATAGGCCCCCTTTTTCTGATTTTCATATTTAAATATATGAAGCTCTTTAATCCAACTGACCATGCTTGGATGTAATGAGGTGGGGCCTATATCTGCACCCGCATCTTGTCTGCACTTCACTCGTTTTGCAGCCAACTGTCTGCGCATAGGACTTGTTTCTTTTCCAAAGCCCTACTTTTGTTCCTCCTGAATGGGACAAAATGCAGGGAACTGTGGAAATGCAGAGAAGAAAAAGCAAAGGTGTTGGGTTGAAAGAAGACACTTAAACTTTCCTTCACTTAGTGCATTTTCTGTAATGGAAAGCATTGGAAAAGCAGGTGGGGGTTGGGGAGTTGAGAAAGTAAAGATTTGTGCTGAGTGCTTTTCTCCCAGATTCTGCTTCTCTTTCAGAAATGGAGTTTTCCAGCTCCATTTGGGAAAGAAGTGGCAAACAAATTTGAAGATATATTTTGGAACAGTAATAGTGGTAGCCTGCCAAATCAGAAGTACTGGTCCTTTAGTATGTTTTTCACTATTTTATAGATATTACAAATAGTTATTCTGTCATTTCCAGATATATTCACGATACTTTTTGGAGTATTGTTGAGACAAACTATATATTGTGGGAAATGAATGGCAGGACTGACTTTACTTACAACACAACTATGCAGCAGGTAGTGATGCCTGAATATTATGTGTAATACACATTTAGATATGCAAACAAAGTTTTAAAAAAATATTTATTGACTATTGATGTTTGAAACTTTCCTTTCACAGAGATGGAAGCATTTACAGTGGAGACAGACTCCCTCACCTCAAATAATTATATTTTAATGCAGTTATTTATGTACTGTGAAAAAACTTATTAGAACTTCTCTTGCAAAGATATTGCATTTTTACCAGCACTTTTAAAGCATAATTTTTTGATAATGTCACCCAAATAATGAGCTTTTATGGCAATATGACCACTGTGTAGAATTTGGCCATCTTATTAATGTTTGTTTTATTAATGCTATTAATGTCCACACAGTCACTGTGGACTTATGGTTAAATGACTGTTTTCCGAGGAAGCAAGCAAGGAAGGACAGTTAATATACTCCCACTCATGAAGGAGCCCAAAGGCTAGGATAATTACAAGGCAAATGGGATTCAGCCAACAGCTTCGGTGAAGAACATAGTTCTGCTCCAGTTTCCCTTGTATTCACCTTGAGCCTGAATGGATTGCTCCTTTCAACAGCAGTTGACATCCCATCTAAGGCAACAGTATGCCTTGAACAGATAATGCCAAGAGCATGGGCATTCAGACCCTGACATGCATTCACTATGACTCTCTTTTCTGACTGGACCCTTTCTTCATTGCCCAGTCTTTGGCTGCTGCTGGTTTTAAATCCTTCCCACATGGGATCAATAATACCAGATACTCGGATCCTATCTATTGTGGAATTGGGCGATAGGATTGAGTTTGCCACCCTTCTGTCACTCAGTATTATAAAGATTACTAATCCGTTCACAGGCTTGATTAAGGAGGCAGACTCTCCACTTTCAAAGGTCTCTCTAGAACATGTCTCTCCTTCCCACATTCAAGGCAGCTTCTACTCCAGACACTTTAAAGTACCTAACAGAATGGAGGGCTTTGACCAATCCCTGGATCTCCAAGATATCAACTTCACCACACCAAGGAAATTCCTTATGGCCGCATTGCAGAACATTTTACCATTACTAAATGGGGATTGGTTTTCCTTCATAGATTTGAAAGACACTTATTTATTGAAAGGCAGGCCCAGAAGACAAATAAGGCATTCGCCATGTTGAAGCTAAACAGGCCTGGGGCTGGTCTGAGCTTGGAAGGGAGACCACTTTGGAACTCCATGTTGCCAGTTTGATTTCCACATTTGGAAAAAGGTGGAATATAAATATAATTGATTATATAATTAAAATACATTATTTTCACATCTCCATAGGAAACTCATACAGGCATTTCCTATTTCCAGATTGGAAGAGAGGGATTTGATTCATGTTATCATTGCTACCTGCACTTTATTGGAACTGCTTAGACTTTGTATAAATACAGAAAAATCTATCCTTTCCCCTTCTCTGTTGATCCTGCTCATTGAGGCCCACCTTAACTCAATTTCCACAAGGGCTTATCTCCTGGACCCAAAGTGTCTGCCCTAGTCAAGATGGCCAACAGATTATGCAGAGAACCTGTTGTCTCAGCTTTCTAAATCCAGTGGCTCCTTGGTCTCATGGTACTAACAGTCATGGTAATGCTGCGAGCCAGGCTCTGGATACATCCCCTTCAGTTACAGTTTATCTATGCTTACCACCCCACAGAGCACTCTCACCAAATTTATCTCCATATCCTGAAATCTGTCTGGACAAGTCTCATTGGGTGAATGCATTACCACAATCTCATCAAGGGGATCCCTTTCACTCCTCCCAGGCCAACATTCACAGTGATTATGGATGCCTCCTTGTTAGGATGGAAAGGTCACTGTGGTGCTTTTACAATCCAAGGGACATGGAACAAATGCAAAACCCAAAAGCACATAAAACATTTGGAAATGTCTGTAGTGAAGAAAACTCTCGTGGCTTTTCAAACCTTCCTTTCTCATAGCCAAGTCACTAAATAGAACACTACTATGGTCTTCTGTATCAACAAATAGGGGAGCCATTCTAGCCATCAGGATCTGGGATTGGTGCATCAGCAGGGACATCAGCCTCATGGAAATCCATATTCTTGACAATGAGAACAGCTTAGCTAACACATTCAGCTATGTGAATCACAAATCACACGAATGGCAATTATATACCAGTGTACTGAGCAAGATCTTTTTGGTTTGGGGGATGCCTACAGTTCATCTTTTCTCCACTTGGGGCAATGCTGCATGCCCTCTTTCTGTTTTGGGGAAGGAGCAGGGGCATATTCTCCAGGGGATGCTTTTCTCTTGAACTGTTCGAGTATGTTATTTTACCTATTTCCTGATCATAAGAGTGCTAGTAAAAGTTCATCAGGACAGAATGGATAGCATCCTCATCACTCTGTAGTGACCCAGGCAGCCATGGTTTGTCCAACTGCTCCAGATATCTGATCGAACCTTTCTTCAACTCCCATCAAAACTGAACCTAATCTCTTGGGATCAAGGGAAAGTGCTACAGCCAGACACCTAGACATGGAGGCTCCTTCTCTAGTCATCAACTTTCTCAAAGAGTTGAGCTTGATACTCAATGTGTTATTGGAGCCTTCTACCAGGGGATCCTATAAGCCATTGAGGAAGCCTTTTACTCATTCACATCCCAGAAGGGTTTTATTCCATATCAATGCACAATTGAACAGGTCCTCCTCTTCCTCTACTCTCTTTTCGAATGAGGATTGGAATGAAACAACATCCATCTATGGCCTACTTGGCAACAATTTCAGGCTTCTACATACTGGTTCAGGGTTCATTGATTTTTTCCCATTCTTTGTCTCTGGAAGCTCTCAAACATCACCCCACCAAGTCTTCCCTAACACCTACTTGGAGTCTGTCTGTCACCCTACCTTCCCTTACCAAAAAACTGTTTAAACTGATGGTGACAACTGACTTACATCTGCTGTCATGGAAGATAGCTTTTCCAGCCCTCAGAGTTGCCATACCTGATCTTCCATAGAGATATAGTGGTGTTTCCCCTCCTTCATTCTAAGGTGGTTTCAAACTTTCATTTTTACCAGGACATTGCACTGCCAGCTTTCTTTGCTTTGTCTTTGACTTGGGTGGAATCAGTGTTACTTACACTGGATGTTTGCTGAGTGCTGGCATTTTACCACTTTAGGACTGCATCATTCCGTCATTCGCAGACATATTTGTTACGATGACAAAAATAAAGGCCTCCCTGTATCTTCTGAGACTAAAAGCTTGGGTGATACAATCTCTTCAGCTCATGAGCTTGCTGGTCTACAGATTGTAGGATCATTGATAGCTCACTACTTGGGTGATGACAACTTCCACTGTTCTACCAGATCTTTGTAGGCAACCACCTCTTCTACTACATCCACCCTTGTGAAGCATTGTAGACTTCATCTCCATGCCAGAGCAGGTTGTGCATTTGGGAGAGCAGTCCTCACTTTGGTCCTTCAACAGCAACACTGACCCACCTCCAGAAAGGGAAGCTTGCCAGTTGCCTATATGTGTGATGCACAGAGACCACAAGAAAGAAAGGCAAGTTGCTTACCTGTAACTGTCATTCCTCGAGTGGTTATCTATGCCTTCACACAACCAAACCACCACCCGCACTTCATATTGTGACATAATTGTTTGATATACAGTTGGTTGGTTTTGATATATTTTAGGGTCAGCCTACTGGATTGTTGCTTTCTCCTGAGGCCACAATGTCAGTCTCAAATGAACTAAAAGAATGAGCAGGAACCCCAACACACACACACACACACACACACACACACACACACACACACACACATCAATGCCAACTGCAGGGGTAGGGTTCCCACCAAAACTCTCAGATATAGAAATTTCGCAAACACAGGCTCCATGCAAGTGCAGAAATCATATGTGTGAATGCACAGATACCCACTTGAAGAATGATAGCTACAGGTGAGCAACCTGCCTTTTCTCAGCTTATAGGACTTGATCTTTGATTTAGCGAGTAGGCCATTGATCTGAAGTCTGTCTACACGTGCACTTAGTGCTAACCCAACAATACATTTGCCAAATCTGTTTCAGCATTTGAGTGGCTGAATCCTCAGAGTTTGTGTCTAATAGTTTATATAATCACATCCTAGGAATGAACTCTTTTTTTTACCTCCCAGAAATCAAGATTGACTCACCCCAGAACTTCTCACTGGAGAAAAGAGAAACTGAATTTTAATTTTTAATTTTAATTTTTTATTCAGAAATTGAAGAGAAACTGAACTGAACATACATAAATGTTCTCTGAACCTGGAATGGGACAGTCCTCCTACTATATTGAGAGAGAGGGGGGGAAGAAAACAAAGAGCGCTTTACAATAAGAGACTGAATAGTGAGCTAATAGTCTCTCTCTCTCTCTCTCTCTCTCTCTCTCTCTCTCTCTCTCTCTCTGTGTGTGTGTGTGTGTGTGTGTGTGTGTGTGTGTGTGTGTGTGTTGGGAGGCAGAGGAGTGATTCCAAATTTTCATAATCCAGTTTAGCTATTCTGAATCCTGTGGGATGGTCTAAATTTTTTCCCCATCATGCTGTACTTTTTAGTGCACTTATACCATTCAGTATTTTTATTTAAGTATTTATAAATATTTTTCACTTAAATGAGCCATTTGCTTATGAGGGCCTTTCTTCCACTCTCCAGCCTGGATCTGGAAGTGAAAGGCCCCTTCACTTGGTCTTTTCATTATAAGCTCTGCCTGTCAAGAAAAAAGAGATAACTCCAAGAAATAAAAACTACCTCAGCCCAGAATTCAAGAAGTGAAACTTAACAAGTTCAAATTTTCCTCTCCAATTTTCAAGAAAACATCAAAGTGAGATAACTACAGGGAACAAAATCTAAAGGTTAATGGGAAAAAGCTTACAGCTTATTTTTGTATGAGATGGTTTATCAAAATTACATGTTCTTAAACACCTTTGGGATCAAGGCAATCCACATAAATCGGGTGTATTTGTGGTGCCTTAAAGATTAGCTACTTTACAATGGAACTTTTCATAACTTAGATCTTCCTCAATACATACATGGAATGGACTGAGATGGTGATATGCATATACATGTGAAAGCTATGGGTAACAGAAACTGGAATAATGCACCCAGGCTATGAAAAATAAATACACTAATAAACAGAGCATAAAGCATGAATACTAAATAACTGTGCAATTCCATATGAAAACAAGTATATAAAAGCTATCATAATATGCATTTAAGTATTAAAAGCTGTGTTGCTTTTGCCCTATTTCAGGCTTTTCTCAAAATTGCTTTACTTGCCAAACAAAGCAAATAAAAATGAAAGGTAGGTTGTGGACCAGGAAGAACTGCCACCACAGGAGCAGGTAGCATTTTTTTTAGATTGCTAAAAAGAAAAGCAAAGAATAGTAAATGCCCCTTCTCCTCTCCTGAAACAATTTTAAAGTTTTGTCCCAAAACAATGGAAATGGCCACCTTACTTCATGAATTGCAAATAGGAGTGGCAAATTGGTTAGGTCATCTGGAGTCAGCTCAAATGAAATGGAAATTTCTCCAAGTGTGAAGAAAGCCATTCCTAAGTGTAGCACCTCGAATAGGATGAGGAAGTTCTAGATGAATCCAATGCTATCAGGTCTTTCTCTTCCCATGAGCCATTAACTTTGAGTTGGATGCCATCCTTGATCTACTTTGGCTGTATGGGTGATTTTTCCTTCCACTGTTGGGTGGTGGTGGGCAGAAGGTACATCTCCAGATATTTTGGACCCCAACTCCCAGAAAACCATGCCAGATAACCAATGGTTACGGACAGTGCTTTTTTTGTAAAAACAAAAAAAAAAAAAAAGGTGCCGGAACTCACATCTTGGGGTCACACTTTTACACAATGGTCGCCGCCGGCAATAAGCACTCAGCCGCAAGACCACACGACTGATTCCAAGCCGAGCAGCGTCCCAAGCTGAGCAGTGCCCTCACAATCAGCGCCGACAATCAGCGCTGACACACAAGCAGCCCGCAGGCACTATGTTAATGATTTTTGCTGCCGATCTGCTACGCCCAACAGGGCGATTCACAATCATTTGGAAAAATCCGTCAAAAAAAGGTGCCGGAACACCGTTCCGGTGCGTTCTATGACAATAAAAGCCCTTTTTACAGATGCTGAGAGCTGAGGCCCAAAACATGTGCAGAGGTCAGGCTCTTAGGGGTTATAAAAGGAAAATTTTGAAGTAACAGCTGAGGAACCATTGCTCCTAAACTACCATGTGTTTGCATATTTGCAGTACTCTACTATATACAAATATAGGATTAGGTGTGTGTGAATTATAGCACCGCTGAATGCTTGATAGAATGTAAAGGTACTATAGTATGAGTTGCTGTACTACCTTCAAAGTATATATATTTTGAATATGGCTGGGTGTCTCTGTGTGTTTTATTTTGTATATGCATATTCTTTTTAACAGGCAGGGTGTTTACACAAAGCACAAACCTGGGAGTCAATGACTGGATCTCATAATAAAACAATTGAGCTAACACCGGAGCAAGCAGTTGAAAGTTGGGGACCACATGTAAGGAATAGTATATTTTAACAATATGTTAGTAAAATATATCAATCACCTCTGAAACTGTATTCAATATTATTAACTATTAATACTCATGAAAGAGGAGAAACAAAGCATGGGAAATGAAATGACAATTCAATAAAATAGACACATGTTAGGAATAATGCTATGCTCTCTGGACATGTTTTTTCTGAAGTATGTTAATAGTGCCACTTTGTGTTTCCAACACAAGGGTTCCTACTCCAAAATTGCAGTGTTAGCTTCAGGATTTTATGTTTAAAAGACTGGAAAGAGGACAATGGCATCCTCCTTTTCGCGTCTAGTTGCTTCACAAGCTAGGAGTCTATGCATCTGCTTCAAGCTATAGCACTCGACTTAAAAATTCCAGTTTTCAGCTTCTCCTTATTATTGGTTTGCTGTTCCACTTGATGAATTACCCTTCTCAAAGAATGTTGCAAATGATTGAACCAAACAAATTGAAGTAAACAAACCTCAGTAAATGAAACTGAGCAAATGTAATTAAAGTTGATGTCTATGGATCCCAGAACTGATACGTTCGCAGGCTCAGAGAACTATCTTTGGTGTGAAAATGAGGGGAGGAAGTTGGGGTATTTAAACCTTGTTCTCAGAAACATTCTCTTTTTTCTTTTTCTTTTTTCTTTTTCCATTTATTCTTCACGGGGGAGCAAATATTAGCTTTTGTCCTGAGCCTTTGCAGACTTGAATAAGGCTTTCTCTCTTTTTTAAAGGGAAACTGTAACAGATCTCTGTCCAAGTGCAAGATCCCTTTATAAAAGGGTTTCTGAATGGGACAGGGATGGCTTGGACTGAGGCATACTCAAATCCCATTTTTAAAGAGGTCCTGAAATTTGGCAGCCACCTATCAAACTTAGATTCTTTTTTAAAAAGATCTTGGAGAGCACTTTTAGCCTGAGTCTGTAGAGGCTCAGGACAAAGTCCAGTATTTGCTTCCCCATGAACAAGGAAGATACTTAGTAATTCCCAAGGAGACCTTAGTGTTGTGGTAGGCAGGCTGATGGTGTTGACCCAGTGTATGGCTATGGTGAAAAATGGAAATTCCATGTTAAGCATAATTAGGAAACGAACTGAAAATAAAACTGCCAAAATCTATGGTGCAGCCACATTTCAAAAGTACAGAACTGGTCACCACTCCTAAAAATGATATTGTGGAATTGGAAAAAATGCAGAAAAGGGCAACTGAAATAATCAAGGGTCTGGAACAACTGCCTTATAAGAAAGGGCAACAACATCTGAAACTGTTTAGCCTGAAGAAAAGGCAAATAAGAGGAGACATGATAGAGGTGTACATAATTATGCATGATGTGGAGAAAGTGCATAGGGAGACATTTTTCTCCTTCTGTCATGGTATTAGAACTTGGAGCCATTTGATGAAGCTGATTTTTAAGAGATTCTACCACAAGATCTAGTAATGGCTACCAATTTGGATGGCTTTAAATGGGGATTAGGCATATTTATGGAGGATAAGGCTAGCCTAGTCCAGATGGCTCTATTCCTCTTTCTATATTCCTCTTCCTCATATCAGAGGCAGTGTGCTTAAGTACACCAGTTGCTAGGAAACAAGAACAGACGGGTGGTATTGTACTCATGTCCTGCTTGTGGATTTTTCACTGTTTAGCTACTGTGTGAGCAGAATGGTGAACTAGATGGACCTTTGGTCTGATCCAGCATTGCTTTTTATGTTCTTATGTCTGCTCACCCTGCAGACTAGAGTAGATGCACTCTACCAGTTCTACACAGATACAACATGGTCATTCAACCAGACATTGCATTCCTCCCCAAGGTAGTCTCATCTTTCTACTTCAATCAGCATATATTATTTATTTATTTATTTATTTATTTATTTATTAAAACATTTTTATGCCGCCCCATTCGCCGAAGCCTCGGGGCGGCTTACAACATAGATAAAACAATAAGTTAAAATCCATATAAAATAATCTTAATTAAAACACACATTATAAAATAAGCCGCCCTGGCCAGATAAAATTCAATTGCATTTAGCATTTAAAATGTTGCTTAAATAAAAAGGTCTTAGCCTGGCGCCGAAAAACAAATAACGACGGCGCCAGGCGGACCTCTCTGGGGAGCGCATTCCATAACTTAGGCGCCACCGCTGCGAAAGCCCTTCTCCAAGTAGCCACCCTCCTAATTTCTCTCACGGAGGGCTCCCGGAGAAGGGCCTCTCCCGCTGATCTCAGGGGGCGACTGGGCAAATATGGATGTAAGCGCTCCTTCAGGTAACCAGAACCCAAGCCGTTTAGGGCTTTATAGGTCATTACCAACACCTTGAATTGGGCCCGGACTTCAATGGGGAGCCAGTGAAGCTGACGGAGAACTGGCGTCATGTGAACATAACGTCCAGTCCCCGTCAGCAGCCTGGCAGCTCTATTCTGAACCAATTGAAGTATCCGGACCGTCTTCAAGGGTAGCCCCACGTAGAGCGCGTTACAGAAGTCAAGACGGGAAGTCACCAGCGCATGAGTCACTGTTGCAAGGCAGTCGTACTCCAGGTAGGGGCGCAGCTGATGAATCAGCCGAAGCTGGAGGAAAGCGCTCCTCACCGCTGTTGTCACCTGAGCTTCAAGTGAAAGCTCCAGGTCGAGGAGCACTCCCAAGCTGCGGACCTTGTCCCTAGGAGGGAGTGCAACCCCATTCAGGACAAGGTTCAGGTCACCTTCTCCGAAGCCCGAACCGCCAACCAACAACACCTCCGTCTTGTCTGGATTGAGCTTCAGTTTATAGTCCTACCTGTTTCCTTCCAGGATCCACCTTTTCCTCTACAAGTGTCTCCACATGTTGGATGTTACTAGAACTTTGGCTTTCTTACCTTGACTACCCATTACTTTCTTCAGATACAATTTCAAAGATTGTGTGTGTATAATGAAAGCCCTAGGAAGGTTACCTGGTGTCCTAGGCAAATTCAGTGATTTAAACTTGGTTGCAAACTCACTCACCTGCAGGTTTCTGCCTTCATTGGTGAGCATCCTACTCAAGATTTTGCTTCATCAACCACCCTCAGCTGGGGGTCAAGATCCTCTCAAACTCTGCAGAACAGTCACATTGTCTCAGCCATCCATTTTTGTTCTGTTACCATTTAGACATTCATGCCAAAGTAGATGCTGTTTTTGGATGGACAGTTCAATCCTTTCTCCTATTTTAGTTATCTGTCCTATCTCCAGTAACGGAGCTTGTTAATCACCTGCAGAGACTATGAGGTTGAGGGAACAGATTGCTTCTCTGTAATTGTGATTCTTCAACTGGTAATCTGTACATTCATACAAAACACCCAGATCCCCTCTGCAGGTACCTATCTCGGTTCAGGTTCCTAACCTTTCTTAGCATTGCTGCAGCAGTCTCTGAGAATGGAGAGGGAAGTCGGTAGCCACACAGTTCCAGTATAGCCTGTTGGGGTGGAGCAGGCTTCCCATTTAAAAGTGTTTAGCTCTAGATGCTTCCAAGTGAGGCTCAGCATAAGCACAGCACCCATGTGTGACAGAGAACCACAAAAAACAAGAACCATAGTATCCCTGTGGAGAACCATGGAACAAGTAAATAATCTGACCTATACCTTTAACCAACCAAAGAATTTGGGTTAAATAATTTGAGGAGTTAAACTGTATTTCAGTCAGCATTAAAGTTGAAAAACAATTCCCAATGTTCAAATTACTTGGGGGTCAGAGGGGGCAGGCCCACCCCACTTGTTTTTAAAAGGGCATCATGTTTTGGTTTAAATTAGTGGCTTGTGGGTTTTCTTAAGGTCCCTTATAATCCAAGGACTGCCTGTGAGTGTATGTTTGTTTATGCAGAGCATGGTCTTATTCATATTATCAAATAGTATCAACGGTTTACTATATACAGATTAGATTCTTGTGAGTATAAGCTTATCTATGTTTCCAGGTTCATGAACAAGTGTATTTTTTTTCCTAGAATTACAAGTCATGTTTTAAAACAGATGATGAAGATTTAAGACACTTAAAGGAACCGTATGAGATCTTAAATCATTCTGGTATCAACTCTATCGTTTGGTCTCCGCTCCATACCGGCGTTTATATGTTCAAGTTGAAGATAGTGGATCCAAACTTCAGGTTAACTTTAACACTTCCTTTCTGATTTTATCTGGTGAACATGATTTTGTACGCTCAGATTTAAGTGATTGTGAAAAATGTTTCATAGCGTTTAATGTGGAATTGCTTCACCACTCACTCTTTGCACAGTATCTACATAAGTATTGTCCTCCACCATGTTCCTTGCAATTCTTCTGTCTTTTCTTAGATTCTAGGACATCCATCTAGCTTTAAAAGAACAGAAGAGTATCAAAGTCTTTGTAGTTATAGCTCACCTTAACACTACATATCTGTCCTCTTTAAGAAACATGCTTTTGATGTATGCATTACCATTTTAGCAACTGTGGGAAATTTGATTTTAATTGTTTTTGGCAGCATTTAAACCAAATTTTAAATATCCATTCAACAGCATTTAAATGCAAAATAGTTATATAACTAATTAAAACAGTTATTAAAATAAACTGCAACCACCTTGATTGCCTTTTAAACATTATTTCTTTTTTCCTTGACCTGCACATTTGCCCTAAAAGAGTCTTTGACATTTTAAAATATAAGCCCTGATGGTAGTTGCACTTAAATAAGTGCTTCTTAAATAACTAATCTTAAATAAAGGGTGATTTTTTTAAAAAAAGGACTCAGTTGAACTGTCGTTTGCACTCTCATTCATTCATTCATGTAGAGCCCACATGATGTGTCCATATACCAGGATGGACACATCAAAAAAGTGCTCTTTGCCTGGAGAATAGGAAGTCAATTGCAACACCACCTGTCGCTAACAGCAGAAAAATGATTGGATAAGGCTAGGAGACACAGCCTGGATGAGCCTTATAGAGATGCCTTTACAATACCTTTCAAAAATGCAGCCCAGGAGAAGTAGATTGCTTTTTATTTATAGCTAACTGGGAAGACACAGAGGTGTGCACAGCAAAATAGCTGGCAGCCCTCTATCAGTCACAGTGATATTTCAGGCAGCAAGCCAATGTGATGTAGTGGTTTGCAGTACTGGACTGGATTTGGGGATCTCAGTCCCTGCTTAGCCATGGAGCTCACTGGGTGGCTTTGGGCCAGTTACAACACTCAGCCCAACCTACCTCAAAGCGCTCTTGTAAAGATAAGATTGAGAGCAGGAAGGGGAGAATGATGTAAGCTGCCTTGAGTTCCTTGAAAAGAAAACAAGTGGGATATGAATATAATAAAGACAAATAAATATAATAAAATATGTACTAGGTGGCTGCCTACCTGATGGAGAGAGGCTCCTTTCTTATTAGGGGAAATGAGAAGAATCCCATTGATTCAGCCTATCTGGGGTGACTGAGGCAGTACATTTTATTGGTACATATTTATTCTGTTCAGTGTGCTGTCTTAAGTGTACTGGTGTGCCAATGCCATCCAGACTCAGAGGCTAGCATGCATCCAGTGCATGGTGCAGGAGTGGGGATCTCTGCTGCTGTGGTGCTTCTCACCCTGCTTATTGTCCAGATGACAGTTTTGGGCCATTTGGTGAAGCACTGTGGTGGGTAGGGTGGATTTGATTTAAATTACTAGCTAGTAAAACTAGATTTAAATCATGGTTTTCTACAGAATTTGTGCACATGCCTGCCTTACCCATGGGTACAGGAACATCATTAAAATATTCCCAAACCAGATCTCTTCTATGGCCTGCTGCCATTATAGGTTTTCTGCTCCAGGAAAGAATAATAGGATAAACCTTGGGCTATACACAAAAAAATCCAAAGGCTGGTGGAGAATTTGGTTCAAAAGGTTTCACTTTCATTTTTACTGGTTGCCTCTCCCTTCTCATGCCTAGCTTGTTGTGCAGATCTACTCCACTCCTAAAAATCTGCTTTTATTCATTGAATTTTTTTGAAACTTAGCACTTAAGAAGAATGGGCTTGATTCTCTGTACACAGATTTGCAAAGGAACAATGGGATTAAGTTATTTCCCCCAACTCTATATTTATAACATTTTTGTTGTGAAGAAGAGGCACATGATATCTGCAGATACAAATTCACAGTTTTGAGAACTGTAAAACAAAGCATCTATGATACTATCTTCTAGAAAGAAAAACTGCCCAATAATCTTACAGAATCCTCTGGAAGAACATGACATTGCAAATGGATTAATGGAATTCATTTACCAAACATATTTAACATTACATGAATATGCAGCCTCATGCTACATAATTAAAAACTAATCCTTATTTCATGATGAATAACCTTTGGACTATAATGTTTTCTTAAATACAATACATTCTTTAGATTTTCCTCAAAAAAGCATTTTATTTTTAAAAAATCCATCCAAAACCTAATTTAAATTTTAAAATCCATTTTGTAAAAAAAATCATTTATTTTTACCCACCCTGTTGGTGGGCAAGGGAAGGAGGCTAGGAAGTTCTGTGGAAATGGTGTAAAGAATTGGCCCCATCCTCCTCCGTTTCTCACTCTCTTTCCACATCCCTTTTCATGTTCTCCAAAGCCAATTTATGACTAGGTGGAGACAGTCTGTGCAGTTTTATTTGTTATATTTATATCCTGCTTTTCTTCCTTCAAGGAACTCAAGGAACATGCTTAAGCCTCTTCTTCTTACTCTCCATCTTATTCTCACAACAGTCCCATGAAGTAGGTGGGGCTGAGAGTCTGTGACTGATTCAAAGCTCCAGAACTCAGCCTGCCCAGATCCCAGCACTTTTCTCATATTCTATACTGGCTCTCAAATAAGAAGCAATGACTATTACAGGTCGCCCCGTAGGCACTGCTGGAAATTTCTGTGCCAGCTGCAAAGTGGGTAGACTTGGCATTAGGAGTACCAGCTGTGAGATCACAGGCCCTGGGATCTGGGGCTCCAAATACTGTTGGGAGGCCATAAGATTCTACCTTTATTTGATCAAGCACTAGAAACAGATTAGACAAATGATCTAACATCTCTGGGGCATCTTGCTGTAAGAGACCTGACTGACTTCCACTCTCCCTGTATTTAGAAGATTGATAAAGACTTTCTTAAACATTTTATGCAAGTTACTTCTATGCTCAGGCTCTTTAATTATTCTCTTTATTGTTTTGTATTATTTTATTGTAGCTATTTTGGGGTCTGTTTTGGCTATGAATAGTGTGTAAGCAGAAGTAATTTAAAAAGCCACCATTAGCATGTAAAATTTTCTACCTCAGAATTGTTTAATTAGTAATCTGATACTGGGTAAATGGAAGAAAAAAACATAATAAGAGCTTTTTTTCCTTGGGCTATTCTCAACAGGACATTTTACAATTAGGGTGTATACCACCAAGATTTGGTTCAGACTAGGGATGTGCTCAGCCTCTCCAGGACCCAGCTTGCACCTCCCTGCTGAACCTCTTCCAGCGCTCATCTCTCTCTAAGTTAGCTGAGCCCAGGAGAAGTCTACAGGCTGCCACAGACCCCCAGTTGCACAACTGGGAATCTTCCCTGGCCACCATTCCTGGTGGGCAGCCTCCCTCCCTGCTCACTGCGGCCAGTGGTGGCAGCGATACATAGGGCAATGGGATGCAGCAAGCGGACACACAGGCCATCATTCCTGGCAGCCAGCCTCTCTCCCCAGTGGCTGTTGCCAGCAGTGGCAGCAACACACAGGGGAAAGGGGCACAGTGAGCAGGCACACAGGCCGCCATTCCCAACAGCCGACCATGCCACTGCTTGCTTAGAGCATGGGGCAACGGCACTCTGTTTTGCTGTCCCTGTGCTCCCTTTCCTCCCTGCTGGTGTACACCTGTCTGGTGCCCAGCTACTCCACCACAGCAATGCCCTATCATGCCCCGCTATGTCCTGCTGCTCTGCCACAATGTTCTGCTGGTCTATCACCACACGGCCTTGCTGAATGGTGAGGCAGCTGGGCTAGAATGATGAGCAGGATGGAAGGGCCTTGGGGAGGCAAACAGCAGGATGGCAGAGCAGCATTAACCCGTAGGGAAAAAAGGGGGTGACTCTAGCAGCAGCACCTGTGGATGCAGCCATGCCTGATGCTCTTCTTGGTCGTTGTGCTGGACTGGATCAGCAGCTTGGATGAGCAAACGCATTCCTCATGTGACGCTTGCCAGCCTGCGCATGGACACATCAGGTCAATTGCCCTGAACAGTCTGTGCCCCCTTCTGTCTCCCCGTCCGAGCTGCAAGATAATCACAGTCCTCACACTGTGCAGAGGACTTTCCTAAGCAGATGCTCGCATAAGCATCCTTGGGAAAGTGTTCTGGCAGAGAGTGCTCCCTCCGACCCAGACACTAGTACCTGTGCTACTGCCCCCTTGTGTGAAACTGTACGGGGAAGTGGCCCAAGCAGTGCATGCAAACATGGCACAAAGGGGGAATATTGGGCCTAAGTGCAGCAAGGGAGGAGGAGTGGGTGTGCACATGTAGGTGCTTACGCATGAACAGAGAGTGCGGAGCCAGGGCGGTGCTGCTCTGTTGCTCCTGCAGAGCAACCGCCCTACCCAAATAAGTAGATGGCTGCTCTGTGGAGCAGCAGAAGAAAGAAAAGTGGCATCATCGGGTTGAGAACATGCCCAAGGGAGTATGTGGTCCAGTGGGGGAGAGGCAGGCGGAAGCACTGCACGCTGGGACTGAGTCTCAGCCATTCAGGCCAATGGGATGTATGCAGCGCTTTGGAGGGAAGATTGGAGGTGTGCAGAAACTACTTATGAGTAGATACCACACAAATGTGTGAACACAGGACATAAGGTGAGATACCATGTTGAGCAGCAGCTCTAAAAACAAAACTATATACTTAAGAACAAACAGTAAAAATAAATGAAACATAAGGCTGAGGAGGCACAGCTGAACGATATTAATGAATGGAATGAAAAAGTAAGTTTTGAGATTGGGCACCTGGAATAAGGAAGAATGGTTTACAAATGACTATGGAAAGATAAAGAAATCAAGTAGGTTCATAGGCAATAGCACAAACAGTGCCTCTCTTAAACCTCCCAAGCTCTTCAAATGTTACTACTCTGAAGAAATCAGATGAAAAAGAGCAGAGAGCACTTGACTTACACAACTTTTCTGGCCCCAGCTCACTCCACCTTGGGGTTTGCCATGTATCAGTGGAGAGGAATGTTTGGTCCTCCAGATGTTCAGGGACTACAACTTTCAGCAGCACTTGCAAGCATAGCCAATTGGGAGAAGTGATAGGAAAGCCAGTTCAGCACACATTTTCCATATATGGAAAGCAAAAGAAGCCATTTCTGGCAGTCTGCAGCCCGCTGAAGTGCTGGAGGTCACAGTTCTGGCCACTTTGGAAGGAATCCTGCTCTACCTTGCTAAAATGACCCGGTTAGACTACATTCCTAGTTTCCATCCAATGGCATTATAACCAGGCTTGTCCTCTGAAGAGATCGCTTGAAGTCTTCCAAAATATAGTTGTTCTCAGGAGAAAAGAGATTGGGTTATCTGCAGCTATCAGCACTATTAATAAAACTATTCTAGTTTATCTGTTCTTCCCTCACATAATCAAACATGTTAGATATGAGTGCTAAGTTGGGATTCAATTGTGTGCTTTTTCTAATTTTATAATTTTGGGGGATAGGGCTGAATTAGTATCAGCTCAGTAGAAGCAAGCAGAAAAAATGAACAATCAGAGCCAAAACTGAGCAAAGACTATTCTGTAACTAGTTTGCGCTCAAAGCTATTGTCATCCATATTTATTATTGAAATTGCAGAAGCTAAGACAGTCGGCAAAACCAGTGTCACCAGAAGGCAGAAGAGCAGCTCTACCAGAAAAGCAGGTCTATCAGTGGAACGGCTGATTTCAAGCTATTTTGACAACTTTATTATCGAGTCTGTCGTAACAGCTAAAATGGACAAATCAATTAATTGATCAATAAGTCTTTTCCATCTGATTTCTGCATTAATCTTCTCCAAATTAAATCCAGAAAAATGATGCATTGAAATACACATTTATACGTGTATTTTAGCTCATTTGAAAACTAAATTCCAGTCTGCACATTCAGTCAGGAAATGTGACACAGCTCAGTTTGTACTAAAACTGACAGAAATCAAATCTTTACAACATCCTTAATGTGGAACTCTGTTTTCCCAAAACAAAAAATAGCTATATTTGTATTTCCAAAGATTTGTGTGTTCAGGGGGAGATATATTTTTGTATTCTGTATTTTTTGTATTTTAAAAATGGTGTGTCTCATCTGTCAGACATAAAATCATGCTGATTGCCTAAATCTGAGTTAAAGCTATTTTGACTCATTTATATGGGTATTCTATTGTTTAGTCTATTTCAATTACTCTTTTTTAATCTGACATAATTACACAGCGTACCAAAATAATAATCCATACCTTTTCTTTGTTACAGTTTTTGTAACATGACTGTACTGTTTGCTGTCCATACATTTGGTGTCATTGAAAGGTAATTGCCAGTAGCACATGCTAAATATTAAACATGAAAATAGCTTATTTTGGAGCAGAAGGGAACGGGACACAAACAATAGCTTCCTTTTGCAGGCTCAGATATAGGAAAGTTTATTTAGAACATTCTAGAATGAGACATTTGCCTTTAAATCCAGCATGCACGCTCAGAGTGGTGGATCAAATGCCATCCTTCTCCGTTCTTCCCTGACCACCACAGTAGTCGCATTGAGAAAACAGTACTGAGACTTACTTATGCATAAATATGGGTGAGATCACTATGGACATCTTTTTGGGAGCATTATTTGCCTGGGACTAACACCCCTATTCTAAGACATATGTCAACATCGCATATGCTACTTATAACCATCACAGTATCAAGTTAAGCTCACTAATACTATGCTTGAACAGGATGGGTTTTTTCAGTATTGTACAGTTGCAGGCATATGGGGACTTGGAATTCAGTGTATAAGGAATAAACTGTCAATAAAAGCAGCAAAGAGTCTTGCAGCACATAGAGATTTAACATATTTATTATGTTTTCACAGTCTAGGGTCTAGACTGCATCTGTTGGCAAATTGATGAATGAGAAACAATTGTAAACAATGAGATCAAATGGAAATAAAATGCAAAAAATGCAGATTATTACAATTAGAGTTTAAATATTTGGAAAATAATCAAGTGGCCGTTCACAGCAACGGTCATGACAATACAAGCATCCTGGTACTGATAATTAATACCTGGAGTGAAATATAAACAATTATCTAGACTCAGACCACAAATGAAAGAACTTGACTTCCTGGCAACAGTAGTCACCCTCTGAAGTTTTTTGGCTGAAGAATGACCACGTTCAGGTCAACAACAGAATATCCTGGGATGCTAAAATATTGTCCCATTGGTTCTCAATATTGCTCTTTCAGATGTCAGATGTGTGTCCATTATTCTTTTGGGTAGGAATTAATACACAAAAGCAGAGAGGCATTGCAGACAGATGATTATATATGTGTGTGTGTATATATATATATAATCACATTGAAAGATGAGCAAACAAACTCTTGATGCTGTGGTTGACAAAAGTGAGGACAGTTAGAATTTGGATATGCATAAGGTTTGGTCTCTGCATCTGTGTCTCTGTTCGATGGCCTGTTCATGTCAGTGAACAGCTGTTTTAGATAAAGGAATTGTCTGTTGGGAAGGGTGGTTCTACCACCCAAAGTTCTGAGAGAGAAATATGATTGTCCAGGATAAGCTGCCGATCACGGACAGCATGTTGGTGTGGTTCCAGTTGGGAGCTCTAAGAGACAAGTAGCACCTTATCTCGTCCAGGTCTGTCCTGCAGTAGATTATTATCTGCTTATTTACTCCACTGAGCGGATGCGGTAGGCAAATATTCGATGCTGTCCTTGAGTCTGATGAATCAGAACAGATATAATTATATCATAGGGTCTTGCACCCAGAACATACCATAAAATCCATTTATGGCAAGTAGAAAACATGTACATAAATGTAATAATCAGGAAGTTCTTGATATAAGGTGATCCCTGTATGACCATTATGTGTTGACAGTCTAGAAAGTCACCCTCCTGTGCAGACTATTCTGAATACAGGATTATGGTAGAGTAAAAGTTCTTAATTCCTCCTGCGTGGGGGCCCAAATAATAAAGATGCTCTCAGTATAACTCTAGTAGAGGAGCTAAAAAGGATTGTTCTGAATTCCTCATAAAAATGTTGGCATACTCTAGAACCATACAAATACTCGAGGGCAGTGTCACTGATTACCCTGTAGATAAGTGCTCACGTAATTGTTTCAGGGCATAATCCAACTGGGATGCCCATAAACTTTTGGAATCAGGGGATTACAAGCATCCTTTGCAAAATGAGAGGAACACAGAGGTGAAGATTGCCTCTGTGCCCCTTCCTCCCTGCAAATCCCTTAGCCCATTTCAGCTATCTAAATGCCAACCTCAGAGCAGGAAGGAAGGAGGCTGAGGGCCTGCCACGATACATTGTACCTGGGTGACACCTGTCTTCTCCCTTCATCTCGCCACCCCTCCTCCCAGAATGCCCTGAAAAGCATGCCTCCAATGCTCTTATAACTGGAGATGCAGCGAGTGTGGTTCTTTCCACACTGGCTTTGAGGATGGGGAAGGTTAATCTGAGCTCGTATGTGTGAATGGATAGATGACCACTCAAAGACCGACAATTACAGGTAAGCAACCTGCCTTTCCAAGCAGTCCTATGGTATTCTACATGTTCTTTAGCAGCCACACAGCAAGCTCTGGCAATCTGTATTTTTGCATTTTCCTTTCCAATTGACCCCACTGATCACATTTCTCTCTCTCTGGACCAACTGGTTGACACATTCTATTCAATGAAAGTTTATACCATAATTCATTTGCTAGCTGTACCACAAGACTCTCATTTTTAAAACTACAGACTAACATAACCATGGCCCAGAGCAACTTATAATAAATGTATACCAAAATTGTTCTCCCCTGTTTTTATACTATCATTGTTTTGTATATATTTATAAATCACATATGTTATGAAAAATCGGGGCTTTATGCATGTGTGTGTACATCTCTGTCTATAAATCTGTTTGGATTCTCTTTCAGACCAAGCTGGTTGCTGGTTGCTGGTTGGTCTATGATGATATTGACACTGTTTTTGGGAGTCCTTCTGTTCAGCTACTTCAGCTATGTGAGGACATTTCGGACACTCACTTTTGTTGATCCCCTGATGTCATTTCATGCAAATGTTAATGCACCAAAAGAAAGCAAAAAAAAATAACTTGTCTTTCTTGCAGCAATATATATGAAATACTGTAATAATTTTCAATTAATTCCACTAAATATAAGTGTGGGACAAATAGTTCCCTGCCTTGTTCATTAAAACCTCATAACCCACACTGTTACTGTTTCTAAGAGATACCACACAACAATTTTGAGGCTCCTCTGGTTGTTGCTGTATATTTTAAATTGTATTGAGGTTTACATGTCATAGATTCTTTCTTAAAGCTTCCTACTGGACTTTCTGTCCTGATCCCAGAAGCACTAGCATAAGAAATGGCACTCTATGCCTATATAAACAATTAAAGGGCCCATTGTACAAGAATGTCTAACCATCTTTACAAATCATTACAAGGAATGGTTCCTGCAAGAATTCAGGAGCTCAAGTAACAGCTCAGTTCACTGCAGAGTAAAGTACAACTAAACCCATTGAAATCCATGTAACACTGCATAGGATTGGGCTGCAATTTTTCTCTCTCTCTCTCTCTTTGCTAGTAACATTGTTAGCACTTCATGCCATTTAGTCTACTGTATAAGTCAATATCTATGTAATGTATATTAAATCTTCCAGATTTTACCATTCTGAAAACAAATGTTTTCTTGTAAAAACTTCAGAACAGAATCCAATTGCCTGCCTAACTAAAAGCCATTTCTAGAAATGTTTGCTTAGCAATTTAATGAATAAAATGTACAGCTATAAAATATACTTGCTTTACTTTTTAATAAATGCCATGCAATGTATCTGATAAATGAAACTGCAAGCAATAGTAGAAAAATATGAAACTTTAGGGTGCAATCCTGTTATCAAGATCTGCCAGCTAAGGGGCTTTAGGCACTGGTAGAACTTCTGCTACACTTGTGGACCCTGGCCTGATATACACACAGATAAAACTCCTCCGATACACTGGAAGAACACTCCTGCAGTCCAGATCTCCTGCGTCTCCCCCACAGCTCCTCTGCCATATGTGAATACTGACTAAACTGTATTGCTGAAATACTCTTCTCCCCGCAAGGGAGGGATGGCAGATTACCCTTCATAACCAGAAGAAGCACTTACCCCCACATGCGGGGAAATTCTCCAGTGGCACCACAAAAATAGGCCCACCAATTATTGCTACTGCTGGCTAAACACCAGCTGATGAGCTACTACTAATGAGCACTTTTGCTTTGCAGATCTGAATGAAACAAAGCAGCCACTGGACACACTGTGTTCTACTGTACCCTCAAAGAGGAAGAGGTGTATATACTTGGAAGCACTGCAGTCCTCCCTTTTCCCCATGGAGAGTGGCAGAGTGGACCAAGGCATGGGTAGGGAATGTGGTGTCTGCAAGCATGAACACACTTGGACACCATTCTTGGCACTTGCCACTGTACTCTGTCATTCCTTCCACTTCTTTTAAGAACAAAATTAACACATCTTTTTACTAACACCTGAGAATACTTCAAAACAAACTGATGGCCGCCAGCAGACACCATGTTCACCTGTTGACCGCATTTCCTATGACAGTCATGTTGTGGTGGTTCTCAGGACAGCCCCCCCCCCCCCAAAAAAAAAGTATCAGCCTGAATCTCTCAAAATGACAACTTCTTTTAAAGATCAGTTTAACTTGATGAACTATGGTGACAAACACGGGGGTGGGGGGGAGGGTACAGTAAAGGAATGTTACCTCAACCTTTGATCAGGATCAGATAACCAACCAAATGACAATACGATATAATATGCCAAGGTGAGACTGCAACCCAGCTTCTGTGAACAACTTAAGTGAAATCTAACAAGCAGTTTTTTCCCATGCCTAGCTTACAGATTTTGCATTGAGTGTTCTGCATCTTTTCAGTGATGCCCCCCAAAAGTATTTCACTGCAGTTTTCCAGTCAATCTGAACCCTATTAGGCCCTAGCTGGGGAACAGCTGTGAAATTTTCAAGAGGGTGATATCAGGAGTGACCAGACTTGCTCAACGGAGGAGCCACACATGCCAGATGTTTCACAGCTGCAAGTTGGCTCCTGTGGGCAGTGGCAGCAGCCATGGGTGGCAAGCAGGCACTCCATGTGGTGAGTGGGGGGATGCAAAATAGGCTCAGAGAGCTGCATGCATCTCCCGAGCCTCCGCTTGGCCACTCTTGCTATGCGTGCCTATGTGCGTGTGCATGTGCAACCTACCTCGTGTATTAGCTCCAGATACCAACGATCACCATTTTAAAGGAGAAGCCTCGAACAGGTGGAAGAACTATCAGGGAGAAACCTTAAGCAATTGCCCTGTTCCCTAACATCTTGTTTCCCCATGTCCTCCACTTTATTCATAAGGTTAGGCGCGCGCGCACACACACATTCCTAAAATAGGGGAATGCCAGCTGCACTCTCAGCATACTCCGAGAACGAATTTCTCCCAGCTCCCTAAGAACAGGCCAGGCTGCAGCGAACTCCCCCGACATTCCAACTTTTCGTCTTGGACAAAGTAGAACGCCCGCAAGCGGGATTCGTACTTGGCGTCCGACAGTACGGCCTGCTGGGAAATGGATCCGTCCCATGCTGCATGCTGGGAGTTGTAGTATCGGCGTTCACCTCCCCGTTGAAGATGCGGGCAAGCGGGGACGGTGCTTTTTCAAATCGGTTCGCTGAGGCTTCAGGCGGCCCGGCAGGTGCTCCTCAGAGGAGGCTGTTTTCTGGTGTCCCCGCTGCCTGAGAAGCGCGGCTGCAGCCCGGAGACGAACGAGAAGCGGGCCGGGCCCCACCCGGGTGCCGGCCGTAACTCGCTTCTCTTTCCCTGCCGTGCGCGGGTGGAGCGCTTCCTGGGGGCTCAGCCCCGGCTCCCCCTTCCCCGCTGCGGAGGCGGCTCCATGCTGCCGGCAGCCCCCTCCGCCTCCTCCCGCCCCTCAGCAAGAGGCAGGACGGGGAGGCGGCGTCCGCCCGGGGTCCCGGCCGTGAGCGCCCTGAGGCCGCCGCCGTCCGAGGCATTAGAGGGGGCCCCGCTTTAACGCCTCCGTGGCACCGCGCGGGGTGAGAATGGCGAACCAACTGGTGGTTCTCAACGTCTACGACATGGTGAGTAAACGGGTGACCAGCCATGAGGCTTCCCTCCCGGGCGGGGCCTGCTGGGGACCCAGCACTTGCCCTCGCCCTCCAGTCGCCAGGTTTGAGCCGGTCACCTCTCCCGCCCGCCCCCCGGCGCTGCTAGCTGCTTTTCGGGGATGAAAAGGACTCTTCCGCCTTCTCTCTCCTCTTCTCTTCTCAAAAGCCGTAGGTAGCCTTTACATGCTTCACCTCCCAGTCCCATACATTGTTGAACAACATGATTCTTGTCTCCCCCTCCGAAGTTCTTGCGAGTATCGTTTGCCTTTCCAATTTAAATAGTAATTTGGCTAAAAGGTGCTTTAACAATTTCGGAGCAAGGTACTGGGTTGGTGGAATTGGGCTGGAGAGTTTTCGCAACAGGTGTGTAAAAAAAAAAAAAAAAGGCTACTGCCAGTGCCCAACCAGCTAACACACTTTACAAGATTAATTTCCATAATGCCACACACACATCTAAAGAAAGACAGTTTTAATAAGGATCAAGAAGAGTTGGCCTGGAAAGCATCCTCAAACTTTCAGTATTGTGAATAGCCTTGAAAACCTTGCCTGCTTTTTGCCCCGGAAAGACTCCCCAAAAGGAAAACTTGTTAAAAAGCTTAAAAGGAACAGACACAAATAGAAACCTCTTTTAAAACAGGTCAGTACTTGCATAATCATGCAACTTTACAGTCTAAATTATACTAGTCTATGTGCTGAGATATTTTACTCCTTGCCACTTTGGGCTAAAGTTTTGTCATCTCTTACTTTGTGAAACCACAAATGACACAAACATCACCCTAATCCAAATGTATCTAATACCTCTTCAGTGCTGCACAACTGTTGCTTAACAATTAGGAAAAGCCAGAATGGCATGCTGTTTACAGCATAAGACTTAGAGGCTGGTTCTTATGATTGAACAACAACCTACCATGGTGTGCTATGGCACATGTTGACATGTGCAAGTGGACATTTTAAATGTTCATTACCTTGTCCCATTATGTTGTACAAACCTGGGTTGGGGATTATGCAGTGGTTTAACAGCCCTCAAATAACCCATGGTCCCTAGGTTCACACAACACTACAGGTTGAGTACTGAAGATGCAAACCTCACCTGACATGCAGTGTAGCCCACTGTGATTTAAGCTGTTTTAATAGTGTGAACCAGGGATGAAAAGACCCTAATGTTCAACTGTGAAGTTCACTGGGTGTCTCTGGGCCTGTCATTATTTCTTCACTCAGCCAACTTCCCAGAGTTGTTGTGGGTGGTGGGAGGGGAATTGATGAGCAAGAATAGCATTCACCACCTTGAACTCCTTAAAAGAAACGGAACATAAATGCGCTTTAAATATACTACATGAAAATATCAATAAGAAACTTAATGAAAAAGCTTGGATTGTTGTGAGCGGCCCCGAGGCTTTGGCGAATGGGGCAGCATAGAAGTTTCCTAAATAACTAAATACATACATACAATTCATGTATTTGTTACATTTATTTTCCAATTTTCCTCCCTGGAGTCCAAGGCAGCAGACATGATTTTCTTTCTATACATTTTATTCTCACAATAAGCCTGTGAAGCAGGTTAGGCTGAGACAGTGACTGGCCCAAAGTCATCCACTGAGCTTTATGGCCAAACTAGGACTAGAGCTTGGATCTCCCACTTTGAATCCAGCACTCTTAACTGCTGCACTACACAGGCAGCCCTACATTGCATTAAAGAAAATTGTTGAAAACAGAAAAATATAGTCAAATTTGCCCATAAAAAACAAGGATGCAATACCTGGTTAGAATGTAAAGTTTTTGAGTAACTGGCACCCTGTTGCTGCTGCTTAATGATATCGATGTCAATTTTCATGCTACTTATGCAATCTGTTGCACATTGAGTCCAACTGCTGAAGGTTTTAAATGACTGCATTTATTAATCAGATGCAAGTTTTTGTAGAAGCATAAAGAAAAAAATGACTGGCTAAATTCAATTGAATTTGTTAGTCCCAGAATGGTATGAGATAATAACTGCACATTTTATTGACAGAATATATGCTAAGTCCTAATGCTCTTGGTGAACAATTAAGCAGCAGCTGAAAGATAGAAATTCATGGGGCTGCCTGTGACTAAATAGTGGTATCGCCACATCCTGACTCTAGAGACAGTTTCAATACCTTTAATTGCTCTAGGAAGGAAGTTAGTAAGGAACAGCTGTAACTTTCAACCTTGTGATGCTTCACCCAAGCAAGAAACAGACACTGATTTGTTGATCCTCTTAGGTAAAACCAGGCCAAAACAGTCTGTTCTTTGTAGATAAAATGTTGACACTAGATTGTACAGTGATGTTGTAAAGAATTTTCAGTGTATATTAATGGGTAAAATCCAACTGTGCTGATGACAGAATGATTTCCATGGGCTGAACCGTAGGCATGCTTTTCTAATATGATTCATGTGCATCTTTTTTGTAATTGGGATTCTGCAGTCCAGTATAGTGTTTGTCAGGTTTAGCTTTCATCCTGCTCCTCTGTTTGGAAGTAGAGGAGTTGTCACCCTTTCTTATAGACTACCTCAGTGGAGGTTGTGGACTACTAGTAGTCTACAGACCACCTCTGGTAGAGAAGCTAAGGTGCTGGACTGGGACTATGCAGGCCATGGTTCAACTTCCCTCTCAGCACTGAAGTTTGCTGGATTGTCCTGTGGGCATTTACTATCTCTCCAGCTCATCTATAGAACTGTTTGGGTATGGTACCCAAAGCTACCTGGATACAGGATGAAACATAGTAATGAATAAACAAACAAACGCCTGCTCCTGTTTTCCCCTGACTTTTATCTCTCTTGACACTGGGTTAGGATTGTCAGATTATCTCTTTCTCTTTTAAACTGCTGCTGAGTTGGGAAATGTAGCTTCAGCTGCTCTGACATGTTCCACTCCTGCACCAGCGAAACTTGGATGCCTGCTTGTTGCAACAGTCTTGGAAGAGTGGATGACAACCATGTTCCTGTGGGAGGTTGCCTTGCAACCTTAGGAGTTCTACATTCTTTGGTGTAATTGGGATCCAAATGTAATAGTGTCATGGCTCATACTTTGCAAAGACCCATTAATTACATTCTTGCTCTGGTGAAATAAGAATGCATGGGCTGGTATATATTCTTAACCTATTAGCATGCATCCTGAAGCTACCCATTACCCCTAACATGTTGGGATTAACACATTCATGCTATAGTTGCTCCCACATTGAAGAATGTAAATAATCTTTGCATGTGTAGGTTCAAGACTTACAGGAAGTACCTCCCAAAAACAAAAACACTTTACCCTTCCTATTATAATATGTTGATTTTCCTCAAATCCACTGTGTTGTTTATGCTTTCCTGGAGGATTCTTTATAAGATTGGAGTGTTAATTGTGTTCCATATGCAACATTTGCCTTCTTCACAAATAAATTAGGTATAGTGGACACTTGATATGACCTACAAATCTTTGGCAAAACTCTTCAAGTCCTGCTCTTTCCAAAGTGGCTATTAGGATTTATTAATACCCTTCACAACATTCTACAGTTAAGTAAGTGAATTTGGTGGGTGGGTTATGCTTACAACTCAGTCACTATAGCAGAAATGCAGCAAGACCTATCCACAGAACTGTTCAGTATGTCTGTGTCTTTACGCACAAGAAGAAAAGCTGATAATTGTTGGATTTAGTGTCATTGTTCTATCAGCAGAATAAATGCTTACAGTGGAACAGGATTTCCCTATCTACCCCCAGTAGCATCCCCTGTAAGGAAGGCCCTTTCCAGAAGAAATTTGGGCAGCTGCAAGAGAGGCTAGAGAAGTCTTGTTCTGCTGACAGTGATGTTGGGCCCACCCCAGTGGTGGAACGTGCCATCATAAAAACCGCAGTTTTTTACACTTTGGTTTCAAACTTGACTTTAAATGCTGTATTGTATTTTTGTGATGTTTTTATTTTTATTTTGCATTTTGTGTTGAATTTTAATGTATTTCATCTCCTGCTGTGACCTGCCCAGGGAGCTTCAGCTATTGGGTGGTATAGGAATATGGTCCTGCGAGTCCCTTGGACTGCAAGGAGATCAAACCAGTTAGTTTTAGAGGAGATCAACCCTGACTGCTCTTTAGAAGGCCAGATACTGAAGATGAAACTCAAATACTTTGGCAACCTAATGAGAATGAAGGACTCACTGGAGAAGAGCCTAATGCTGGGAACAATTGACAGCAAAAGAAGAAGGGGACGGCAAAGGATGAGGTGGCTAGATGGAGTCACTGAAGCAGTTGGGGTGAGCTTAAGTGGACTCCGGGGGATGGTGGAGGGCAGGAAGGCCTGGAGGAAGGTTGTCCATGGGGTCGCGATGGGTTGGACACGACTTTGCAACTAACAACAACAACAAGGAATATAACTAACAATAACAATATTGTTTGCATGACTTCACTGAGGAATCTGCTTACCAAGAAAAAAAAAGAATGCGAACTGGAGAAATAAAGGTTTGTTAAGTGCTCATTCGACAAACCTAATAACAAACAAGACAGGGGTCATAATCCTAAACATGCTGCTAAAGAGCAAATTCTAAACATGCACGGGCTATGAGTTATCATGACTGAAGAGTGGGGGTTAACCTTGCATCAGCATTATCCTGGTTTATCTGATGCAACTCAAGGTATCTTCTACTCAAGTGTTCATAAAACCTTGTGCCACTCGTGCTATGTGCAGAAGAGACTGCTTTAAATTCTAACTTAATGTAGCAATATTGTTTTAGATTAACTGGGAACAAGTTCAGATACATTGTTTAGAAACTGACTCATGCTTGCTTAATTGTGGTAAATGTTTACTTATTCATCAGCTATAATCTGTATAGTAAGAAGCAACTGTCCAGGACAGAAATATACAGATTTGCAAAGCTAGAAAACTGTGTTTGTTTTGAGAAATGTATTTAAGGTATAGTATGGATCTGCATGGAGGCATTTGGGAACAAATTCAAAAATGCTTGGATGCCTTATTGGCAATAAAATTAGCCATCCATTAATAATAGTTTGTGAGCAGATAAATATATGTGTGGGCTGAAATGTTCACCTCTTTATCTTTTGTACAAAGACTCTGCACAGATGAAAATGAAGTGTAAAATTCTCCTAAGTTTAAACTAACATATACTACTGCTAAATTCCTTCCTCTGATTCTTTATGTTTTATGAATTGCAATCCAAGTATTGAAGAAGTTAATTATTTAAGGACAATTTATGGTGCAGACAACTCTGTGGTAGCTAGTATTCTGAGATTGAAAGCAGGCTTGGATTCTTATCTGACATGCTAGGAACAATGAAAAGCTACATTTTTATCTAATTATGGGTGTAATCTTTACAGGTTTGATCAACAAAAATCTCTTTACAACTCTTAGAATTTCTCAACCACTGTGGAACCACTTGCTGGGAGTTATAAGATTTTCTTTTTCTGTCTAAGCATGCATAGAATTGTGTTCTTAATGTAAGTTTGGTTCTCAATATTAATATGGCCTGTCTGTTTTGAACATTACCTCTATATTAACTGATGCATACATTTTATTGTGAATTTTGTTGACTAAATCAATAGAATGAATGAAACCTAATTATGTTTCCAACACTGATTAGTTAATAAATTCTGGACCAACAGTACCAACTTAATAAAGCACTATAGGATAGAGCTATGGCATACCTACAGGTTGCAGTGAGAATTATGGAAGTACAGTGTAGGTGTGTCACTTTGGTGAAAAATGTTCTGGTATATGTCCATTCTGCTTGCTGACAACATGTAGGATTGGGCAACTTTATTTAAGAAGGCAAACTGTGCCATACTTGTGGAGGGAAATAATCTGCTAAAGAAGAGTAGCCAGGTTAACTGATCTAGTTGGAGAAACTGAAAAGTACAAAGAAAATCCACCAACCACAGCTTTATCTCATAGTCAGTTTAGGTTTGGGTAGGACATAATGCTAGACTGTCATGTTCATTCTTTCTATGGCACTGCTGTAGGAAGAAGATCAGAAGGATCTGTTTCCACTTTTAAACTAACTCAATTTTCTCATTGAACTCTGGAGAATTGTGGCTAGTTAATATTAATTTGTAACTTGGGCAAACCAGTTAATTCTATGTATCAGAATAGCTGCATAATAATTTTTAACACTATGCGATACTAATCCAGTTAGGCCTGGCCAATTGCTTAGGAAATTGTGTGAGAGGTAGGAATGTTTTCCATCCAGTCACCAGATTACAATATTTAGTGATTTATGGAGTATATTAGCTCATTCCTGGACATGTAGGACCAGATTCTAGACTCAGTGGGCACTTGACCAGAGGGTAAAGCTTTGTTTTTGGGTGTCCAAGACAAATGAAGGCTGGAAGGTATCCTTGCAGATTTATCTGTTGGGTGGCCATAGAAAGTGAAAACCCTTAAACAGCTGTAAAATATCATAAGCCAATGGCTAGCAGATCAAACAGAAGTCCTCTGATACCACCACATTGAATTGTCCCTCCAGAAGGAATAGAAATCATCACCATAACACCACATCATAAAGTCCCATCTCAGCCAGAGGGTCCAGAAGCCATGGTTGAATATTTTGAAACAGATGCAGCAGAACTAACAGAGTCACAGTTCTTGTCTAAATCATGCTGAGAGCCAGTGGTTAAGAGCTTGGAGGAGATGTGGATTCTAGTCCTGGGTCAACCATGGAGCCAAGTGGGTAACTTTGGGCCAGTCACAGATTCTCAGCCCAACCTACCTCACAGGGTTGTCATTGTGGGAGTAAGTTTGAGAGCAGGAAGGGGAGAATGATGCAAGTTGTTTTGAGTTCTTTGTAAGAAAAAGGTGGAATATAAATTTAATAAATAATTCCTAGCATAGATCATCTACCAGGGTGACCAAGGCTACTTCAGTCCCAGAACTGATTTTGAAGTGGAACTGAAATGAATGTACATAATTTGCATCATCCGGACATTTCTGGACTTCAGAGGTGATCACATGCTTGAGCACTTTGCCCAAGAATGAAACATTTGATACTAGGTGGAAGTTACCAAGTATGGGGCGTTTTTCTCACAAGTGTGCATTTACAGTTCCTGACACCCTTGTCCAGTCTACTGATGGCAGATTTTATTAGACAGGAGGGCTGTTAGTCAAGTACATATGGGTAAGCTTTTGCTCTGGAGATTTTATCAACACCCTTGGGCTGCACAAATTGTAACATGTCTAACACAACTGGACAGACAGGGATTGGAAGCATATAGAAACATAGAAACAGAATGAGTCAGAAGGGGCCTCCCAGCCCATCCAGTCTGATGCCCGGCTCCAGTCGACTCTGCTTATGACATGCCTACCATATCTACACTCCCTTTTCTAACTGCAGCGTGTTCTAGAAAATACGTGAGTGACTTTATCTCCATAATGTCTCGGAAGTAGATTGTAATGAGCAATGCCCAGTGAACAGTATCCACTGCTGCTCATACTAGAGTGGTGCCCAGTGCTTCTTAAATAGCAGCTGGAAACCAGCTAAAGTGCTGGTTTCCAGAATGGAACCAAGTCAGTGAAGTTCACAGAAGGAAGCTGCACTGACTTTCTCCTGTTCTGGAAATTAGTGTTTTAGCTCATGTCCAGGATTGCTCTAGGAAGAACTGGCTTCCTGTTGAACTGGTAGCAGGTCCTGCTAGTGCAACACAATCAGTAGAGGTGCAAGGATGTCCCCACTTGTTCCCATAATGCTTCCAAGTGGTGGTCCTCTCCCGCACAAGTACCAGGATATAAAAGCCCTCTGATTGCTCAAAAAATAATACTGGATGACTCTGAACAGATTCAGCGGTTTTCTGTCATCATCATCATCATCATCATCATCATGCACAGATGACTGTGAGAAGAGCTAGCCTGCATTTGATTGAGTCGTCATAATTGTTCTGCCACTCTACATATACCATCTCCTGCCATTTCTGCCTCACCAAATCCTCAGACCTACTTGGAGTAAACTTGGCCCTACTTGCAGAAAGAGGATTTTTAGGGGCAATCATATTTACTGCATGAGCCATTTTCCCCATTCACTGAGGGCTTTGGCAAGATTACCAGTCACAGTTGTTAAAAAAACCATCAGTCTCTTGGAGCAGAGCCCTACAGCAGGCCCTCCACCCTCGTAGAAGGCCATTGTTTTGTTTTCCATACTTGCTGGCAAGTATCCTTGCTTATTAGGATTTGGACCAATTCAGTCTGCAGCCTGGACTAGTTCTGTTAGTACCCTGTCTATTCCATGTGCTTTATTCCTTCCAAGTGCTTTCCGAGAAGCCTTTTTGTCACTTTCTAACTCTGCAGGTTTTTCTTCATAGGATTCTTGTTCGCATGAGCCTGTCATCCTTTCATCTCTTTCATATAGTTAATTCTGTATACTGTTTCCACCTTTTATTTTTTTCATGGTTGAATAGTCTGTTCCCTTGTTCATCTTCAAGCATTTCTAATCTGGGTTTGAATTTCCCTTCGGTTTCTTGGACCTTCTGAAAGAGTTCTCTTGTTTTCCCTCTTTTTTTTTTTTTTTTGCTTTTCTCCATATCTTTGCACTGGTCATTGTAATAATTCTTTTTGTCTCTGCATGATAGTCACATAAAAGTTGCATTCAGGAGTCTGCCCTATTTCTGTTTTGCTTTTGCTCCTCACCTGTCCTTGGTAATTGTGAGTGTTTCTTCTGTCATCTGTCTAGGCTTTTCTTTTTTCTTTTGCTACAGGAATTGTCTTTTGGCATGTCTCTGGTTTCAGTCCACAGCTCTTCTGGCTCATGATCAGTTAAGTTGAGTAATGCAAATCTGTTCATTTCATGGATTTTAAATATCTCAGGAACATTACTGTACTGTTGTATTTTGACACACTGTTTCTATGAACAATCTTTTTCAGCTTGACTCTGATTTATTTGTTTAATGTTTTTATAGACCATTCTATAGCCAACACTCTCAGAATGGTTGTCAGCATGAAGCATAACAATGACACATCCATTATAATCATAACAATTCAAAAATTATAATGATTAGCAGGAAACTTAAAATAATAATAATATACAACACAAAACACTAATCTATAGCAACCAACCAATCACCATCTGAATAAAAACCAATATAAAATCATAACCATCTATTAAACAATTAAAATAATGGGAGAATAAAAAGGTTTTGACCTGGTGCCGAAAGGCATAGAGTGTTGCTGCCAGCACGCTTCCCTGAAGAGTCGGCTCCATAGACGGGGCATCACAGCTGAGAAGGCCCTTCTCCACCCTCCTTGCTTCTTTTAGCAGTGGCTTGTGGCTTTTAGCAGTGGCTTTTAGCAGTGGCCCCTGGTGATGAACATTGGGTCCAGATGTGTGTATATGGGAGGAGGCTTTCCTTTGGATATCCGGGGCCTAAGATGTTTAGGGCTTTACACATCAATGTGAGCACTTTGAAGCAGGACCAGAGTTCAACTGGTAACCAATGCCATTGACAAAGGACATGGCTTATAAGTTCGCAGTGGCCTATCCCAATTAGTAGACAGGCTGACTGGGTGCCATGTTATGTACCAACTGAAGTTTCCCAAACCGTTTTCAAGGTCAGCCCATGTAAAGCACATTACAGTAGTCCAACTGTGAGGTTACCAGTGCATGGACTACCATTTTTTAAGAGTTCATGGTTACTGTAGCAACCTGCTCCCAGTCGTGTTTGGCAGCAATATTACAGCTTCTTCATCTCCTGCTTCCAGTGACAAAATCTATTTGATTTCAGTATTGGCTATCTGGTATTATCAATGTATACAGTCCTCTGAGAGGATGCTTGAAGAATGTACAGGCAGTCCCTGAGTTACAACCTACCCACACTTACAAACAAACCGCCATAAAGCTTAGTAATTAAAAAGAAATTACTGTAGGAAATCATCACCACCATAGAGAGAGAGGAAGTGACAGGGTAGAGACGGAGGCCTCTAAAGCCGACCTTCCTGCCCTGTCCATCCAGAGAGAGAACTCTCCAGCATTTCCTTGCTGCAAAGAGGAGACACTGGTGGGTTGGGAGGATGGGGGCCTAGGGATACTTGTGATTTTTCCACTTTCATGCGGGTCCTGTGCCCCTAAGACTTGCAAATGTGGAGGTCCAACTGTACATGACCCGACTTGCATACATATTTGACTTAAAGACAAATTTCCATTTTCTCCAGAATGGAACTTGTTCATAACCCAGAACTGTCTGTATTTGTGCAGATGTTTGGCTTCACAGAATTGTGCGAGTCATTCTCCTGCTTTGTTATTGACCCCAGGCCAAATTTTCCTTCAACATGTATTTCTGCTTTGTTTCCTACTTTTGCATTCCAATCACATAAGATTATCAGTATGTCTTATTTTGGTATGTGATCGATTTTTTCTTGAACACCTGCGTAAAAGTTTTCAGATTCTTCTTTTCAGCATCTTTTGTTGGAGCACAGACTTGAATGACAGTTAAGATTATAGGTTTTCCACTAATTCAGATTGATTTTATTCAGGCAGATTCTGCATTGTAACACATGACACTTCCTGTGCTACAACTTGCCTCAGTATTAGAGCTACTCCATTTCTTCTGAGTTTTTAATTTCCAGAGTAAAACACTTTGTGTTTGTCTGACTGAAAAGGTCCCATTCCAGTCCACCTGAATTCACTCACACCAGGCACTGTGTTGTTTATCTATTCCATTTCTTGCTTCATGGTTTCCAGTTAGCTTTGGTTTATACTTCTGATGTTCCATGTTCCAGTTCCATGTGTTGTGCAGCATCGGACTTGCCTTTCACTTCAAACTCTTAAGTCCTGGAATTACAAGATCTTGGCTGCAATCCTAAGGAAACTTTTAAACTAGGCAGTCTAACTGAAACTGATACGATTTTTTTAAGCAGGTGTGTTTAGAATGGGGCAAGACCTCTCCTTATGCTTTATTTTTGCATCTCATTACATATGAGAAATAAGCTCAGTTCCTATTTGTCAAGGAATTGAAACAGATCTTAACCAATAAACTGAGGTCATTTTCAGTGAAGTAAACCAACACTTAACTTTTCTGAACTGCCCTGATCTTGAACTGAACTTTAAATTAAAACTTGATGATTCAAATCAAGTATCTCAGTACCTAAAAGGTCTTTTTCAGGCTAGTAAGAAAGAGCTTTCATCTCTTTCAACCCTAGAAAAGTTATCTTGTGTCCAGCTGGTAAGCGGAATTTGGTGTCTTCTCAGTCAGAAATACTTGATCCAACTGTGTCCTTCAGTTCTTCCCCAAGAAGTAAAACACACATACTCAAAGTGAAGTCCACATTTGTATAGGCCCCTGCCTGCTTTCTTTTTGAGAGTGAAACTAAAAGTAATAAATGCATTTCCTTTCTGGATAAAAAGTCTAACATTCTCTTCTGAGCATCAGCTGGCTACGTGCTACTCTAAGCTTTCAAGCAAAATGTGAAAGGAGAACCATCCCCCCTGACTAATCCTCAAAGGTATATTGCATCTGAGCATACAATTGCTAAACTCTCTAGGAACTGATGTTTATGAATAAGTTTACAATAAGTTTTGCCTCTGTTTTTTTAAAAAAGCTGTCTAAGCTCTGCCCATTGGTAGATTTTGTGAGTTCATATGTTAAGTATGCATTGCATAAAGAAGTACTTCCTTTGATATGTTTTAGGATTAACCATTTTGTTTATTGCATGCCCCCAGATTTTCACAGCATGAGGGAGAATTTCTGCTCCCCAAATCAGTCATAATTTTACAAACTTGTATTTTTTTTCCTAAATAGGAACTCCCAGAGCTTTTCTTCCTTTTCTATAGCATTTCCTATAGCTTTATCTTTTGAGATCCTATATCTGCTAGCCAACGGGGACTAATTGGGGTGATGGGAGTTGTAGGTCAACACATTTGGGGGGTGCGAGACATGGGAAGGCTATTTTAATGGTTCAGCATCTCTATTATTTACTTACGTTTTGTGTGATTTGCAGTTAATTTGGGGAAGTCAAATGCAGTTCTAATTAAATTTACATATTTAAATTATCTACGCAACCATTTAATGAAAAATCCTTCACTGACTGTCAAAAGTTGGCATTAATTTCAAAAATGGCAATACTGGCTTGAAGCCAATGTAACCATTCTGTTTACAGAGGGAAGGAAGTATTTTTATCAAGTTGTCTTTCCTCCTATAGTTTTCTGCATCAAGTCCAGTTCTGTTCCAACCCCTTAGCAACAGATTTTCAAGGAGTAAAAGGGACTGTGAAGATAATCAAAATTTTCTCTCCTACTGCTACGTACAGGTATCTGGATTCAAGCCATAAAGTTTCCTTGGTATATGAAATGTACTCACAGTTAATTAGTTAAGTTTCCCATTTTCTTTTTTAGTACTGGATGAATGAATACACTTCGTCTCTTGGAATTGGAGTATTCCATTCAGGAATAGAGATATATGGCAGAGGTGCGTAATTCACTTTCATTTAAGGAGCTTAATTTGTTGTTAGAAGGTACATTTCAAGGGGAGGACAAGGAAAAGAACTGTGTTTTACTTTCTGTGTTTTTTCTTCTATTTCAGTAACAAACACAATTAGAAGCATTCTGGTTGTTCATTCATGTTTAGCTATAAGTGCATTTGCAAATGGTGGCTTAAATAGCATATTTTAAATTGCATGTTAAACTAGAAACAATGAAATGGAATGTGTATATTTCATATATGTGTACCAAGATTTAAGTTTGACTAAAATTGTGCTTATAAGCTACTCCATGGCAGTACTTCATATTTGATCTGCAACAGATCACTTTTAAGTATGTCTGTAAAATTAACAAGTTAGGAAGTAAGCTACTTGATAACAACTGGCTTTATGCATTCTACCTATAACTCTGATTTTTTTTTTTCTTTCAGAATTTGCTTATGGTGGCCATCCATACCCATTTTCTGGAATATTTGAAATTTCTCCAGGAAATGCATCTGAATTAGGAGAAACATTTAAATTTAAGTAAGCAACTCTTAATTGTAGGTGTGACCTGAAATATGCTATGATCAGGATTCAAAACTCTATTGAGAACAACCTGCTACTTTTGAGTAGTATATTTTCATCTAGTGAAAAGTAGCATGGGTTGCACAAAAGTTTAGCTGCAATAATAATGAGCAAAATACCATTGGTAAGAAGTTTGCTGAAGCAAGGGGACAGGCGTACATAGATGACAGAACTGTTAACAATTGCATTTGGCTAAAAAATACACCGGGGGGGACTGCAGGTGGCACAGGGGTTTAAACCGCTGTGCTGCTGGGCTGGTTGATCGAAAGGTCGCTGGTTCAAATCTGCACAACGGGGTGAGTTCCCATTGCTCTGTCCCAGGTCCTGCCAACTTTGCAGTTCGAAAGCATGCAAATGCAAGTAGATAAAAAGGTACCACTTCGGTGGGCAGGTAACAGTGTTCCATGCACTTCGGTGTTTAGTCATGCCGGCCACATGACCACGGAGACTGTCTGCGGACAAACGCTGGCTCCCTCGACTAGGAAAGGGAGATGAGCACCGCCCCCTAGAGTCAGGCATGACTGGACTTAATGTCAAGGGGAAACCTTTACCTTTAAAAATACACCAACATTGCTTTACGGAGACTACCTTGCACAAGAGAAAGAATAGTGTAAGAAAGGAAGGGAGTAGGGACTCTTGGAATGAAGCACCATAGCAGTCACATAAAGATTTTTAAACTACACATGGACTTTGGAAGTGCAAATGTATTAAAGAGGGAGTGAGAAGATACCCAGTCTGAATTGCAAGCACCTTATTTTCATTTTTTTTGTTTTAGAGAAGCAGTTGTTCTAGGAAGCACTGACTTCATGGAGGAGGATATAGAAAAAATTGTAGAAGAACTTGGAAAAGAATTTAAAGGAAATGCTTATCACTTAATGCACAAAAACTGCAATCACTTTTCTTCAGCTTTATCAGAGGCAAGTATGAGTCCTACAGCATGGTCAGTTATTTACCCTTCTTTTAGAATCATTTCACTGTTTGTTTGTGCCAGGAATATACTCCATGTGTTGTTCATATGTTTACAGTCTACAGTTTCTGAAAATCCTAATAATTTAGGATGGTAGTAGAAATGCATCTCATTTTCATCTCTAGAGAAGAAATTTAGATCATTAAACTTTCAGGTGAAGGGAAGAGGTTCCTTATGAGCTGTTTGCCATGTGTGGCCTCAAGTGCAACTAATGGCTATACCTTTCTGTAGTTCGTGTAATTATTTCCATTGGTATAGTTTGGACAATGAAATATACTGCTCCATTTTGTAACCCTATATTTAAATGCAGGAGGAATTGATAATGTAACTTTCACTTGATACTTTGAACTTTGGGACTACATTAATAGTTCATCAACATGGAGCCCTGATGGCCATAGGAGGATCTGGAGTCCCAGTTCTAACCTTGGAGACATTCTCTGAGGCAGGAGCAACCTTGGAGCAGGCACAAGAGTGACCTTGGAGCTAGTGTTTTTGCAGGGTGGGGTGGCGGGGGGGAGGCAGGCTCTGCCAGTATTGGTAGTATCCCCCAGGCACCTCAGCATTCTCGCCTTGTGCACCAGGACAAGACTTAGAAAAAGAATCAACCATCTAAGTCTTGCAGGGCAGAAGGATGCAATCTTCACTTTTGTACTTCTTCCACCCTTCATTGGATGCTTGTAATCCTTCCAATTCAAAGGGTTCAGGAGCCACGTTGGATTGTGCTGCCCAGACACAATGTGTGTTTAGGCCAAAAAGGGTGGGGGCACTTCTCCCTCCATGACTGGCTGTACAACATTTTCTGTTTTTACAATCCCAATCAGATTAAAAAAGAATGTCCAATTTAGAATATCAAACTTTCAGTTGTTTGCAAAATAGTCAAAAGGGCCTTGTTGTCTGAAAATAAGAGTTGGTGTTGCCAGTATCGACGAAGCAATGCCAACAAAGATTTGCCCTTACTGTAACTGGCATGCTGGGTGTCTCGATTCTGGATATCTCAGCTACAAACCTACATATAATGAAAACATTGGATAACTTGTGGAACTTCATTTAGATTCTCTGTGGAAAAGAAATTCCTCGTTGGGTGAATCGCCTTGCCTATTTCAGTTCCTGTATCCCCTTTCTCCAAAGTTGCCTACCAAAAGAATGGCTTACACCTGCAGCCCTTCAGTCTAGTGTAAGCCAAGAGCTTCAGGAAGAACTGGAAGAAGCAGAAGATGCTGCAGCATCAGCTTCCCTGCCAAGTTCAACATCAGGGGCAAGAACTGGACATCATGCTAAAATATAGGTTTAGGCCAAAATATTGCTACATTGATCTCTTTGGAAACTTTGTTAGTAACTGACTCCATTAAGAACTTCAAATGGACATATGAGTTTGTCTTTGGTATGCAATTGGTTCTCCAGCTCAAGCTCATGGTATTCTGCTCAGGATTTTATATGTAGTGGAAACGGTTTCTGGGAGAAATGGGGAGAACCTAAGTGGAGTTGCTACCTTCATTTTCATCTCATCAACAGATTTAGACTAACTGAGCAGAAGTTAAAACTGTTTGTTTACAGTATTGTGTGCTGCTGTTTACAAGTCCCACAGGGACACCTGCCATTGAAAGTTGAAATATTAATCTGCTCAGTTAGCTCTGCATAACTTCATCAGCATCAGTCAAAATATACTCCTGGTCTGCTCTCCTTGACACCATCTTGGAATTAGGTAGATTGGAATATTTCACTTCCAACTGTTGCTGATACTGACATAGAGAATTTATTGAATACTATATGTAAACAGGGTACATAATGATCAATACAAAGAAATCTGTCTTGGAAAGAAAGGAAGTTATCGTAGTATGTAACTGAGAATATCTGTTCTGAAAAATATGACTTCTAAGTTTTTATCCACTTACAAAGAGCAAATTAATATTTTATTACAAATTCAGGAGCATTCTCTCTGGTGCCAGATCTTGAATATTTTTTGTCCCTGATTTAACTGACTTGAAGATGTGAAAAATCTTTTTGGACATCAACAGGGTTTTTATTTGTGCGTTTGTTTTATTAAGATCAGATAACGGTGCCTGTTTTACATCATACATCATTGAAACCAGAAATTGTAGAGTTAATGTGGATGGCATACAGAAATAATTATAGTTACTTTTAGACAAGATAATTTAGACTGAGAAGGTTGTTTGGCTAATGTTTGAATTCCCTTTGGCCTTGTAAATTCTGTAGCCAGTACAAGATGTAATCTGCTGTTCAGTAGAAGGACCCTTTACTAGGACCAGTAAGAGAAATGGCAACTATGATATTATTAGTTTGTTCAACAGCTGGATTCAATATCCACAAGAAAAGCAAAGCATTTCTCCAGCTCACTGTGTTCTTAGTAGAACTAAAGAGTGTAGGTTACTCATATGTCTCTTTAGTTGCCACTGTTTCTTCAATTATGTTACACTGATAGCAATACATATGATGTGAACTGTAGAAGATCAACCACAGTTACCAAGCAGCCAGTGGAATGCCATGTATTTAGTGTCCTCTTCCTAATTGCTAGCAAGTCTCATTGGAAGAGAGGGATTTAGTAGTACTGGCAAACTGAAATTGGATTAAGAATGTTTTATTATATATGCCTTAAGGTTCTTCCAGCTGAATGGAATGTGGCCAATGAGAAATTATGTATAAACCATTATGTATAAACCAAGGTCTTACTGAGCTCTGCACTGGTGAAGAACATATAAATAACTCTTCCATGTGTTATTTATATGCAGGGTTTGCTGACTAAAATTGACAGATTAGAATGCGCACATCCCTTCAGCTAAATTGTCAATTATTTTAGTGCATATTTTGGACAAGCCTCAAGAAGTTAGGGCAGGTTAATTTTTTCATAAATCAACTTTATGCTTTGGCATGCTAATTTACAAAAGTAATCTCACTGAATACAGCAAAAATGCTATTGTTTTCATCAAGATGGCTTTAATTGTTTTTCTAAACACTTAAGTTTCTCTTTAAAGTAGTTTTATACTCTTCTTCACTGGAGACATAAATTATTGCAAACAATACTCAGGTAAGTAACATCATCCTGTTAAAAATCAGCAATAATTCTCCAAATTGTTAAGTATTTGAGTGTCCCTTATTTTGCCCAGTCTCTTTAGCAGGAAACTAAAATATCTTAACAGTGCCATTATGTTTTTATTCGTAGCCAGCACAACCTATTTCAGATGCAAGTTCAAAAAACTCTCCCAGTATTTTGCTCTACATTCTTTGTTCTTTAACTTACTTTCTGAATTGTGATTCCCTTTTTTATGATTGCTGAATCATACAAGTGAAGACATTTCCTAGTAAAATGAAAAGGAGTGGCTTCTCTGTGCTACAGCTGAACTGGGAATTGGATTTTGCATGTTGAGTCTGAATATGCACATAGCATTCTTCAGTAAGAAACTGTCCCCTCTGTTTTCACTGGATGGGGCAGTGTGATGCATGTATTTCTTGGCACACAGGAAGTTATCACCTTCATTGAAGCCTTTTTGAGTGCTGTTCTGTCCACAAAGAATTGCTGGACTAGGATGATTCTGCAGCTTGTCTTGATTGTTTGGACAAATGACAGGAACTATGTTAAATGTCATCAAGTTTCTGTTAAACAATAGTTTTTGTTCTGGTAACAGTCATGCAGTGTGCAACACTTCTATGCTTTTATGTCTACAACTACAGTATGTAAACAATGTGAAGACATGTGGCACAGTAAAAGCATTTTTAATAACTTAGCGCACAATCATGGGTACGTTTTGAAAGCAAAAAGTCCTACAAATCCCAGCATTCCCTAGCCAGCCTTGCTGGCTAAGGAATGAGGGAAGTTGTAAGCCCTTTTCTGTCTAGACATGCATAGAATTGCATCCTTACTTGTGCATTCTAGATTGATGGAATTCTCATTATTCGTTTAAAGCCATTTTAGTAATAGAAGTTTCCTAATGAACAAACCTAGTATCTGAACCCTGAAGCTGATATGACTTCTAGAGAAGTTGTGGTAATTTTCTATCTTACCACATGTGCTGCACTCAGTTTCCACTTGATTCCTGCCAAAGTCTGCTCTCATAGCAATAGTTTAAGCTGCCTTTTCACCAGCATTATTACTCACCAGGGAGTACAATGCCAGCCAGTAGCTACAGTGCACATTAAAAACCTGTGCACTGTTCTCAGCTAGGAAGATACGGAACACTGTGGAGTTTTTCCAACAAAAACAAAAAACGGGTAGAAGAAATACATTCAGGGTTCTCTGATCTGTCCAATTTGTAATACTTATTCTTCTGTTAAGATAGTTATTGTGCTTTGCTGTTTTGTTTTACTAAAACCATTTTGAATAAGATGGTATACATATTCAGAAAGCCAAAAACAAATGCTGTGTTCTGCTTGTGTGTACCATAAACTGGCTTTGATATAAGAATGCAGTGCATTTCCTTTGGAAAACATGCAATACAATTTTAATCACAACTGTTAGAAAATGTTTGCTTTTAGGTGGTTAAGGACAGAATTTTCACTGACACACTTTTTTGTAAACTAAGGATGAGTTTACTGTAAAACATGGTTATTTGTACAAAAAAGCAAGCGCATTTTGACTTTTGTTACTTTAACATGTCAAACTTGAATCCATCCATTTATTAAAGATAATTTTTATACAATAAATGGAATGTATTTTTTCTTTCCAATTTCAGTAGTAAGTTTTAATTCAGCTTCTATGTGTTGTTGCAGTTTTCAGTCTATGCTTATAATTTAGATGAGCCAAGACATTTCACTTGGCATTTCACTTGGCATAATGTATTAAAAATGAATCAAAAAGTAAAGGAAAAAAGCCGGGATCCTTTGGTTTAAAGAAAAAAAACCCCTTGCTGTAGGCTTCTTGTGGAGCTATAAGAAAAACCAAATGTTTACCCCATGGCATTGGTTTTTATACTTTGAATCAAGTAGGAGAGATAGCATACTGAAGTGAAAAAGAAATGTCAAATCCCAAATGAAATGCAACAAATTCATATGGATAGTATCAAACGATCATCAAGTACAACCTGTTGCCAATTCTTCAGGGTGGCATACCAGCCCTTCCTGGCCCTGCTATGATCCTCTTATAAGTCTAGATGCGAGAGACTGAACCTGGGATTTATGACTACAGATTATAGCCTGCCACTGAGTACGTGTCCCTCCATGGTGCGTCAGGAATGCCATGCTAAAACAAAGCAAATACTGCTCACTGAGGATGAATGGGATGCTCTTTTTCGTGGTTTCTGTGCATCACACACATGGGCTTTGTGCCTGCGCAGCCTATTGTCAGGAAGCTTCTATACCTAACTGTTCAGTTGGGCAGGAGCCCCTCTCTCTTGTACCAAGATAGTAGGGGGAGAGGCTCCTTTCCATCCCCTCAGTTCCTTTTCAACCGTCATCATGCTTAAGTTGGGAAGGGCTTCTCTCCTCTCGAGTATTCAGCATTCTCTTTCTCATCTTTCCCCCAAAGTCTCTTTTGTTCCTCTTCTTGCAAACCCATTTTCACTCTCTGCCTTAAAAAAACAAAACAAAAAAAAAAAAAAACCCTTACAAAAATAGATTTTTCTACCCACTCTCCTATGCACCACTTCTCACATCTCTTCCTGAGTTGCCTGTGCTGCTTTGCTTTCCTCTGCCTTTCCCATCCACCACAATGGCATCCTCAGTGACTTTCCAGAGCTGTGCTATCTGCAGTAGCAGGCTTTTCCCCTCTGACAGCCATTCCATCTGCCTGGGTGAGAGACACACTGTGAAAACCTGTCCTCACTGCCAGGCCCTCACAAAGCAGACCCAGAGACATCAGGCTGATTTCCCAAAGGCCAAACTCTGAAAGAAGACCCTCCAGGTCACCAACTCTTCCAGGCAGGGATGATACCATCCCTCCACCTTGGCAGCATGAGAAGCCCCAAACAAACTGCAATCATTTTGTCAGGGCTATTCACCTGGTGACTGTCAGGAAGTCCTCCACAAAAGAGGAGCCACTGCATGAGCCCCCATTGACCGGCATCACCAAGAATCTGATTCCCTTTGGCCAATGACATACCACAATCTCTGAAGCCAAGGGAGTACCCAGCTGCTGTGCCAGAAGTAGAGCTTGGAGGCAGCAGAAAGGTCCAAGACACCCAGCAACAATGCCTGAGACTCCTAATACCAAGTCAGCGCCAACCCTGAGTACCAGAGCACTGACGCTGGGATGTCAACACCGAGAACTACCATCACCGACCCTTGACACTGAGGTGACACGAGAACAGACCACCTGGTACACATCAGCCCTTGGCACTGGGTCATGACACTAGGCCCTGGCATCAAGCTGACAGTGGTTGCCAACACTATCAATGTCAAGCCCCAGCAATCAAGAATACCATCTCCTTAGTGCAGCCTGGAGGATTAAGTGTTGGACATGGAGTTGATCTTGTCCAAGAATTCACACAATCTGCCCTCTGGCCCCTCTTGGTGTCATCCTTCTGAGAATTACTCCCTCACTTACCAGGAGTACTAGAGGTCGGTGACCTCTCCCTATCTCAGTCCAAAGACCCATGGCAGTCTCCATAGGGACTGAGGGGATGGGCAGCAGCCTCTCCTCATGCTCTCCTAGAACAGGAAGGGAAGGAAGAGGCTCCCACCCACTTGAACACTTAGTTATGAAAGCTTCCCAACAACAGGCTGCTGTCCCTATGTGTGAATGCACAGACGACCACATGAAGAACACCAGCAACAGGTAAGCAACCTGTCTTTCTTCTTGACCTCAAATATAGCAAATAATCTGACATGTAAATATATTCAGTCTATTTTAGAATAAAGCTCTGTGAGAGAATATATCACAAATCGTCACATTGCATGAAGCCTTTCTTGTGGCTGTCCTTCATGTCCCATCACAGCACTGGGTATGCACATATTCTAGTCTGCCTGTAAGAAGGAAAACAAAAGATAAGGCAGAAGAAATAGCTCAGACCTTGACGGTTAGGTGACATGCTGCTCCCGCAAACAAGGATTATTTTTAATGCCAAGAGGCAGAAACTGGGATTATTACACAAGCTTATGGTTAAATAGTGGAAAGATGAATCTCTGTCTCTCAGGAATCCATCGTTAGCAGTTGTTGGGAGTTCAGCTAACATTTCCCTAGCACTACTAAGGCCAGTGGAGGTGCTGGCTTGGGCTTCTGGAGTGACTTGTAGAAGCAAGGGCTTCATGTCATGTAAGTTCTGACCAGAGTAAGAACAGCGGAAGCAAGAAGAGAAGGTGAGCAAGAGCAAAAGTGAGAATCAGGAGAAGAGGAAGGAGGGAGAACAGCACAAAGGAGAAGAGTTTAGTGAAAATCTGACTATAGGATTTGTAAGAGACTGGGCAGGATATAGTGAAGACTAGACACAGTACTTAAAAGTAACCAAATGACCTAAGTGGCTACAAAATAGCGGGGAAGGGCATGTAAAGATTCAAGTCCATGTCACATACGGAAACAAAGGAGTGTAAAGACCAGAAGGGATGTTAAGAGGATCCAATAATCTCCCAAATAAAGGTTCCAGATGCACCAAAGAGATGCTATTCCAACCAGCCTGATACTGGATACAGAGAACATAGCAACCAGACTATATGTCAGAGTTGTGGACACAACCAGAGGGACAGCTTTGGAGAAACACTAATGGAAACCCCCTGAAAGGCAAGCATCTGTTTCAATGTGACATACAGAGCTGGACAATTCTGCTGTTTGGCATTTGGGGTGTGAAAAAACTCTCCCTTAAGGAACATAAGGAATTCATTCTTTTCTCATCCTATTCACTGACAGAGAGAGAAGTCTATTTAGCCATCAAACTTATTTCTGCTAATTAAAAAAACACTATACTGTGCAAGTTTCCCTCACTTGGTGCTACATATTTTGATCAAAGTTTAATAAAAGTTATGTCTGGGATTGCCAAAGAAGACTGCTAGAATGTACTTGAGTGGAGGAAAATTTACTGTAGGACCATTTATTATACTAAACTGTTTCCAGCAAAAAGGAAACCGACTGTAGAGCCAAAAAGTGGCACATATCTCAAATGCATCTTTTACATTAAGTCTCTATGAGATGCTGTTGTCAACACTGTTAACTAATTGTCTTTCCACCTGGCCTACATCCATGCTACCATTGTCTAGGATTTGTAGAGCACATTTTAATTTCAGTGTTGAAAGGGGACATCTTGTTTCTGTCTCATAAAGCCATGCATGGTATGAAAAAAAAATCACAGTAATTAGCCCGCATAGTTGTTGCCTATAGGCAACTTCTGTCATGACCTTGTTTTCACATGATATCCAAACTCCTCCTCCTGTTGAGGTTTGGCTTTTGTTTTTAATTCCTTCACAGTCTTCAGAATGAGAAATGAACAAAACCAGAAGCTGCTTCTTTATAAGCCAATGCAATCATTATCAGCAAATGTGAATGTGCCAGGTGGCTTTTTCAGACATTAGTCTTGGCTTATTGAAAACACATTGGGAGGGGCATTCAGCAGCAGGCGGCCTTTCTTCTCTGTGTTCAGTGACACAGTAGATCTGTCACTGGGCAAGGGTGGGTGATCAGCACAGCAGAAAGGAGCAGCACTGCTCAGCTGATTCCCCCACTGCTCCCTGCATGTATGCCTCAGAGAAGGCCCTTGTGTGGGGGGCAAGTGGGAGACTGAGAATTGGCTGGGTGACAGTACCTGGTTGGGGGAAGCTCTGCTCAGCTGATTCCCCCATTCACCCCCCATTCTCCCACTGGCAATTGTGGAGTACCAAAACCAGCACCCATTTTGCAGGGCATGGGTTGGGGACCTATCTCTTTCAAGCGGGTGGAAGGAGAGGGAGAACACCCTCCCTTTTATCACTGCTATTTGTGGGAACGGAGCTCAGGTGGATGCCAGGTTGGGGATTCCTCTCTCGCAAGTGGGAGAATGGGGGCAGGCGGAGAAATCAGCTGAGCAGTATGGTTCCTTTGCACAAAACTACCCAGCTGATTCCCCTCCCTTTTGCCTGACTAAGGATCAGGCACCCACCTTGCTACTCCTGTGGTCTCCTCTGGAGCAGGAGCTGAGGGTGCCTGCCCACCTTTCTAGTCTTTTCTGCTGTACTTCAGCCTCCTTTTGTGCAGCAGAGACCGCTGAATAGCCATGGCAAGCTGTATTCAGATCACAATTGCACCTGCCAAACTAAGGAAACTCATTGCTCCCTGGGGTGTTTTCTGGGATACCAGCTGAAGGGCTGAGACCAAAGGAGATGGCAGTAGGAAGGAGAGTTACCACCTTGAGCCTGACCATCTGCCAGGCACAATGAGGTAAAAAAAAACACACACTCCATGGTAACCTTGTAGGGTTGTTCTTTGTGATATGTTTGTTTGTTTATGAAAAGAATATCCCACCTTTTACAGTGTCTCAGAGTGGCAATAACATAAATAAGACACAGAATCACAATAATATATAAAATCAATATTAAAACCAATACTAACTTTTACAATGCTGGGAGAATAAAAAAGGTTTTGGCCTGGCACTAAAATGAAAAAAGTGTCAGCACCAGGAGCACCTCGCTGGAGACTCATGTGAACCCAGGCTCTGAGTAGAAGGAGCAGGATTACTTTTCCCCCATCTGTCTACTGATACAGATCATCCAACAGGGCAACCAAGGTTGGTCTGGTCCCCAGTGCAATGGATCAAGATAATCAGTTACATCCAAGCATGCCTACAGTTGTCCAGTCTCAATCCTCTCAATTATCTTCCTCATAAATGGGTATTGTCAATCATACAATAGCTTCTAAAAATCCTGGGAGCTGATCTACTGCTGCAAATCTTCTAGAGAGCTACGAGTTAATTCCAATCTACTTTATTGCCATTCACTGCATACATGGCCCTCAAGATTCAGACAGGACTTCTTCCTAAGGTTTCTCTTTCTCTATTTTCCACAGTGAAGTTTACCCTTTCTACTTCTTGCCCCCGTTCCATAGTTACTTATAATTTTGTCTTTTGTCTCCTTTAAGGTACTGATAAGTCCTGTTGAACTCAATGGGGCTAACTCAAATATAGTTCTCTAGGTTTAGCGTTCAATTGCATCACACCCACCCCAGATTCAAGTAAGTCTGAAAACTCAGAGATTTACACGCATTCAATGACAGAACAAGACATGGTGGTGCTTTCCACCACACCTTCCCTACACAACCATCTAGACTTACTAATGGGAAGTAAGAGGGAAGGAGGCTGGAGCACTGATTAAAGTCAACACATGTCTTTAGCGCCAGTCTTCTCACCATTCCCCTGGCATGACCTCCCCCACCCCCATCCCCAAAAAACCCAATTGAGACCTCAAGAGTGTGAGCAGCTGGCATGGTCATTCCAGCTATGACAAGGGCTCAGCATTTGGAATCCCAGCACCAGAATGGCAAGATCTCCAAAACTGGGACTACAAAAGAATCCTATGGTCTCCCTGTATGATCTCATTATTCTCTCTGCTTCCCTTTACCAAAGTTTTACTGTAAAATAAATTTGCCTGCACAAACATTATTTTGCAATCTTGTTAGTATAGTTTACATATGCTCAAGTAATTCCACACAAAATCATGAACTGTTACATATACAGATATTGTAATCCTGTAAATTGCAATATACGATGGGACTGCTGCATATATGGCATAGGGACAAGCTTATTAATCAGCTTTCCATACAAATAACTGAGTCCTATGAAGCTAGAGCATCTCAGAAGGATGGAGGTCCCTGCTTTTTATGCACAAAGCCAAGATGCACTCAAATCACCTTTCGTCGTGCTATCTACTTCTGATCTTAACACATAGTAAACCTTCACTGCTACACATCATTTTTGATCCAGTTGTCTATTTCCTGACATACAGCAGACATTTTATGCAATTTTTAGCATTTCTGGACCAGACTTTAGTTTACTATGAAGTCACTAAAGCAATACTGATGTCATCAGCCTTCATAAAAGAGAATTATGATCATTCTTAAACAGTTGTGTCTTCACCAATGAATATGTTCTGCTTTAATCCATCAACATTTGTTTAGTTCAACCCAAAGCAGTGTTAAGAGGTTAGTAGAAGTTTTAATAGAAGCCTAATTATTAAGAATGTAACCAACTGCAACTACAGAAAAACCCCTGTATTCCCTGTTTCAATTACCATGGTTTCACTTAATGGCAGTTGCCCACAGTCCAAAAAAAATTGAAATTGTTTTGAGTTCTGCAGCCTAATATGGCCTACTCCCTATTACTCCACGGACAACTGTATGGGGAACACTCTCCTTCCTGGTCACTGCTGTGCCACCCCCCTGGGTGAGGGCGGAGTGGGCACTGGACTCAGGACAGGGTATGCAGCCATGTATAAGGCTCGGGACATGGTGCAGGATGAGTTCCCTGGGATTGCATGAGGCCTTGTTTTAAGTTGAAGGTTATTCAAACTGAAAGATGGAATTGTAATGCAGCTACCAGTACATGTATGGTCAACAGTGTTAAGAGTTAAGGTTGGGGGGAGGGGCTAGAGATAGTCACAGGCTTTCCACCTCCATAGGGGTCCTGTGCCCCTAACCCCCATGAATGTAGAGGGCCAACTGTATAGTGGTTGCTACTAACCATGGTTTCAGGCATCTGCTGAGGGCTTGGAATGTATCCCCCATGGATACAGAGGTCCTACTGTTAATGGCATTTTCTTATTCACAGAGTGTGAAAGCACTCGACAACTTCAAGTAGTAAGACCCTTTAAAGAATGTCTAAAATTATTTATTTGAATATTATAGAACTGTCAGGGGGGAAATCCTCAGTTAAAAGAAAACATCAAGAAAGTGAATGGCAGATTCATGGGTTTTCCTAGACAGCAACACAAATGCAAAAGCAAAAGTGGGGACTAAAAAGGACACCCGTACAGGCAGTTATTGGTATTTTAAGCCATTCTTCAGAGAAAAAACTCAACACATAAGAACATATCTATGAAAAATAAAACTTGAAAATAGGGAGATAGAAACAAAGGGGAAATTCTTTCTTCTCTGAGACTTTTTAAGAGGTTGAGCACCCAGTACCCCAGGAGTTCTTTTAACACACCATATACACATATTGCCTTTAAACAAGGAGTAAAATTGCACAGACATTTGTACGCATTTGGTTCAACTTACTTAATGCTCTTCGGTGCACCTCAAACTACTACTGTGGCATTTATTATATATTATCAACACTGTCTAGTAGTCTCCTTTTGGAAGTGGTATGTCTCTTGAATGCCAGATTTGGTGGATAAACAACAAATTGCCCTTCTTGCAAACTTTGAAAGATACCTAGGAGGTTGCAATTGGAAACAGGCTGCACTCTTTTGACCTTGTTTGATTCAGTGGCATTTAAATTTGGTCTGTCAGCCCCTCTCTTCTTTATTTAAAACTTTTTCAACCGTCTCTTACTGTAGTCTCAGGTTTAACAGTAAGACAAAAATAAAATAAAACACAGCATCCTAATCAAATGCTTAACTAGTCAACAATAAAATCCATGTTAAAATAACAGTCAAACCTGTTATTGGGAAAATAAAAAGATTTTAGCCCGCTGTCAAAAATAATAAACTGACGGTGCCAGGTAAACCTCTCTGGGGAACATATTCCACAATTGGGGCACCTCCAGGTTGTCACGCTCCTAATCTCCTTCAAGGAGGGCTCCTGGAGAAGGACCTCTGCCCCAGAGCTTAAGCGGGGGCAGGCACATATGGAAGGAGACATTCTTTCTGGTAACAAGGAGCAACCTCTAGAATCATCACATGCAGCCCTTGTACTAATGTCTAAGTTCTCTCTTGACAAGCGATCAGTTCAGTCCCCTGGAAAGAGCCATCTCGCTTGTTTTGTGGCAATCTGCTAGGGAGGGAAGGGGAGGAAAGTGTCATGCAGGAAAGTCCTGCCCAAGGGTTTGGCATCACACACCTGTGGTAGGTGGAACCCAGTACATGACCTATGAGGGATTGTAGCCCTCAGCTGAAGAACAGTTCCCCGTGCCTGCTTTGTACTCCATAATTTCTGATTCTCCTTCTGTCTGTAACCTAATCTTATTTATTTGATTTTTATACTGCATCATTAGCCAAAAGGCACCCTGCTCTTCCTACCTTGTTCTTTGGTTTAAAGTGTAAGGCTGGAGCCAGGGTTTGTCCTTTTAATGATGGTGGTGATACAAGTTCTTATACAGCAGCTTGAGAAAGAAGGCAGGATACATGCGCAAAGCACCTTGAAATGCTTTTTACTACAAGCAAGTTGTAGGAGAAGACCCACTAGAAACTTCTCTCATAATTTATCAAGTATTTACCTGGATCCAAAATTGTTTTTTTAACTTGGAAAAATACGAAGACGGCTTTATACGTATCAAGGGATGAATCTTGTGTACAGCTCCTATGGCTACAAACTGGAAAAATATTGTTTTCTGATTTCAGTATCTGGGAGAATACTCTATATCTGCTCAAATGGAATGAATGTACTTTTACGGCAGATTCATCTCTAACATGATGCATGTCAGGATTCAACCTGAGCAACATGAAGAGGCAAAGCACACTTCTAGAAACCTACGGCAACTTCCTATGCAACCACCAGATGGCATATGGAGCTAAATCTTTCATTTAAAAAACTATCCCAAGTTATATATAAAAGAATAAATATTAGTAATATTTTATTACATGTTTTATGGTAACACATTTACCTTGCTTTTCCAAAACAATAGTTCAAGACACCAAAAAGTATAGACTAGAGAGAAACTCTTTAAAATATTCAAAATGCTGGTAATTTACTGCATGCATTACCCCATAAACAAGGTTTTCTGGACAAAAAAACACTTTTTTAAAGATCACAAACATCTACTGAAATACATGTCAGATGATATCAACAAATAACAGGCCAATGACTGAAACAAATTCAGCTATGGTTATAAAATAAAAAACCAAAAGAAAGCCACAGTATTATCCTCAGAACAAAAAACTATCATGACCTACTTATGATTGAAATGTTCAGGTTTTAGCATGCAATCCTATGGTTCCTAAAGATCACTGGGTGCATGTACTCCTGGGAAGATGTACATACACCCACTGACTCATTCAGAAAATCAGGTAAAGAGGTCTTCCATTGAAAGACCAAACCTTGGCTCCCATTCCTTATGGAAACATCCACAGCCTTTACTTTCCTGATGTCAGACTTCAAATGCCAAATCAGGAAAAAGACTTGGGTTTTTTTTGGGGGGGGGGGCTTTAGTTCTAAAGTCCTCTTAGTCCCTGGACAGACCCCCCACCCAAACTAATGGCAGTGGGTTATACCAGTAAATAGTGACCTACTCATTGTAACCTTAAGGTCACATGCAGCCCTTAGCCTAATTCCAGAAGCTCTATCTTGACAAGGGATTGGTTCAGACCCTAGAGAAGAGCCATCTGGGCAGGGAGGGAGAGGAGGGTGGAAGAGGATAGCCCTGCCCTCTGGGAGTTCTGGCCCCAATACTAGTGCTAGGTGGGATCCAGTACATGACCCATGAGGAATTTTGGCCCCCATGCCTTATGGCTACACTGCTCATACTGCTACATGGACTGCCTTGTAGAAGCATTCACACACACCCCTTGATTTTTACACATTACATTTTCTTGCAAGTTGGAATGCAGAGCCAGTGTGGTATGGTAAGTGAAGTGCTACACTGGGGACCCAGGAGAGCCAGTTCGAGTCGTCACTGGGCCATGAAGCTCACTGGATGACTTAGGGCCACTCACTCACTCTCAGCCTAACTTTCCTCACAAGGGTATTGTTGTGAAGGTAAAACGGAGCTATGTAACTTGCCTTGGGTTTCTCATAAGAGGAAAAAGGGTCGGGTGGAAATGCACTATCAAAAATTGTAAGCCGCCCCGAGGCTTCGGCGAATGGGGCGGCATAAAAATGTTTTAATAAATAAATAAATAAAATAAAAATGTAACAGTTAAAGCACACACAATTTTCATAAGAATTAGTGGGTGAGAAAATGCAAACCTCTGCCTTGCTGGGCTCCCAATTTGAAAGTCTTCAATGCTCCAGACTGAGCTCTTCTTAGTGGTAGGGTCAATTTGAAACAAACTTTCAAAGGAGTAAGAACATGAGAAGATCCCTGCTGGAGCAGACCAGTTCTCCATCTAGTCCAGCATTCTGTTTGCACGGTGGCCCACCGGCTGCTTGAAGCACCTGCAATCAAGATATGAATGCAACAGCCCCCTCCTGCCCAAATTCCCCAGAAACTGGTGTACATAGACATACTGCCAGAGCTTCATTTTGACCATAGAAACAGAACAAGTCAGAAGGGACCTCGCGGCCATCAAGTCTGACTTCCCGGCTCCAGTCAGCTCCGCTCATGACATGTCTACCATGTGCATGTCCAGCCTATCCTTGAACACCCTCTCTGATGGAGCTTCAACCAGGAGCTTCTCCATAGCAGGACAAAGTGACAGAGGTATAGCTCAAACTTTGATCTCCCTCAGAGGACTCCCCACCATACCCCACTTCAAACTATGGACTACAAAGCTAATCAGGGAAATTGCCACCCAAGGACTGAAGGTGCTGCCACAGGCTTTATGCACATACATTTGCATTAATGCATTTTTAAAACTAAATAAATCCAAAGCATATATGGCTAGTCTCCTTAGCAGGTGTACCAGGTTTCAAGTATTCAGATTTCATGGCCTTGTCACTATAGCACTGATAGTCACACATCCTCTTTTATTATGATAGACTCAGTTCTGCCTGGGATCTACCAGAATGCATGGCTTGTTAGTGCCTGTGTTCAAGCCTTTCCCAGGAACGTGGCAGGTAGAGTCCTGAGAGAGCTCCACATATCCATGCCCCCATTCCATTGTTACACCAACCCTGGAGTCCTGGGGACAAGGACAAACTTGTTATCCACTGCTTCTTTAGAAATTCCTCTTTCCCTGCTCTACCAGCACTCACTCTTATCTGTCTATCATTAAGAAACCACACAGTCCATGCTGCTACATACAGTGCCTTGCAAAAGTAATCATAACACAAAATAGCATAGTTGGAAGGGGCCAAAGAAGCCATCAGGTCCAACTCGCCTCTCTTTGCAGGGCTCTTAAGTTAAACCATCCCTCTCAGATGGCTGTCCAGCTGCATATACCTCCAGTGTAGGATAGCCCACAAACTCCCTTGGTAACTGTTTCCATTACTGTGTTGCTGTTAACAGCCAGGCAGTCTTTCCTGATGTTCAGTCAGAATCATCCCCCACCTTTGATTTTGCCACACTATGTTGTGTTGCAACCTAGAACTGAAGTGGATTTAACTTTCATTGCTACCACTTGATGTGCATGAGATGCTCAAGACTGTAAAGGGGCAAAGTGTTTTTCTTGCAGCACAAAAGTAAAGGAAAGCACACTGATACTTGCTTATATAAGCACCCACCCTCCTTGCTATGACATATCTAAATAAGCTCTGGTGTAGCCCACTTCCTCCAGAAATCACACATTCCTGCGTAAGTGTTCAGAGTCACCTGCATGCAATTTCAGGGCCACATGATCTCAGATCAAAAACATCTGATACTGGAAGGCTCAAGTGTTTGTTGAGGAGCATATCTGAACGGTATCATAAAGATCAGGTAGCTATCAAAACAACTCTGGGATAAAATGATGCAGAAGTCTTAATCCATAATGGATTACAAAAAAATTAACTCTATATCTTAACTATATATACAGTAAGCCATCCTGAGATGTTAGTGGTGGACGGGGTACAGAATTTTTAAACAAACAAACAAAGAATATCTCCTGGACCACCAAACAATCCATTCTTACAAAATTGGAAGGCTATTGCTCAACTATAACTCTACCTAGAGAAGACCATTCACCAAAACTCAGTCTCCGGTAAAGGAAATACAGTGAGAAGCAACCAAGAGGCTCTCCCTTCTCCATAATTAGCATTAACCTTTCCCCATCTTCCCTCAGGGTAGGGATGGACAAGTTCCAGAACTCCAAGTGCTAAAATTGTTAATTTACAGCTACCACTGTCAAATTCATGGGGGGGACGGACCCAGAGCCAGCCCCATATGTAGCCCACTCACTTTTGACAAAACCAAGGATTGCTGCTCCAAACTGAATGCTACTTGCTCAATCAACCTTTAATTACTCTTACAACCTTGAAAATTAATAATTTTTGTTCTGTAATAAAACTGTCATTCTTGATCTTAATCTTGGGTTTAAGATTGTTACTGCCTGCTTCATGGAACACCATGATTTTTAGTGAACAATTAAAAAATCTTTACATATGGGAATGAAGACATTAGATAATAAAACCTGTGTTTGTTTCTGGCTGACAACAGCCCTGGGCAACTGCTGGATTCTATAACACCAAAAATGGGTGTTCAAGCATTATTTTCTTTGCTTCATCAACTTAAGAACATGAGAAAAGCCATGCTGGATCAGAGCAATAGTCCACATAGTGGCAAGTCAACTGTCCTGTCCACAGGATCATTCAAGCACGATGGGTACAAGGCTTCCTCCTGCTCACACTTCAGCAACTGGTGCATGCCATCACTGATAATGGAAGTTAACATATAGTCAGCTAGACTGGTAGCCATTAATATCCCCCTCCTCCATGAATTTGTCCATTCCCCTTTTAAAGCTATCCAAATGGGTGGCCATCATTACTTCCTGTGGCAGTGAATTCCAATTTTACCTATTCAGTGCATGAAAAACTACTTCCTTTTACCTGTCCTTCATCTCCCACCAATCATCTGCATGGGATGACCCAGATTATAGTAGTATGTGACCACTTAAATATGTGCAACTTAAAATTTGTATTTATTTTGCTTAGTTATAAAGCAGTGAGCAGAAATCAATCCAGCTGTTGGCTAATCCTCTGCATCAAGACAGAAAAATGATCTTCAATGGCTGTCTGAGGCAAACTGGAAATTGTAGGGCTCTGCTGTCCCAAGTATCCATAGGATGGCAGCCTAAGTCTGCGATTTCCTCCTAAATTTTCATTCTAAAACGGTGACTAAGCTTGTCATTCTATACACACTTAACTGAAGCTTACTCATCTCTTGTGTGGCCTGCATTTTATGCGCAGAATGTAACTTCAACATTAAGGGTACGCTCCTATTCCTACTTACTTGGGAGTAAGCCTCAGCATTTACTTCTGAGTAAAAATGCACAGGACTATACTGCACACCAGTATTTTCTCTCTTCCCCTCTATTTAAAATCCAGCGAACTCAGAAGCTTAGAACTGCGTTTAAGTTAAGCAGCCAAAACTAAGGACGTAATCCTATACACACGTACCCGGGACTAAGTCCTACTGAACTCGATGGAATTTACTAGGCACGTATAGGACTGCATTGTATTAGTCCCACTATAAATAATCTGCAACGCCACAAGTCTATCCAGGGGCACCATCAGCCAGGCCCAGCCTGTTACTATTTAATCTCTCAGGATTACCACACTATTTCCTGCTCCAGGCGCGCCCCCGACTGCACAGCGGGTACCCGAACAACACCCGCCGACTGGAGCGTTGCGGCGGGAGTCGGCGCGCGGGCGCGCGAGGAGAGGGGAGTTATCGCGAGGGCCGCTGTCGGGGAAAGCCGAGAGCGCGCGCTCCCGCCCGCCCGCGCACACAAGGCGCGCGAGCTGCTTCATGACCCATCTCACTGAACAAAGGATTCTTGCTCGAAATCTCCTCTCCAGACCTAAAATGGCGTCCGTACTCTCTCCGAGCACCATAGAGATAAAGGCGGAGTCACATAGAAAAAGACGGACGGGAGAAGCGAGTGGCTAGAGCGGCTGTCTCTATTGTGGACTCTCTGCTCATCTCCGCCTTCCGGCTCTTTGGTGGTAGTTTGTGGACGGAGAGGAGGCGAGGAGAGGGCGGGGGAGCCGAGCCAAGCCGTCCGCGTGGAGCGTTATTATGGCGGATGAGGAAATGACCGAGGGCTCGGAGAAGGTAATGGCAAGGACGGTCGTGCGAGCTCCGCGATCCGGCCGCCCGCGCGCACGGAGCCTCGGTCGTAGTCTCCTTTGAATATACGAGGAAATGGGAGACAGCCCTGTGGGGCTAATAATGCTGAGTATAATAAATGCTACTAATAAAATGACCTCTTTTCAGTCAAACCAACGTAAATGCCGTCTTGATGGTATCAAACGAGTGAATCGAGCTGAAAATTGTGCTTCTCCAGCGGCCACCCAAGAGCCAACGGGCTTTCCTCAAAAGGCTCTGACGGAGGCCGTTTCGCCCGTTTCCCCTCCACCAGCTGGTGCAGAGGTACACTGCCTCTGAATGGGGAGGTTCCGCTTAACGATCGTGGCGGCTGACTGCGGGCGATAAGCCCAATGTAGAGAATCCTGGCACGCTTAGATTAGATCCTGCAACTGCAGTGAGGTCCGAACCAGCCCTGACCCGTGCCCGGTTCGGCCTCTGCGCCACTTCTTATCCTCCGGATAGAAACTGAAAGAAATGACGTTGCCAGAACTATGTGAACACCATATGTGAAAGCATAAGGAAGAATCCTGCAAGCCAGTAAAATGCAGTAACTTTTTGGAGTGGAGGGCAAGGGATCGCAGTAGGAAAAATGAGCAAAAAACTTATGAAGGGATTGAAAAGGGTTAAAAACAAGTATACCTTAGTTGGGTTAGACTGCTAGCTAGCTAGCTAGCTTGCTTACTAATTAATTAATAGCTTTTCTATCCCGTCCCCTGCAGAGCGTCTCTGGACGGCTTACAATAAATATGTAGAACAAAACAAACCCCACAGCATCCAACTACTAATATAGTAAAATCCCAGTTAAAATAAACATTAAAATAACGGGAAAATAAAAAGGGGGTTGCCTGACAGCGAAAAGAATATAATGTCAACACCAGGCAAACCTCTCCGGGGAGCATATTCCATAGTTGAGGCGCCACCGCAGAAAAGCCCCTCCTCTGGGTACTCTCCCTCCTAATCCTTCAAGGAGGGCTCCCGGAGCAGGGGCTCCACCTGAGATCTCAAGGGGCAGGAGGGACATAAGGAAGAAGGTGCTCCTTCAGGTATCCTGGACCCAAGACATTTAGAGCTTTATAGGTCATAACCAGCACCTTAAATTGGGCCCAGACTTCAATTGGTAGCCAGTGTAACCAGTGGAGGGCCGGTGTTATATGTGAAAACCGGCTGGTCCCTGTTAACATCCTGACAGCTCTATTCTGAACCAATTGAAGTATCCAGACTGTCTTCAAGGGCAGCCCCACATAGAGCATGTTACAGTAATTCAACGAGGAAGTTAGCAGAGCGTGGGTCACTGTTGCCAGGCTATGCTCATCCAGGTAAGGCCACAGTTGGTGGATCAGCCAAAGCTGAAGGAAATCACTCCTCACCACTGCTGCCACCTGGGACGCCAGGGACACCCCTGAGTCGAGGAGCACTCCCTAACTGCAAAATTACAAAGTTTTTATATTGATGAGTGTTGATTTACCATGTAACCAGATATTACTTTTTACTTTCCTAATGCATAACATTATAAATCTTATAGTTTGATTACGAAACAAGAAAATATTTAATAATTTTATGTTTTGCTACATGTTTACAGTTTTATATAACAGAAGAAGTTATTGAATTTTGATTCTTCAGCTGCTTTGTGCTCAGCTCATACTGAATATTGTCAAAATGTTTTTTTAAATAAATCTTAGTAAATATTCTAAGTAAATTCTTTTTTTAACTGAAGTCAGAGTTCTGCTCAGTATTTGCATTATAATGTAACTTTAAATCTCTTGTTAATGAGCCCTCTTTCTGACTGATGGGAGATAGAAATCAGCCTTTAATGGGCTCCTTTGCTGTCAAAAGAAACTCATTTTAATATTTTTATTTACAAATATATAGACCAAGTGTGCATTTCAGCAGATACAGAAACAAGTAACAACCATGCTAGATACAAAGCAATAACTACAACTCTCAATATTCTCCAGGCAACACTCCTTTTTTTCTGTCTAAGCATGCATAGCATGTAACTTACAATAAAAAATACAGCTGACATATGTATTACTATCCAGATCAGTTTACCAAAATACCACATTTTGTGTGCAGCAAAAGAAGCTCAAAGCCATAGGCAGCGGAGTCTCTTCAACAGCCATGTCTTAGCCTGCCATGCAGACCTCAGAATGAAGTGTGTCTCCTTTAGGAGAGATTTTCTCATAGTAGGTGTACTACTGTACAGGCTTTGTTTTGGATAGCCAACCACTGCACCTGAAATGGGGGAGAATATGGAATAGAACCCCGGAAGTCTAAAGAAGTGGATTGGACCATACAGGAGGATGATGTCATTAAGATATTCTGATCCCAGATGAACTGGAATTTCAGAGTGCTTTGTAGATCAGGTTAGGATATCTGCACCCTATCATTCAGAAGCTAGGAATCATGACTGTAGGTACAACACAACCCAGAAATGTGGCTCAAAAGCACAATGTGTTGATAACATCAACTGCTTCCCATGTTCAAACACAAACAGGTGGTTTCAGCTTTCTTTATCTCCACACTGAGAATACTTTTCACAACCTTGCAGGTGTGTTAGCCAACTATCCAGATGACAGGTGATCTGAAATCCATTTTCTCCACTGATAAGCAGCCTTTGGTAGTAGTCACACAAGACAACTAGAAATCAAATGACATTTAGAATTTGGCATTCCTATTGAGTAAGTAGACGGTTGTTCATTAGGAAAAAAGGTACAATAAAAGTGCATTGACTGTATAAGAAAGTTTTGATGTCATTTTTCTTTTCAAGTCTTTTAAGGTGCTGGGAATACTTGATATCAAAAATGTCCCTTGTGCTCGAGAATCATTGCTTTATGGAACATTGGGTGCTCTAGCTGTGGGCCTTGGGCACTTTTTGGCAACTAGTAAGTAAAAGTTGAAGACTTTATCTACAATGTTTTGTGTTTCCCTCTCCCTTCATGCTTTCATATTGCTCTATTCTTTTGCCACCCTTGTATCACTTTAATTCACTCACTGGTACAGTTGATCAATATTTCACAGTGTGCCCTACTTCCTTCACTTAAACCCCTTCCCAGCAAAGGTATTCAGCTCTATTTGTTTGCAAACTTTGAATATTGACAGATCTTTAAACTTCAGAGTACCCTGGCTGCTGAATTAATAACTAAAGAGGCATTAGTTCAAATAATTGAAATTAAATAAACTCTCAGCCAGTTGCTATGTTATTTACATTTTGTGTTTTACCACAGACTTCATTTGTTACCACTACCCCCCCTTTGGCAATCTTATGTCAATGTGTTTACTCATCCAACCAACTAAAGCCTCCCTCCATGTTTTCTGTAGTTTCATTTTAAAATGTAATCTTAAAGGGTTAAACTGCTATGCAAATAGACAGTGATTCACATGATTCTTCCCCTTCTCTCTGTGGGTGACCTTCACCACACTCAGAAATCTGCAGGGAGAAGGAAAATTAAACTGTAATGGTGGCCATTCCATTGATGGAATGCCACTGTTGGTTACAAGCCACTGGGCTTTGCACAACAATAGTAAGTGTCCTTAAGATTATCCAAAGCTGGCTTTCATTTCAGAAATAGGTATGCAAATACTTCTGAAATCTGTGCCCTTGTTTTCTGTGAGTTTTGTTTCTTCCTGCTAACTATTTTGTCTACCTTAAATATGAATAACCTTCTCTTTCCCCTCCTCAGGCAGAGTGAGACGATCTTGTCACTTCGGAATGGGAGGTTTTGTTCTGACAACATTAGGATGTTGGTGTGTATGTTTTTATAATTATGACAAAGTAGTACTACTGGATTGTCTTGCCATCATGCACACTTCATGAATAGATTTGTGTTAGATCTTACCATGTCCCAGCATGCCATGCTAGTCCTTAGAATATGGCAGGAGGCCCATGTGCATCTCTTGCACCCGTCTCTAGTAGTTTTGCCAAAAACTTTAAAAAAATCACAAGGTGATACCACATAATGGAAATTTGTATCTACTATTTTCACTGTTGCAAATTATAAGGTACTCTAGCTTTACCATATCTATCTTGTTAATTTGTTGTTTTTATTTAAAGTTATTTTTAGGTCAGCTCAAGGCAACTATTACTTTTTAAAATGGCAAGAGGAAAATGGGATAGCAAGTAAGAGTAGTTACACCTGTGCTTCTTGAAGCCTTCTGTTGAAAGGAAGGGGTTGAGAGCAGCCCTATCTCTGCATTTGTATGCAACTAAAGAGGTTAAAAGTGAACCCTGCTTTCTGGCTGCCTCAGCCAAAATGTTTAGAAATATGGGGCTTCTTTTCTGCTAGGAGTGTTCTGAGTGAAGAGCCTCAGAACCAGGAGGGTGCAATCTCTTTCTCTCTGCTGACTCCAACATTACCTCTCCTCACTATTGTAGATGCTCCACCAACCCTCCAGATTAGATTATGAGAGATAGAGGAACTGCAGGGGGAGACTCAGTAAAGTTTACATTCTTCCCACTTCTGCCAAGAGAAATATTTCTTGGATCAGAAATCTCTGGATGGAAGGAGGCCATCTGTTCATAGAAGATGAACTCTGAATCCACTTCCTGTTCCATCCTTCTTCTCAGAATTGTCTTAAAATTTTTGCATCTTCTTTTTACGTTTCTGGATATGACTTCTGAACAAGGTTTTTTCTAAAGCACTTCTTTTTTCAAAGGTTTTATTGTAGATACAATAATGCAAAACTAAGGATTCAGCAACGTATGCTTCAAGAAGCTGTAAGAAACAAGATTTTGTTTGAAAGTACTCCATTTGATCCAGGGAAGAAGACAGTGACAAACAGTGAAGGAAGCCGTTCCTAGTTTTTTGCAACAAGGTTTAAGTGATTATCTGTAACTTTGCTATGCTAATTAATTTGTAAAACCATAAAGTCTCTTTACTGCTGAGTATTAGGCAAACGTGTCTACTAGCAGTGGGCTGTCTTCTTGACCCACTCATGTTTCATCTTTGACTGTGTAAAAGTAATGGTACTTGTGGGTGACAAGATTACTACTTCAGAATGGCTCCACCGCTTAAAGTACTAGTTGGATGTATTTTGGAATTTGCATGGTATTGAAAATTTGCAACGAATACAAATTAGCCTTTGATAATAATGCATTAATATATGGGAGTGGGGGCAGTATTAACAAAATCTAGTGAAAGTATGGCATTGGCTTTAAAACCTGTACACCTCCAGGGTTTTTGGGCCTTACTTCACAAGCAACTGTAATCAGCATAGAAAGCCACATGTTCCCAACCCATTTTAAAGGCTATAGTCCGATACCTACATATGTGGGAGTAAGCCCATTGAAATGTTTTGAGTATCACTGCATAATTTTTACCAAATTCCTTTAGTTTTAGGTTTGACACTACTTTGCATCAATCTCATTTGAAAAAACCACCATTTTCTCTACTCCTTTTGACACTTCCTAAATTTCCACCAGCTGTAGAAATTGGTATGATAGAATATCAAGTACTTTTCACTTTGTTGTGTGAAGTACTAACTATAAAACAGAATGGTAATTAAGACACACTGCCACAATTCCAGTTCACAGTGGCTAGCTACCTTCAAGACAGGAGAAACATAGACTAAGATCAAGGAATGCTCTAAGTGTCCTCAGAGAATACAAGTTGTATACAAGTTTCTGTAAGACATAAGTGCTATTGTACTTGTGTCTTTTTTCTCAAGTACTTGTTTGGCTGCTAAAAAATGCTGGATTACAGACCTTCTGCTGTAGCAAACACGAGTTACATAAATTTGTTTACACAAGCTGCTTTTGGGCCTAATGCTCCCAATAACAATCTTCAGGTTTACTTTACTGTTCCTGAGCATTTTCTATTATTCAACAAGAGATCTGGATAAATATCTGAAACAAGTATTCTATTTCTCATTTCAACTTTTTTTTAAACATTCAGTTGACTAATACATCCATTTAATATATTAATCATTTTAAATCTTTTTGTATTGTGAATTTACTGATTCTGCGGGGGGGGAGGGGTTAATATGCTTGGGTATAAAATGCCTTGTCCTTTCCACTTTAAATTAAGGAATTACACTTGTTAGGTGCAATTTCAAGTGCATAACAAAGGCAAAGACCATCAAAGCTTTATGCTGGAATAAATGTGAGTTCTAAGGTGCCACAGTATTTTGTTACTTGCTTGAGAGTAACCTTTAATGAACTCAGGAGGACTTTTAAGTAAACATGCAGTAGAAAAAGCTTTGACAAGAATTAAACCTGATTTATGCAAAGACCATTGTTCCTTTTGCAAGGCTTACATTTTTTCCTTTTACCATAGTACCATAATCATTCAGGCGGCCTAAAATCAAAGTTTCTCTCTTACTTGTCTGCATGTAATAGTGGGAAAACCAAACAGATTGAAGTTATTTGACGGATAAAGCTCTTCCTGAGTCTGGGCCTTCTTTGCCTACTCCCTTCAAGCTTTGCATTTTTCCATAAAAAATAGGTCTATCTGCTCACCCAGCATCTACCAAATATTTTGAAAAGCACAATAACCTAATAACTTATTTCTATTGAACCCAACCCCACTAATAAAATTCATGTCAATTGGCTCATGCAAATGAGTAAATACAAGGTCAAATCAATTAATGGTACAACCTAATGTAATGCTTCTTGCAACAGTAACTGATACCCAGTCAGGAAAAGTATCTTTGTTATTTAGTAAATCTATTACTTTACGATATGGATGGCACTATTCATAATAAAAGGTTTTCCCAGCCTTTTGCCTCCAAATATGCTAAGATTACAATTCCCAACTTGTTGGCTGGGGGTTACTGGAAACTGCAATACATTTAGAGGGTGTTTGCTTGGAGAAGGATGCCTTATACTAAAAAAATAAGTATCTTGTAGTTAATAGCATTTGATGGAAAACCATCACCTTAGATGTACATAAGGCAGGTAATTTTTGGGCCATGTTTTTTCCTGGGACAGGTAATTGGAACAAGACAGCTTTTGTTAACAAGGTATTTTTGACTACATAGCTCTTACTGCAGTTACTATGTTTAGATACCATTATATCTAGTCCAGATGTGTCACAGGATTTGATGTATGTAGCCTACTTTTCTCTCATGTCCTAAACACTATCCACAACAGTACTTGTGCTAGCCCTAAACAATTTCACCTCTTTTGTGCAAAGAAAAATCAACTAACTACATTTTAAAAATACATTTTACCAATCAAAATAAAATTTTAATCATGTTGCATATTGCACCATTGGTACAGCAAAAGCTCCTCATTCACATGCAAATTTATAAAAGCTGCTGTAGTATTGTGAACTTGACCTTTTTAGGATGGTATTTTCAAACAATGAGAAACTTAAGATTGGTAAGAAAAAGCCCCAACTACCTCTGCATCCTTCATTCTACACATTTTGCATCAAATTGCTCTTCTAAATTATGTTCCTGTTCTGTTGCATGAGGCGAAACATCGTAATGTGAGGTATAGCATTTTCATGCTGCCTAGCAGTGTAACTTGTGATTGCATGGCTTTTAACTTTTTTACACTGTTGATATTCAATAGATATTTATGGCAGTTTAAACCTGGATTTAAGTCTTCCATAGCTAAATATCCCCTCTACTTCAGTAGAGGCAACTTTCTTGATTTCAAAACCAGCATGCTTGTTTCCTTCCTGAAAACCCAGATAAATTTATTAAAGAATCTACAAAAGATACTATTTCCCTCAGTTCTACATATTGCAGCTGGCATGATCAAGGCCTCCCACTGGCCATGTGCAAACAGAAAATGATGGTAAAAAATTAAAGGCATGACAACAAACCACAAGAAAGTGTACTTTGTACAGCACTTTTAAGTGGTCATTGCACTAGAACTCCTTTCATCCCAAGTAGGTCTTAATGTACAAATAGGTGTGACTTAACTACTCTAGCTTAAACTGCAAATCAACTTCCTGAAAGTCCAAGTTGTTTCATCAGTGCACATTCATGTCAATCAGCAGTGTTTAGACAAAGAGGTTCAAAGGCTTTAAAATCTGTGGCAATAAGCCGCCAAATCTGAGCATCTGGTACCAACATTACTACTATAGCGAATTAAGTTGTAGATGTCTTTTAATGAATTAGGTCCAATCAGTATACGAAAAATCCATGTTTGTTTCATAAAGTGATTTCTACTTTGAATACCATTCTGGCTAGCAGAGAAACCAAAAGTTTAAAGAACTAACCCACTCAGGGAGTTTTGTGGCTAATGGGGTGGGTCAGAAATTTAATAAATAAGCAGACAGATACCTCCTTACCCTGGAAACAAATCCATGAAAAGCTAATCAGGTTTACTTATCAGGTAGTCAGGAATTTGTTGCTTTGCTGGCTGCAAGTTTCTTAATCATGATACTTAACTTTGCAACTTTAAAATGCCAGAATTAAAACATGTTTACAACTATGTCATTATCAAATTACCAGGAGCAGAATTGCCTGAGATTCAGTCGTTTTGTTCTAAATGGTATCTACAAGAAACTCAATTCTCTGCAGAATACCCATCCAATATAGAATTTGATTCATCAAAGACAACTTGCTATGATGCTCAAATCTGACCTCTGCTGAATTCTAATGAATGTAAGACAAGCCACTATTGGGCTCAGCACCAAACCATACTAAAGGAACAGTAGTGAACATCCTTTTGTTAAAATTGCTGTATAACAAGTGTTTTTCCATCTATTTCATGAAAATCAGAAATTTCTTTAAGCGTCACTGGAGTCCTACAGGAGCATACAATTCCAGATGGCCTGTCAGGAGTTACACTGCTTAAATATTGTAGCAACTTTTTTGCTTGTGTGAAAGCATATATGTAGTGTGTAAATACACCTCACTACATTTGTGCATCCTGCTTTTCAGTCATTAAAGGGATTTTAGACCAATGTGGTGAGAATCCCAAAACAAGAGTAAAATGATTTTATTTTATTGCAAACAAACGGCTAAAGTTAATTTCTCCACCCACTTTTCTTTAGAGAAGTAAATCAGCAGGCTACGGAGACACACCCATCTGAGAACTAACATGATTAAAAATTAGATATAAAATGGGTGAATCACAATTTCATTTGTTTACAAAATGGTGGAGTTTACTACTACAAGCACACTAAATACACAGTATTTGTGGGGAAAGGGTTACAGACACACAGCTAACTTCATATAGATCCCATTAGACAACTGGATTTACAACAAGTTTGTTTAATAAGAAATGGGCAGAGCCAGCTTTTTCAGAATCAAAATGCAGAACAAATGGAAAAAGTTGATGGTGCATACCTTCACAAGTTGAGCCTCCACAGACAATTGCAACCAGGTTTTACATGCACTCCACCTTCACTATTTAGCTTTAGGTTTGCTTTGCCCCCCTCAAAAACCATTTGCCAAATTAAAAAACAAAAATACACCCTAGTTTATTGCCAAAAGACTATTTTGATTTCCTTTCCCTCTTCCATACCTAGAAACTGCATAGAGAGGATGGAGTGGAAGATGGAGTGTTAATGAGCATTATTTACATTGTATTAATATTTATGGGGGGCACAAAAAGCCTGGTTGCTAACTTTTCTGTTGTGATGACTCGCGACTGTTTCTTAGAAATTTGGAAGGGGGAAAGAAGAGAAAGAAAATCTTTAATAAGAGGACACCAGATACAAAGCAACATTTTACTTTTGTTGTGGTAAAAAAAAGTCACATTTTACAGATAAAATGTAGAACCCTGAAATACTGACACATTCGCTTATCGTGCACAACGCTGAGGTTCTCTTAAGATTCACTTTAAAACTGCAATTAAAAATGTACAAAAAAAAAATCAAAACCCACAAAGCTTCTAAAAAAGGAACCTGCAGGCACTTCCTCTTGTGGAATGTTTAAAAAGTTAGCCTACGAAAGAAAACAGTCGACTTCTTGTGAAGGTTTTGAAGAAATATGGATCAGTTCATTTTATTTGGGAATTCAATAGTATCCTTGGTGATAATGCTGACTCCATGGCTTCTGACCCCAGAATTGCTGCAAAAGAACAAAGGTAGATATTTTGTCAAGTATATTTTTAATGATTAAGTGCATACTAATGTTTTGTAGCACAAAAATTACAGAAAGCTCTGATGCATGTGATGAGAAGACCATGGAAATCTGATGTTCCAATGTTAACCTATGACTCAGTGCTGAACAGTTATAGATCAACTCTTTTTTCCTACATAAAGGTGTAACTGAAGTCCTGCAAAAACTTTTTAGGCATGCACAGAATTATCTACAAAATGAGAATATCTACTTACACCCTGCTGCCACTGGTTGTAGCCCTGAGATTGATTTTTGTAGCCACGATTGTTTCCCCTTCCTCTGAAGTTCTGCAACAAAACAAAAGGATTTATATCAGTTAATCACTGAACACTGGAGAAAACACTGGCCAAAGGCTTACCATGGTACTGTCTAACAATTAAGCAAATTTCAGTTTTTATCAGCTTCCACTGATAGTTGATTAATACATCAACTTCTATTAAAAATCCTTATAATACTTAACTACTTGGGCATCATTCTAAGGAAGTTAAAGCTATCTTTTCCTTCAACATTTTTCTGGTCAATACAAAGTTTTGTGACAAAGGTTAATACTGCTTCCAAACATATGCAAGAAGCTTAGGCAAGACTTCGTGTAAATAATGCGAATTCTTTTTCAAGTGATTTATTGAATGACTGCATACAAAATTTCACAAGTCCAACTGGGATATTCAGTGAAGTGTATAAGGAACCTGTGACTAGGTTGTAGAATTTCATTAGTCACTATATTTAAAATTATCTCCTCCTTAACCTATAAATGCTTTTGAAGAAAGCTTCATTTAGCTTCAGAACTTTTATACTGAAGCTTAACAGATTGCCTGAAATTGCTTGAGGTTGTCCCACTGCCAATGGCAAGCACACAAGTTCTTCAGGTGGAAGTCCACTGGGAACCCCACATAAAAGCAGTGCCAAGTATAATTTAGAGTGTTTTTAAATTTAGTAAGATATTAACTTAAGGCTTATTTGTGTAATATTTGTTAGATATGGATCATGTTAAGAGCTTCAGGAATGCTAAAGTACCTTTCCTACTGTCACATGTATACATGCAAGCACAGGCAGGGCTTAAATCAACTGCCAAAAACATGTAAACATACAATTCAAATAGAACTATTATCTTTCTGGCTACAACAATACATTACCTGGTTATAGTTCCCTCTGTTGGGCATTCCACCTCTGTTGTAATTTCCTCTGTTTGAATATCCGCCTCCACCACCACCACCTCTGGCTGGAAAGACAGGACCACGAGGGTATGGATAGCCTATTGCTCCGCCACTGCCACCACCTCCTCCACCTCCACGTTGGGGCATATTGCCACCTCTCCTGTTATATCCACCACGATTTCCAGGGACTGTAGGGAAAGGTTTGTTAGAGTAACAGCACAGGTGGTTCTATGATAGATTTCTTTACATTACCCTGAGGTTTTCAGAAAACAACTAAACCTGGCTTCAGTAATCAGTCTCTGTCCAAGTGCCAGTTCTCTTTAAGAGGATGAACATGGAAGCCAGAATTCAAATCTCAGCTCAAAACAAGCTCTATGTAAGCATTGAGAAAGGCAACTGCAAAATTCGTAATCTAACCTTAAGGTCTTGTGGGAGTGACAAGCCCCAGCTCACTGGAAATGTGCTCAGCTACCCCCTGCGAGTTTTACCAGGTGCTATTCACACACTTTCAATATGATAGTCACAATGGCTGGAGAAAGGGGCTATGTGTTTTACTGAAAGCTCAGGTGGGTGACTATCACTGTCCTTTCCCCTCAAAAACATGCCTTCAAGTGTTTATTTTCAAAAAGCTCTCAATGCACAGGATTTTCTAAAAAACTGTGACACAGCTTCAGTTAATGAAAGTCTAATAACTCCACAGCCCTTCTCTTCTTTGGACCTGTTGTCCTTTTCCTGCAAAATAAAAAATATTGAGGCAAACTTGAGCAACACAGTCTACCTCCTCCTCTGAAGTTTCCACGCATGTTAAATCCACCACGTCCTCTCTGTCCACCTCTGTTAAACTGGTTTTTACCGCTTTTTTTATTACTTTTCTTTGAACCAGTGTTTTGTTTTTTTTCTGGAGGAAGGGCCTTCTTGCTTTCTTCTTTGTACTGCTCCAGAAGCTTCTGGGCTTCTTCTTTTTGCAACTCTACGTAGATTATTTCATCAAAACATTCTGACACCTCTGGCAGAGTAAAATTTCCTACAAAATAGAGAGTCCTGAATATTTAGTATTTATTTTTGAAACTATTAGAATAAGCCAAAGTTCCCCTCCTATATAAAAGAAATGTAAGACAAGTAATGGTCACTCATGATACTTAGGAACAAGATTGTTGAAAACTTGACATATTCTCCCTATTAAGTTGTACCGGGAACACATGTCTGCTAAACACGTTTAAGCTTCGTTTCTAGGGCACTTTATGCCAAGACAGCTTTGTGCATCTGCATGAAGCATATCATGACTGAGTAGTGTTAAGGGCTGCAGCAGAGGGAACACAATATAGTGTTGTCTTACAAAGTTACAGAAGTCTTCCAGTTTTGTTTTTTAAAGAGGCATTAACTGTTTCAAGGCAAGAAATTTTGAATCTTTAGATTTTACATTATTCCTTTAAACAGATACTCAACATCCTAGAACACAGTATAGATTATGTTCCATGCCTTTCATTTTGAGCACTGCATGCTCTGGAAGATCTTTTCCCTCCACCTCTGCCTTCTTTTGTGTTCTTTGCTTGTAGTCTTCATCTTTTGGGCAAACAACAACTGCTTTGCGCTGGAAGCCTGCAAACAGGCACATTTTTCTCCTCTGCGCAGCTGCAGACACATTTGTCTGAAAAAAATGCAGTAACTTACTACACGTAGCTGTCATTGTTAGAGCTAAGTTAAATTAGTGTGCTTAGATTTCACCTCCACATGTATAATGCAATGAAGTTTACAAGTAGAATTTATCTACATGTTAGGCCCTAGATTCTAGGGTAACCATTCTCCCCCTGATTTCAAGTACATTACAGACCTGAGTACATTTGCTTCAATTTCATCTTTATGCCTCAACTATATACTGCATCTCCCACTGACGTTTAGAATCTAAACCCCTTACACAAATTGCAATTAATTGCATTTTGTTATACAATGAACTCTAGCCCCCATACCTGATCCAGAATAAAGTTCCGTTTCTTACGAGCAGCAATCTCAATAAACTTGCCAAGACACTGTGGTGCTCTTTGCAAGAGTGTGTTAAGTTTTCCAGTATCAGCCATCTGCCGCTTAAAACCTGCAACCTATAAGAATCAGAGTTAACATGCATGGCCGTAATTTCTTTCCAATTTTCTATCTATACTTCTTTGCCCCCCATTAAAAGGTTTTTAAGTAGCTTTAAATTGTGCCCCTTTCTTAAACAAGAAAGTCAATACATCCCACCTTTCAGAGAAGTGCTTTTCTTCATGCAATGTTTCAATCCTCTAACTACCCTGTTGCAAAGTTTTCAATAATCAAAGATGCTATCTACTTTTGGAATGGCATGCAAAATAATAAAAACAGTTGTCTCACCTGAACAGCGTAATGTTTAAACACCTGATCAGGTTTATCTAATTTTTATTGGAAGTTTCAAAACTGCAATGTAACTAAGTAAAAGGATCTGAGTAAGCATCCATTATGAATTTTTTAAAATTTAAAAATGGGCATTTCAGATAGTAGAAGCAATCAAAGTTGGAGGGGAAAGGGAAGACTAACAACTTATAAGCCTTAAATGGGTTAAAGATTGTCAATTTTAATTACACTTGAAACATTCCAAATGTCATACAACTGCTACGCTAACAGAGTTGACATATATAGGACTGTGCTACAAATTACCTTTTTGCAGTAGTCATAACTCACCATCATTTTGTCCATAATAGTATTTGTTCCAAGGATGTTGTACTTTCCAGGATTTTCTGCTGCGTGTTTAGTGACCCATGTAGTCTTCCCAGCCCCAGGCAAGCCAATCATCATCACCACCTAATGGGGATTTATCCATGTTCCTAGTTAAGTGGGGCCTTAAAATACAAACAACTTTCCTCTACAGCCAAAATGCAAAGCAGACATGCCTGTCATTTGTGCTACTTTGGTCAAGTGGTTTAAACTATAACCAATAACTCCTTCAAGGCACAATGGGGCAAGTTGGCATTCTAACACATTAATGCATACATCAAAACAAAACACTCAAATTAGTATGCTTTGATATTCTGAAAGGACTCATACTTACTTCACAGTCTTTCTTGTGTTCTGGTCCCTTGGGTCCTCTAACTCTATCCTCCAAGGGAACATTCTGAATCAAAGTATACCCTTCTGGTATGGGGAAGTAGGGCTCATCCTTCTGGCCAAAGTTGAATTCAACTGCACAGTTATGGCAGAGAACATGTGGGAAAAGAGGCCTTCCAGAAAGGACTTCCTTGCTGATCTTGAAGGCAATTCCAAGTTCTTGTCCATTTTTTGAGTAGGAGAGCTCCACTTCATCACCATCAAAATTCTGTTGTACAAAATGTTTTTCATTAACAGAACAAGTTGTAAAACACCTTCACATATTAAAAACAAATCCTGAACTAGTGAGATCAGTAATTAAGATGTGACCATGAAAGCCATTTAGCAGTCACAAAAAGTTGCAATTGTTTGAACTGTAGACTAAAAAAGCCACAACAGTGAACAGTAAAGCTTCTTAACTGAGATAATGAAATAAATGAAGACTTACAGCAAAGCATCCGATCACATCATTTTCATCAAATTTCTCACCAAAGTCCTCAATCTCACAATTGCATGTCTTTATGCCTTTTAAGGAATATCCGTAAGAAAATTCCTCCTCACCTGAAAAACATGCACAATTGCAATTAAACTGTGGAGTACTTATATAGGTGCTTATGTAAATTATTTCTTCTCCCACAAAACCTTAGTACTGTAGGTATACAGGAAATTAATAAGGAAATGAACACTCAAGCAGAACATGGAGTTGTGTGATCATTCATTCTTTATGTCAGTAGCTAGTTCAGATGGACAAGTCCCAATACTTCTAAAACAAAGTGGTTTCACAAAATGCTACACCAAATTCTGAACCACTATTAAGACAAACATACAATGCCAGCATGGCCCCAATATTTGTTTCAGGCCCATTCTCGCCTGAATTGGGTTCAAACAGATGCATTAATGAGAATGGCTGAGCATTTCAAAAATGAAGGTACTATCACTAAATGAATGTGCACTGCTATTCTATCCCGAGAAACATGCATTTAACAGGAGATTTACACCCCCACCCCCATATAGTAGATACTCTAGGCAGAAAACATTTATTCTAACTGTTTTCCATTGGTCTTGGGTTCCCTATCTCATAATGGCAATCATCAAGAAGGAAACAGTGGTAGAAGTAGAGCTTTTCTGAATTCGCTTCACAAAGCTTCCTTTCAATATAACTATTAAACCTAACTTACTATAAAATTAGTATCAGAATGACACAGGAATAAGCACACAAAATTTAAAATTGTGGCACAAATTACTACTTCCACAAGAAAAACACTTTACCAAGCAACATTCCACTTGTGTTCAGCGACCAGCCGACTCTCACTTCATGTATGTCAATATCTTTTGTGTACAGATGTTTAACAGGGATTTTTTCAGTTACCTATTTTTCATGAGGAAAGAGAAAAAAAACTGACTACAGATGCAGCAGTGAAAAATCTGAGCCTTTTCCAGGCTATTTATTCTACTCCCCCTTTCAATAACACTCAACACACATCAGCAAGCATTCTGTCCCCACTGAATGCAGTCTTCATGCAACCATATTTAAATATACCCCATTTAATCCCAGTTATGCTTTTTTCCCTAAATAAATGTTGTATTGCAAAGTTTTGAGGATAATTCAAGCTTATTGATGCCTCTCCTCCTGTATAGGTAACAATCCACACTTGGGACAATTAGTTTGCTATTAAAATATATGACCACACAATTTTTCTCCTCAACAGACCTATTTGGTCAACTTAAAATAAATTTGGGCAAACATTGTTATTTTGCCACTGCCCGATGGTTTTCATTACTCTTTAAATATGAAAATGAACCCAATTCATATAAGCTGCATGTATTGATCAGAGTACTTTCAGAACTATGCAAAGTTTCTACTCAGCTTTTATCCTTCCTAAGCTTTATTTCAGATGAAACAGTTTTTAGAAACACTACTAAACAACTGCTAATATTAATTTGACTTACCTTCATCTCAAAGCAGACTTTTCCTTTGGAAACTCCATAGGAGGCTCTCCCTCCAGCCCAAAGAAAGGCAAAACTTTCCATAGTCAATGAGGAAGCACTAAAACGGTCTCTTGAAATTTTAAAATGTAGATCGCAATTATCTGTCCCCAAAAAAGGAAAACCCCACAGTTGAAACCTATACGTTCCACTGAAAAATATGTAGCACTTGCAAGAACCAAGTAGGCACACAAAGCTTTATTTTAGCTTAGTGTTATTACTGCTAGAACTGTATCACTGGAGAAAACATCATAATCAAATTAAAAAGATCTTATACTGTAATTCAGGCAAATAAATGAAATCAACTTTTATGCAAGATACGTCTTTATTCACTCTAGAATCAACATGTTTTCTATTAAGTCTGGCTGCAAAAGGTATTCAGTTCCATGCACTTCTATAAAAGGTTAATTTCATTAATTATATCTTTTGTACGGTCAAAATGGTTGAGACACAGGCAGATGGTGAAGTGAGAACAACTGACATGATTTGCAATGTGACTGGTCAGCAAGGATTTTGACTTCCAGTACCTTAACAGGAAGCAACACTGCAAATAAAACCCAATGTTAACTTGCCTGCTATAGCATCTATCTCCCAGCTTTCATTTTCCTCACTTGTACAAACACACAGTAGCAATTTCTTTACAACTATGCTACCCAGCTTTAAAGTTTTATTAGAATTCCTTATCAATAACATGTATGTGGATGTGCATAATGAAGTCAGCCCAATCTATAGCTAATGACCCAAAACAAATGTCTTTTCCCATAATAATTTTAATGTCCTTACATTGTTATACTACCCTTCCTCCCAAATAGCTTAAGGCAGTGTATATGATTCTCTCCCTATTATATCTTCACAACCTTCTAGACAGGCTGAGAGTTAGGAACTGGTTCAGCCATGCAGAGAGGATTTATATTCAGGTCTCCCCAGCCCTAATTCAACATGCTAAATAAAAAACACTACATAATGCATTCCTCCGCCACTATTTTGCAACTTAATTTGGTTTGTTCTTGTAAATAAAGATGACACGAGCTTGAAACGTGCCCACATGTGCTTTAAAATATGCCTGTGCTTTACAAAGTATGATCTAAACAGAAGGCAAGCACGGTACAATCTGCCTCTAAAGATTTAAGAAAGGCTTTAGAATGACAGTGCACGATACATACAGCAACCATGCACTTCAAATGTCTCACCAACTGGACAGATTACTGCTTTATACAAAGTCTTTGAGCACATCAGAGCAAGATAGACCAATGCAAACAGTACCCCCAAATGCTTTGCCAAACTGTATCACTTTGTAGACATGAAGTATAAAGTTCATCTATCACAAGCAGAAACTGCTATTGTAAACTATTTGAAAGCAATTTCAAAATCTTAAGTTAGTTGGCTTTTCCCCTTTATGTATTTATACCAATCTTTGTATTCTACGTAATAGGTAACATCAAATGCCATGAAAAGAAAGTACAATTTGCCCATTCTCCTCTTCATATTTTAAAGTAAGGAAATTTATTATTGTAATTCCCTACTATCTCAAAGAACTTCAGTGGCAGTTGTTTCCATGTGGTGGGTACAATTTATTTTCATGAAATCTAGATAAGGGTTTTAACACAAAGATGTTTAGGCCTAGGGAACAAAACAGGCTAATTAGTACAGGCTTGATGTTCTGCATACCAAAAGTCACTGTTTCACAGCTATAATCCTGGGTGCACCTAGAAGTGCGCATGAATTAAAACTGACCAATTGAAATTCTTAAACTGCTCTGTAAAGCAAACTGTGCAAAAGAGGTGCACAGATTCCTTATTAATAGTGCAAATATGTCAAAATAGCTAGCTTGAGCCCTGGAGTACAGAACTAAGATCTAAGTTACTTTTAGTCTCCTTGTTCCTTATAGCAGTGTTATGAATTCAAGTCTTTCTGGAAAAAAAAGAACTAGACTTTTCTTGAACCACAACCTAAATCTTTGAATATATAAATCAATCTGAAACAACTACATATAGGATGTGTGCAGTCTGTGTCACCATAGGTTAATACAAACGTGACCAACTTAAGCACAGAACACCTTTCTAAAATGATTCCTTATCAGCTTCTCCTATTTTTTGATTCACATCCACACTCACCACCCACTATATTATGGGACAGAAAATTCCACTAAGGTATTTTTCCACTGAAAATTTCCATTTCTACTACTGTTACACAACATGTAGTAACATACTTGCTGATATATCCATTCAGCTTGGGTAATGTCAAAACTAACGCCCTAGCAATAATCTAATATTAGAAAAAATCTAATATTACAGAGTTTATGATTTGTACTCTCCCGTTATGATGTAAATATAAAATGAAAACATACTATTCAATTGTCCTTTAAATTTAAAAACATTATAGTAGAAATGCACCAATAAGGCTCTCCATATAAATATTTAAACATGTAACAGTTGTACCTTATACCCACTGAATTCATAGAAACTAAATTGTTTTATAACCTTTTAAAAGGTAAGATCTAAAACAGACTTCTTCAAAACTATTAGTTTCCAACTTTTAAAATCAGATGATTACTACTCTTAAGATTCAAGGCTTTATGCATCACCTTTTTATCACACACTGCTTAAACATATATCTGCTTTATTTTGATTAAAAATAAGTCTGACTCACATTAAAATATTAAAGTTGCAAACTAAAGCACGCACCATTCCTCTTATGGGAGAGCATATCCAAACAAGTGCCTCAAAGAAGTATTAAGAAACAAAAGTACTTTCTCTACTTACAAGTATCAAGACAAACCACAGTATCATCAAAGTGTTCATCCTCCTCTTCAACAGGTGGTTGTGGAGATTTTGCCCTAATTAATAAAAAAAATGAATTGGTACCACAGTATCTTTCAATTTTGCATAACTAAAAATTTAAACACCAAATTACCTGCTGTATTTGTTTTCTTCAATGTACTCAAAATACCCTCGTCCATGATCTTCACGTGGCCTTTTCACTCCCCTTTTTTTCTCACCAGGCTTTTGTTCAGTTTTAGCTTCTCCTTAGCATTTTCGGAGGAAAAATAAGGTAAGTTGGAAACAGTATATAACAGAACATGTACGATTTATGAGCAAAGTATCCTGCATTTACATTAACGATCCCCACGATACTAAAAATTTCAGTCCTGCAAACAGCCTAAGCACTAATATATATGCGACACCATCGACCGCGTTCGATTTAGCCAACTAGGAACAGAGGTTAAGTCTCGGCTTGCATCTGTACCCACGTTCATCAGAATGGCTGGTTGCTCCGCCTTCCCCGCTCCAAGATTCGAACTGCGGCGCCAGGCCTAGGCTCCGGGAAAGCGATTCCTCCGCCTCCATTGTACTCAGTATTTGAACTCGAGCCCACAGCGCCCCATGGGCGGATGTGACGCAGAACAGCACAAACGCTCCTCGCACGTTCCACAGCGCGCCCCAGCGGCTCCTGCGAGCCACCCCTCCCCCCCTCACGCGCCCCTTCCTCACTACGTTCACGAAATGGCGCAAGCGCCCCTCCCCCTCCGCGACACGCGGCGCGCAAGGCCTTGGAAATCCCCGGAGGAGCTTTCCCCCGCCGCCGCCAGGGAAAAAAAGATGGCGGCGCACCCTGACCCCGCTCCTGGGCTTCCAACTGCCGCCGCCCATCCGGGTCCCACGCACGACTCACCCCCAGGGCGAGCAGGCCCTCCAGCTTTTTGCTGCTGCTGCTGCTGCTGCGCGGGCGAAAGCTGTTTAGGGCCCGGCTGGGCCGCGGGTGCAGGTGTCGAGGCCGAGGCCTCCGAGGCGCCGCCAGCGCCTTTTCCGGGCACCTCTTTCGCCGCAGCGCCTTGTTGCTGGGCGCCGTGGCCGTTAGCGTTCCCGCTGCTAGTGGCAGCGGCGGCGGCATCTTCCTCCTCATCTTCACCCTCCTGGAAACCCTGGTCATCGCCGTTCTCATCGTCCTCCAGATCGTCGGCCGCTTCCTCCTCGCCAGCGGCCACCCCTTCGCCGTTCTCCTCGCCTAACTCCATGCCCTCCTCCTCTTCCTCTTCCCCTTGGCAGGCGCCGAATTCGGCTTCCTCATCGTCATCGCAGGCCGCGGCCTGGTCAGAGCCTTCCCCTCCCAGAGGCAGCTGCTCCTGGGAGCCCCCACCGCCTGGAGCGGCTTCCCCCATCTCTTCTGCGTTGCCGTTGCCGGGCTCGGCGCTGCCTAGGCCTCCCCCACCGGCCTCCTCCTGGTCGAGCGCGGCCTGCAGCCGTTCCATGAGTTCGGCCTTCAGGCCCTTATCAGAGAGGCGCCGCTTCTTCAGCTCCTCCTTAAGCTCCGACACTTTCAACTTTTTCACGTTCACCGGCGAGCAGCTCATGGCGGCAGCGGCGACGGCGGAAAAAACTCGATGCGGTCTGGGCGTAGGTGATTCGTGCGTCTGCGGCAGCTGCAGAAAGAGACCCGCCTGGCGCCAAATCCTTTCACCAAGGCTCGCGAGGCAGGGACGGTGAACGCGCCTCACGGGCTCGAGCACGTAAACGCTGTGTTCACCCCGCCCCCGCCGCGCGCCTAATATACCCTCGCATCCCTCTCCCCCGCCCCCCCAGCCTCGCTACCGTAAGTACTAGTTCTCGCACAGCTTTACCGTAAACAGTCAGCGCACCAAAAGTTGCCAAGGAGCAAATCAGAATTCTGGATATATTGAGGCTGCCCTTCTAAGATGGGGCTGCATGGCCCCAGCAGTCGAAGACTTGGAAGTGTGCTGCACTGAAGCACGTGATACATATTTTACAGTAAAAACAATTTGGGTTACATATTGAACACAGAATCTCATCCGCTTAAGTGAAGCGTGGGTTCTCAAGTCCTATTGAACGCTCTTGCAAAGCGGAACCTCTGCCTTCTGCAGTTTACGGATGCGCGCGCGCATACACTTTTGACTCCACGAGCACCCACGTACGAATTCTACCATTTGAAACTATTCTATATTAAAGGTGTAGCCTGCAAGCATCTAGGTTATCAACATACCTTTGAATGTTCTACTCCTGCACTATTTAAAAAATACACCTTGTGCTATTAACGTCTCTAAAGAGTCATCACTCCGCTGATATTGCCGTGTAAATGCCCATACGTGTGCAGCATCAAACACACTTTTAACCCCACCTTGAAGAAATCCATCCTGAAAAAGATTATATATTACATTTCTATATCGCCCCATACCCAAAACTCTGGATGGTTCACAAAAATTAAAACTCTCAAAAGACAGAACACAAAAATCATTAAATAAAAAATAAAACCAAAATAAAAATTAATTATGCCAAGTGAGGCAGCTTTCTTGAGATTAGTTATCAGTGGCAACTAATAGTTATGGCTGTGTCTTGCCTCTCGGATTGGAGGCAATGTGCTATTTACATCAGTTGCTGAGGAACATGGACAGGGGGCCGCTCTCACACATATGTCTTACTTGAGGATTTTCCACAGACAGCTGGTTTGCTACTCTGGGAACAGAATGCTGGACTAGATGGACCCATAGCCTGATCACTTATGCTCTTAAGGTTAAGGCTTGATTTAAATATGATGCAGATAAGCAAGAAGGAACTTCTGATAATGGCACTGGTACACTTCTACCTACATCATGTTTAAGTGGGCCTCAGCTCCCCTGTGTGCAATGTTAACACACCAGTGCAGCACATACCTTCACTAAAGTAAAGGGGCTTCCCCTGAAGACAGTCCGAACACTTCAATTGGAGCAAAATAGAGCTGCCAGGTTGCTGATGGGGACGGGGCGTTATGTTCACATGACTCCAGTCCTCCGTCAGCTTCACTGGCTTCCCATTGAAGCCCGGGCCCAATTCAAGGTGTTGATTATGACCTATAAATCCCTAAACGGCTTGGGTCCTGGCTACCTGAACGAGCGCTTGCGTCCGTATATGCCCGACCGCCCTTTGAGATCTGCGGGAGAGTCCCTTCTCCGGGAACCCTCCATGAAAGAAATTAGGAGAGTAAGTACTCGGAGGAGGGCTTTCTCTGCGGTGGCGCCCAACCTATGGAATTCACTCCCCAAAGAGGTCCGCCTGGCACCGTCGTTACTGGTTTTTCGGTGCCAGGTAAAGACCTTTTTATTTAAACATCATTTTAATTGTTAAAACATATGATCTGGCCAGGGCAACTTCTTCTTCCTTCTCTTTTCTCCTCCTATATTTTGATTTACTTATTTTATACTGATAATTTTAATTTTATATTTGTAACTCAATGTATTTTTTGTATTTTTGTATTTAATGGTAATTTATTATGTTCTATTGTATTTCAATGTATTTTATTGTGTTGTAAGCCGCCCCGAGGTTTCGGCAAGGGACGGCATAGAAATATAATAATAATAATAATAAAGATCCTTGGCTGGCTAACCATGCATTATTCAGGTGAGGTGACCCAATCTAAACAAGCCACTGGACTGAATTTGACTACATAGGTACATTCATTTAGGAGCTACATTGCAATTAAAATTTATTACATTTATATACTGCCCCCTAGACAGAAGGGCTATCTGGGCAGTTTATAGAGTTAGAATTTATAGGCAAATATAAAAACAATAAAAACGGTAACAGCCACCAATAAACAAAAATATTTGTAACATACATTGATAATAAAAGCATACAACCCTGATTACAAGCCATATAGCCAATGTGCAAATGATGATTGGAGCTTCTTAAAGCAAAGTCTAAACAGCTATGCTATAAACATACCCTGTATCCACAAAGATTAATTTATATGGAAATTTCACTCAGGAGTGAAATCATAACGTCTATAGGAAACAGATTTCTCAGAAATGAATTCCCAAATTCCAAATGTAATTAACATTGTTCTAGTCCAAAGCAAGTCAGTACAATTCACAAGCATCCACAACGGCTGAGGACTTGTTTAGAACAAAATGCAACTAAAATAAGTTGTATTTTAAATACCATTCATAGCAATGAATCATTTTGAGGTTTACTACACTCTTCCTCAGAAGAAAAAGGAGAGTTAGCAGAAAAGCTATGATCATAAAGGGCACAGTGGGAACAGATGGTCACTATTCTCTTGCCTCAGCCCCCTCCCTCATTTTTACAATTTTGAGTGGAAAGGCCAGCTTGCAGTTTAAAGAATACTTGAGCGTAGTTTTGCTTGGAAAATAAATGTACCAGGATGCCATTCCCTAAGGCTAGTTCTTCACAATTCTTTTAAACTGAGACAGCTTTTGCCAGTTTGAATGTTTGCTAACAGCATTTAAGCAGCCAGTATATACAGCACTCAGTCTCTGCTATTTGGGGATGGAGGGAGGTTCTTTTAATTGGTTTTTGCGATTAATATCAGTTTTTGCTTTCTATCTTCAGAGACTTTCTTTCAACATTGCTCTCTCTATTTTTGTTCTCAGAATGCCCATGCACAGGAAACCCACCTCACTAATAAAGGCAATGATAAAGGGGCCAATATAATCACAAATTGAAATTAAGATTACCGGAAGAAATAACAGCCTCAGATAAGCAGATGATACCACTCTAATGGCAGAAAGTGAAGAGGAACTAAAGAGCCTCTTGATGCAGGTGAAGGAGGAGAGCATAAAAGTTGGCTTGAAACTCAACATCAAGAAAACTAAGATCATGGCATCTGGTTCTCTCACTTCCTGGCAAATAGATGGGGAAGAAATGGAGGTTGTGATAGATTTTATTTTCCTGGGCTCCAAGATCACCACAGACGGTGACTGCAGCCATGAAATTAAAAGATGCTTGCTCCTGGGGAGGAAAGCTATGGAAAATCTAGACAGCATACTAAAAAGCAGAGACATCACACCGCTGACAAAGGTTCGTATAGTCAAGGCTATGGTTTTCCCAGTTGCAATGTATGGCTGTGAAAGTTGGACCACAAGGAAGGCTGAGCACTGAAGAATTGAGGCCTTCGAATTGTGGTGCTGGAGGAGACTCCGGCGAGTCCCCTGGACCACAAGGCAATCAAACTGGTCAGTCCTAGAGGAGATCAACCCTGATCAACCCTTTAGAAGGCCAGATACTGAAGATGAAACTAAACTACTTTGGCAACCTAATGAGAATGAAGGACTCACTGGAGAAGAGCCTAATGCTGGGAACAATAGATGGCAAAAGAAGAAGGGGATGGCAGAGGATGAGGTGGCTAGAGTCACTGAAGCAGTCAGCATGAGCTTAAGTGGACTCTGGGGGATGGTGGAGGAATGTTGTCCATGGGGTCGCGATAGGTTAGATGCGACTTCCGCAACTAGCAAGCAAGCAAAGGATCTCAGTAGTACAATCCAAACATATTTCTATGCAATGCCAAGTAGACGCTTTTAATCCTGTCCTTTTCCCTGATGCAGCTCGGCAACACACCAATGGCTGTTGTTCACATACACAGTGGCAGTGGTTGTTCTGCAAACAGTTTTCTTCTGTTTATTCCTTTATATTTCTGTATTACATGGAGAATCTGCCCAATTGCTGTGCAATCTTTATGCAAAGATTGCATATTTCTTGAGTGTTGTTACATGTTCACAGGTGGGTGCAGAATACTTCATACTGGGGGAAATGTGACTGAGTTTTTGCCTAGAACAACTTGTGGCCCTCCAAAAAATTTAGCCTACAACTCCCATCAGCATAACCACTGGAGAGGAATGACAGGAGTTATGGTCCATCTCTTAGATGGTACTAAGATTGCTAGTGTGTTGACTGTGTGAAATATAGTTGCATCAAAGGAATCTACTGGTAATTGTCTGACATTTTCTGCAAGCAATTCTTCTCCTACTTCAGTTCCAACGCCAATCCGTAATTTTAACTTAGTGGCTGTACAATATGGTACTATCAATTTTTCAAACCCAGCACTAGAGTGCTCATTCAGTGCTAGTAGTTTGAACACAACAAAGTTCAAATATTTGTACATCATTGCTTTTATGTAATCCTTTGTGATAATTGCACATTAGCAGCAGTGTTCTATCAGATGTTATCCTTTGTATGATATTCACAACAGTTGGCACAGCACGCTCTTTTTATTTATTTTTCGATTTATATCCTGCCTTTCCAACAAAGGGCTCAAGGCAGCTTACATCATTCTCCTCCCCCATCTTATCCCCACAACAGCAACCCTGTGAGATAGGTTGGGCTGAGAGTCTTTGACTGGCCCAAAGTCACCCAGTTGGCTCCATGGCCGAGTGGGGACTAGAACCCAGATTGTCTGAGTCCCAGTTCCATGCTCTTAACCACTACACCACACTGGCTCACACATTCATGGGAAACAATTAGAAGAAACACTTATTACCTTCAATACTCTCCATGTCCTTGATCCTCCTTATATGAATGTGTATATTTTCCCTCTCTGTTGCTTTCTTCTGTGCATTACAGATTGTAAGGGGACATGTCATACATGCCCTTTTGAAAGCATCATGTATATAGGTCAGGCTATTATATAATATAATACTAAATAATTAGGATAATTTTATTTATTACACTTCTCTTCTACCCAACATAGAAGCTGCCTGGACAATGCAGCAAAAGACAGGATATTGTCTTATACTAGACTAGAAAGGAAGTACTCAGTCTTTCAGGGTAGTGAACCCATGTATTCTGAACTTAAACTTAGGCTGAGGAGGGCATCATCATATTTTAAAGTTTATCTAAGCAAATTTACAGACAAAGATATGGAAAGGTTCCTAGCCAGCTTCTAGTCATCATCACCTCTAAGATTTGGTACAGAACTTCAGTTGCACCACATTTTGCTTTAGGATTTTTTGTGCATTCATCAGTTTTTGTCAGTGCAATAGTGCATAATCTTCAAATAAAGTTTTAAAAATGGAAGAAGACTGCTGTAGGCACGGTTAGAACAGTGTGTCACTTGATACTAACCACATTCATACAGTTACAAGTTCAGTCTATGTAGCAATCAAAGTAAATTAAATATACTCTCTAGGGAATACTATTTTATCCCAAAATACTGTTTGAGTGATCTGGTGAAAATCTAATATTTCTACAATAGAAATACATACTCGAAGACATGTAACAAAAGAACAGAAGAGCAATAAAATTTACTTCTTTATAATGTATAACCTGACCATCCTGCAACAGCAGGGGGTTGGACCTGATGGCCTCATGGCCCCTTCCAACTCTATTCTATGATCTTAAACACCATCAATTGGAAGTACCTTTGAAGTCTGCTGCAACCACCTTTGTGGTTCACCAATCGCAGCCAGGTGTAAAACATGGTTCAAAGTAATAAGTGCCAAGAATTAGGGAACAGGGTACTCCTGAACCCATGAATTTATGATCAGCATTAGAACCATGTTTACAAAAGTCCACTCCCATTTTCTCCTCCTAGTCCATTTTCAGCAACATTATTTAGGGTTGGTGCTATGGTTAGACAATTGGGAGTCAGGAACCCTTACAGATCAAGTGCAAACCACCTGGTGATCACCAGTATATCCCAACTTATCTTTTGTCCAGCCCCACAATATCAGATATAAATTAAAATTCTTGAACCAGAGTCAACCACCCATTCGCTCCAGAATGATAATATGAATCACACAAGCCTACCCTGAAGAATATGGTTTGTGGGTTGCAGCCTTACCCCTTATTTCTGGAAATGTTGCCTTACATTACCTTCCATTGCTTTCAGGAAAACAAATTTTTGTATTATGGCTGTAAGGTTATGTGCAGCTTGTTCAGATTAAGCATCATCAAACATTGTTGAGCTTACTGCTGAGTAAGCATACATAGGAATGTAAAGCTCTTACTAGATAATCAAACATGTGACTTCCTATTAGGATCATTAGTCCATAACTATATCATAATAGTATTTAAATACAATCCTAACCACACAAGGCTCCCTGAAAGGCCCTTTAAATGCAGTGGGATTTTTTTTTTTTTTTTGAGTAAACATGCTTTTGACTATGTAGTTACATATATATGATTATCTAATGCACTTCAGATAAAGGTAAAGGTATGCTGTATTGCAGTTTCCTCAGCTTCTATTATTCACCAAAGAGGAAGGAAGAGACAAAATTATTATACAAGTGTACTAGAAGTAAACCTAGTATAACAAGGTACTTACCACAGGATGCCATGATTGAAGAAGAACAATTAAAAGCCTGATTCCATTTTCCCTAAATCTATTCATAAGTATAGTCACAAATATGTAGCATAATACAACTTAACCTTGCTAGTCCCATACCAAAAAGGACCTCTGCAGGCACTTGACTAGAAACTTAAAGAGAGCAATCTGTTCAGGGAAACACCTGCTACCAATCTAGGGTTGCAGCTTTTTTTCTCAAGTATTATACTCCTATGCCCTTTTCTCAGTCCCTCTTAAAACAGCAACAACACCTCCAACAAGTGCTGCTTCTGAGGTATCTGTATAACCCCAGGAAAATGTGTCTGTAGCTGTAAAAATGCAAAATCCTAAACACCTGTATTTTGGCTGAAATTTCTCCTCAAGGGACTGCAATCAAGAATGGCTTTCAGCAGGTAAAAGTAATGTAAGAATTGCTCCTTCCTGAGGCTATGCAAACTGAGAAAATTTGCATAACAATAGCAGGGTCATTGACTTCTCTCTGCATAACAATAGTTTGGCCTACTAACTTTAAAAAGATCACAGCATGGCCTTCCCTTAATGCATTTTTTATTCTGCTTGCTTGAGGGTTTAGCATAGAATCTTAACCTTTAAAATAAGACCAAGCTGTATTAAAGAAATTTAAAGTAAGGAAGCTGAAATTTGAGGACACCTTTGATCATTTGGTGACACTGCTGTAAAGAATGAGTTAATAGGGCTACCCATGTAGAAATTACAGTACACATGTGTGTCTGGGGTATTAAAGTCACCCCACAGTGCAGCTTAAGAGCTTTAAGTAAAGAGGAAGGGTTGTAACTCAGATGCTATGCAGGCAGATAAACTCAGGTTCAATTTCTGGCACCCACAGGCAGGGCTGAGAAAATACCCACCTAAACCATGGACAGCTGTTGCCAGTCATACAATACTGAGCTATATGGACCCATGATTTGACTCAATGGGTCTACATTTTGATTGTATGAACCAATGTGCAATCAAAACAAACAACCTATGGGTTATTGGAGGGTTATTTCTTTCTCCATCAAGTCAAGCAAATATGGATGCAATGACAAGGCAGTGATTACACAAATTGCACCCACATATGCCATGACTTAAATAGGCTATGCTAGTGTATTTTGATTATACAAACAAGATCAGCTTAAGGAAGCATCCTATGTCCTTATGTAAAGAAACACAACAACAAATGAATACATCAAAAACATTTCCAAATTTTCAAAGCCAGCATAAATCATTCTAAAGAAAAAGTAGGTATTTAACCCAAACAAACCATATGCATTTGAAACAATTCCATCCTGATTGCTGAAGTATTTTTCTTCTTGCTGTGCAGCACAGAAAGAGAATACCCAAAAGATCCAGCCCTGTAAAAAACAAAACAAAAACATGCTTGTTTTTTCATATGCAATTCAGTACTTTAAGGGTCTCTGGAATAAAGCAGCTAATTTGCAGAAAATAGAAAGGAAAGTCTTCAATGAATTTACTTTTGAATATTCCAGTTGATGTCAATGGACTTGGGCAGGGGGAGTGTGAAATCTCCGTCAGTTTCAAGGAATGGAGAAGATGCTGTCAGTATAGTTATTCTGCCTTTGAGCAGAAAACTAGCCTAGATTAGCTACAACAGTTGAAATCTTGTGCAAACCTACTTGAGACTGAAACCTGTTGAACTCCAGCATACTGTAATAATTTAACCCTTGGAAAAGTAGGAGGCTATGACGTGGGAATGCGAGTTTGCAATGGGAAGTAAACATAAAAATTACTTGGTGCTGGGGGGGGGGACGTGAAGAAGAGGGGGACAAGATACTAGCAGCTAAAGAGAAAGACAAAAGAAGGCAGCAGCAAAGTAACTTAGAACAACCTAGAAGGAAGTCCAAGGAAAGCAGCACAATGCTGAGGAGGAAGAGACAAAGTATTAAACTTTAACCGCTTCGGGAGTGCCATGACTCAGGGCCAGAAAGCAGTGAAGGGAGCCCGAGAAACTCTAAGCAGCTGCTATCCTCCCATTAACAGCAGCACTGTATTTGCGATAATTAAGTTTTAGAGTTATGACTGTTTGCACTTAGTTCATGTAGTTCTTTTTATTAGTTAATATCCCTGGTGCTGGAGAAACAACACCTTCTCAATGAGACCAATACACACTCCAGTATTATAATAATTCTGTCAGAGTGAGGAATTGAATGGAATGAACAGAGTGGGCAGAAATGATCCTGGCACATTTGAAAGAGTAGAATCTTCTGTATCAGGTAACAGGAAAAAATGGAGGACGGGTGTTGATTTGGCAAAAAGTAATGTGCTATTGTTTTTATGCAATGAACAATGTTGATATATTCACATTGTCATGGAATAGGAAATTATCAATACTAATGCCATATGCTGGGGTTTGTTTTTTTTTAATTTTCCTGTGCTAGCTAGAAAAAACAAAAAAACAAGCTTCTGTGTAAAGATCAGGGAGGAGAAAAACTGTAGGCAGGGGAAAGTAACACTGTGAATAGTAAGGTAATAAACATGACTCAGAAAGCTGTTGCAGTGTACAAGTATTTATGTGGGTGTACAAGTAATTATGTGGAAGAATCAAACAAAAGGAAGTAGAACTGGCAGAGGCTAATGGCTATAGGCTACCAATTCCAGTTTATTAGGATTGTGCACTATGCCAGCAGATTGCCTGCTTTGAAAACCCTGTTTGTGATAGAGAGATTTATATGGGAAGCTCAGAAGATCCTTACTACTGTAACATTAAGGCTAATATTGCTTGTACTGCTGTGATAACATTGGAACAACATTGTGAAGTCTAGACTGTATGGCAACAAATACTGGACATGGGAATTTATGGAAGGTAAGGTATATATAGTTAAGGGTGCTGTTTATAAAACTGAAATGCAATTCTTTTTACATTGTGAAACAAGAAGCTCTTCTAAAATATAAGGAGCTCTTGGCTGATGTGCAACATAATGTACGTTTCCAGCCATGTACTGGACCTTGGCCCCTCCATGAGGGAGAAACATATTGGCAAAGTATCTGTAGTGAAGATCTCTCTACTAGCAGTTGAACTAAGTCTCCACCAAGAAGAAACACTAAGAAGGGAGTGTTTATTGGTCAGCTGAAACCTATCAATGTAAAAGGTCTGAAACAAACCATGATGTTCGTTAATGCATCTTGCTTGGCTTGTAGCTGAGGCAGGCATATTTTAAGAGTTTTCAATCCTTATTTTTTAAATGCATTTCTATTTTTAAAAGCAAATCTATAAAAAATAGCTGGATATGCTATTGGTGGTCATTTTGTTTGTTTTTGGAGTACAGAGCATAATAAAACTATGTCCCAGGTGTTTCTTTTACACAGAGAGCCATAAAACTAACACCAGTTATTATTAGAACATTCTTTCTTTAAAAGTTATCAGATTGTGTCTTTATAGAGCTGTGGAGTGATGGGAAAATGAAAGTTGTTCCATAAATGCAGAGAATGGGTTAAATTTACCCATGATTTTTTCCTCATAGAGATAACTGTGCTTACTATTTAGCAGAATTACAAGAAGCAGTTGTTTTTGTCTGGTAATTAAGAATGATTGATAATTGTGCCATTCTTCAAACTCTGTTGTTGTGGTTTTAAACTGCAGCAAAGGCTTGCAATTTTATTTTTCAAAATATTCAGTTATTCATACAATGGCATTGACTGGAACTATTATATGACAGATTATCTGATTTATAATTAAGTGGTTTAGTTCAGGTTTTTTCCCACAAGTGTATGCTTCTTCCTATCCCTAATTTTCTTTGTGGCCTTACTATTTAATTTATCTCTTTATTACTGTATTTTTATGCCACCACAGAGTCCAAGGGCTCTTTGAGTGCTTCACATAGCATACAAAGCACAGCAGCTGACATAACAGTAAAATAAAACAATGACAGCTAAAAGCCACAAACTTATACTAATATAAAGTGCAAAAACAGGAGGATAGACAATAATATAAACAGCAATAAAAACAGCGGCAAAAAAACCCCAAATAGAAGCATAATTCTAAAAACAAATACAAAATAAAAATGTCTTGCCTTGGTGATGAAAACAGAATAATGTGGGTGCCAATCACACCTCTTTTGAAAGGGGATTCCAAAGGTGAGGTGCAATAACAGAGAAGGCCCTTCTAGATAATTCCCTCCTCACTTCATTTGGGAGGGCATCTATTGAATTGTCTGGTAGAGATATATGGCGACAGGCATTCTTTTAGATATCTTGGTCCCAAGCTGTTTAAGACTTTATATGTTAGCGTAAGCACTTTTAATTGGCCCCTGTAATAATAGGCAGCCAGTGCAGTTGATGGAGCACATGCATTATGTTCCTTAGGGCCAATCCTTGTTAATAACCACACCAGTTTGTTTTGGATTAGTTCAAGTTGAATTAGTTGAAGCTAAAAGCCTGCAGGGAGGGTCTTCTTATCTGTGGCCTCACTTTCCTCAGTCTGCACACTGTCCTGGTGAAGTGACCCACATCTCTGCCTGCACCTTCTGTCTACATGATGTATCCTTTTCTTCTTTCTTCTGCTCATGTCCCTAAGAGCTGCCAAACAGTTCTTTATTATGGGTCCTAGACACTGCAAGTCACCCTCTCCCTGTCCCTTTCTTACCATCACCAGCTAGAACAGCTATTTTGAGGATGTGACCAGTTTGGGTAGCCCTCCTCCTGTCACTTGTCCACCCAAAGCAGCATTTTGAGCACCCCCTCCCCCATTCTGTTCCCCCTTCACTCACTCCACCCATGTCCAAAGCTTTTGCAGATGGCATTACATCTATGTTCTTTATTAATTTAATTAGTTGGTACACCCCTGTTCATGTCTCCCTCAAATGATGCCTTTATTACATTTACAGAGAAGTATCTTGACTTAGCTATTCTGGTAGAAAAATCTGTTAAGAACAATGTGAATCTCAGCCAAAATCTCAGAAATGCTGGAGAAATTGGAACTGTTGCTTATGTTTTTCCCTCCTACTCCATAGGATACAGGAAGTATTTGGTTTATTTATTTGAATTATACTCACACCTTTATTAAATTTAAACATCAATCTACGGTTGATGTCTTTATTGGTTTTATGAAGCAGCAGTATACTAAAGAAAATATTCTTGTGAGAAAGAAAGCAAAGGAGGATCTGAAACCCATGAGCCAAAATTTTGCATTACTTGGAGAAATAGGTACAAGCTCATGGAGTGGAAGTAGCTAAGGATTATAAATTTTATATCTTGAAACTATATAATTCTAATAGGGCATCTTATATATAAATTAAAAAATAAATTCTCAGCTGCTGAGATTGACAAATTGTGTGGAAAACCTCATTGTCACCATTAGGAATAAGTAAGGCCTAAATAATAATCTAAGTTGATGAAAGGAGTATGTGTGGTTTGCACAATTATACTAATAGGGGGTTATTTCATTTATAGATTTACTAGGGCAAAGTACATCACAAATTTTGCTGAAAGACACTTGTGAGCCAGTTGAGGATGTGAAGTCCAGGGGTAAGTGGTAATAGACTTATGGCATATTCTTCACATTAATCACAAATCCGTGACAGTCTTAAATAACAAGAGTGTTTCTAGTCCTCAGGCACTGCATCAAATACACATGCTATGCAAGATGCCTGTGTGCCCAATTGCCTGGATGCTGCTTCCCAACAAGCTACAAGACAAGGGTAAAAAAAAGAGTACATACCTTGCTGTGACATTGGACAGGAAGAAACACATGAGCAGAGTCTGGCAATACCTTGGTAACTCAGGTCTTCTGTACAAATCCCTGTGACCCCAAGGGCAACACCCTGACAGTCTCTCCCCATCAGAGTGTCTAAGCCAGGGGTACAAACACCTGAAGATTGACCTATGCCATCTATATGGAGCTTTAAGTCATAGACTTTTGCATAAGTTGCCTATCCTAATGCTGCTGTGGGGGTAGCTCACCCAAACCCCGCCATGCCTGTGGATGCAGACACTATCTTTGAGCGGCCACCCCATATAGATTGGGCTGTATCACATGTGTGCAGAAAACAAACAACTGGAGTTGTTTTCCCACACGGACAAGACTGAATGCTGGTGGAGGCCTGGTGCATTGTGAAGTTGAGCCAGGCTCTAAGAAAGAGGTAAAGTCTGGTGAACATTTTGAAATCTGGCATTTTGAAGAAAAGTCTGACCCATTGTTTGCACCAAAAGTCAAAACAATATTTTCCAGTGTATATTTTCTGAGAAATTTGAAGTACTTTTGATTTTATCAGTAAGCAAACTGTCTGTGTGTCTTCAAACCACAGTTAAGACACAGTGGTCCCCTCATCCACCCTCAATGCACTGTAAAAGCAGCATCTTCATAATCAGCTTTACTATCACTTATGCATGTGTAAGGCTCTACAGACTGTTAGAAAAGTTACATAATCACTGTTTGTACAATGACAGTCTCTGCAATATTTGTGAGGAAGGCTATTGGAATCTACCTTTAGACAAATTTTTAGGCGATCTCACAAGTGAAATCCTATCACAGTGGTGGCAAACCTATGGCACGTGTGCCACAGCAGGCACGCCGAGCCCTCTGTCGGCATGCAAACCAAGTCACCCCAGCATCGCCCCAGCAGCCGAGCATTGGATAACAGCACACATAGGGGCCATGCGCATGCGCAGAAAGGAGTAGCGGGCCAGGTGACGACATCACGTGCTGCAACTCATTAGCAGCAACTTTTCCCAGCTTTTGCATGGCCGGTCGGAGTGCTGCCAAGGATATTTATTTCTTTCTTTATTTATTTGCTTGGACTGGCTGTGAGGTGTTTTTTCTAAACTAAAACCTTAGTTTTCAGATTTTAATGTAGTGTTGGCACTTTGCGATACCTAAGTGGATTTTGGGTTGCAGTTTGGACACTTGGTCTCTAAAAGGTTCGCCATCACTGGCCTATCACAATAGTGTATTATGGGAAAGGTGACAGCTGTACTGAAAAGTTGCAGGTACTACATTTCTAATGAGGAAGCATGCATAAAAAGCAAGGCAATCGCACTGAATGTTGCAAACAGCACAAAGATCAATTTTGACAGCCTTAAAAATCTAGTTTTTGCTTATTTCTCAGAAGTTGGGCAATAATGCAGCAGAGAGGCATTGCAGGAAGACAGATACTTGAAACACAGAATGTATGATTGTGGGTGGGTTTAAAACACTCACATACAGCTACTGAAATGGATATTTATTGCAAAGAGACTTTCTTAGTCATTCCCTAACAACTACAGGGAAATCTGCATCATAAAAACATTCTGCAGAATGCCGAACTGGTTCTCTGTGCCTGAGAATACTGCATCATGCTACAGTTATGAGGAGCTTTTATATAAAGAAATAATATCTAAATATTATCCAAGTTATTGGAGGTTTGTCCCTAACTTTGATGATTATTTTCCTGCAATACTGAATGATCCTTTGTAATCAGTTTATTACAGTGATGAAATTCCTAAAGCCTTAATTACACTATAGAAATTTAACTATCATGTACATTGCTTAGAAGGCAAACCCTTAGGAGGGCCATACAGTAAGCCTGAACACTAAATGAACAGTCCTTTTTTAAAATCCTTGAGACAAATTATAAATAGTGACTCTAGCTTTTCATATATAGTCTAGTAATATAGATTTCTTTCCAGAAGCTTTTCACAATGCCACACTCAAGCCCCACATCTATATTTTGATTGAATAAAGTGTTTCACCATTGAGCTTCACAGGTTAGGGGCACAACACTTTTTCTTCCAGACCTCTTACTGCTGTATATCTATTTCAAACACCTGCCAGTAATAAAAGGCATTGTGGTTTTAATATAGATCTGACAGTAATACTGAGCTGCATAAAGACAAACCTGGCTCTCTTAAAAATAATTGTTAAAATTATTCCAGACCAGAGAAGGGCTATTCTTTATGCTACTTCCAATGATTTTGTAGTAGAAATCACAGAGCTAACACTTAGCACCTGAACAGGCATAACACCTCTGAAACCAGTGCAAGTGGGTATCTTTAAAATAAAGGAAAATGCAATCAAGCAGTGAAATCATTTAAAAAGGTATCTAAAAAGGAAAAAAAGCCTGGGGGATTTATCAGACCTTTGTTCAGCATTGCTGTTCTCTTATCTGTTTGTTTCCTAGGTAAGATGGAATACATCAGAAATACGCTTGGTTCCAAATTATCAGCTGGAAAAGTTGCAGGGTAGGGTGGAAAATATTAGAATAGTCACAGCCATGCTTTTGGATTCTGATATGTGAACACACATTTAAGATCCAATTTGTCTGAATTTGAAAAGGCTAAGCTTTACAATATTAGTTTTTAGTATCTCAGAAGATTAAAGATTTCCTTTATCAACTTTTTATCAGTCTCCCCTCCATCACAAATATCCTTGAGAAGGATGCAGTTTTCAATCAAAGTAGATGGACTGGCCTCCCTGACTTTTCTTTATACCAACAGGCCTTATTTTTGATTTGTACTGCATGTTGGTCTTTTCCACCTAAATTATATTCCTCTCCCTGGTCTGTCTTGGAATCTTAATTTTTGCATCCTCATCCCAGGGGGATCATGCTGGGCTCTTACCATATGAAAGTAGCCCCCTACACTTCTGGGCAACTAGAGAGCTATGATGCATATGATCATGTCAGTTGCACTTTAACATATTTTCACATGCAAATTTTACTTTATGGGGAAATCCATACTTTCACATTGGCAAGAAAATGTTTGTTTGGTAGACCTGTCTTGGCAGGCTGATTTTTACTTTCAGTCGGCTTGTCGGTCCTGATAATGTTTTGCCATTCTCTGCTAAAGGGTTGACTATGACTTCATGGCAATACATTCAGCTGAAACATTTATTAGAATCTAGGTTTGGCCCCGCTGCTTTATTAGAATCTAGGTTTGGCCCCGCTGCTTTTACAGCTTCAGAGCTTCCTGTGTTACAAGAAGCAGCTACTGAACCAAAACAAACAACAAAACACCCTACATGGCCTACAATGTATGTTTATAAATATTTAATATTAGTGAATAAATGTTATATGCAGGACTTCAAGCAGGAATTAAATAATGAACTGGAACACCCCATATTGCCTAATTTGTGGAGAACTTTGTTATCTATTTCACAAGAGACTATGTATCTCTTAGCAAAAATGCATGTTTCAAGTATATTGGATGCCACACTTTAATAAGAATTTAATAAAATCATCCAGTTGTTGGAGCTGTGACACTGCTGATGCTGCTCTTCTCCATATGTTTTGGCAATGCCAGTGGAAACATTTTTTTATGGAGGAGTTGGTAATCTGGAATAACCTTGTACTGGAAAATGCTTTAAAATTTAAGGATACATGTATCCTTTTAAATTTCCTCCCCATCTTTTGGAATCTAACACAAGCTCAACCTAAATGGATTTTCTTCACCCTTTTGACAGCTGTAAGATTAATATTACAACATTGAAAGGATAAACCACCTATAATAACACAATGGTACAAGAGTTAATGCAACTTTCAATTTTTGAATGGTGGCTTTAGATGTAATTTACAAATGGATAAATATATGGACATTTGGGGTGTTGTTTTCAAAGTATATGTACAATTATTTTTAATAAGAATAGTATGGTCTGTTATCTACTAACATAGGGATATATAATATGTATGTAACCACTGCTATGTATCTTTCTTAAATACTATACAATACTGCAATTTTCCCCTTTTGATTCTTTTATGGCATAATTTGGTTGTTTCTGTATTGCACAATAAAAATATATTAAAAATGGGGGAATTGACCTGAAATATGGGACTAGTTAGAATAGAAACCCTAAGCCTTTTCTCCACCAAATAACAGATGCCATTGGAACCCCCTCACCACATCTGCCCCCAGTACCCCCTCCCCATGAAAGCAATGCCATCATTCAAAAGGCTTGAGATGGCATTTGCAGTCCATAAAAAGAATGCAGAGCATTTGCTGAACAAATTAAAGCAACATAAAAACATCTCTTTCTGGGATAATAGAGATACATTCTTGTATCAGGGCAAGGCTTTACCAGGGTCCCATATTCTAGACCTGGTCAAAGGAGTCACCTAGTCTGGCATTCTCTCTAATAGGGGGAAAAAAAACACTCTAAAGCTTGAGGTGATTTTTTTGAAAGTAATGGCTGAACTTAACATGTCTGCTTCTATTGTGTGGAATTTGGCTGCTACACAATCAGAAAAGTTAATTTTTCAACAGGTAGAGAACAGGTGGAAGACTATCACCCCCACCCTAAACAACAATTTAAGAGACACAACTGGCTGGGTACAGAGTTCCCAAAATTTCAGAGAAATGGTGAAAAAACCCAACTGGCTCACTTTTTAAAAATAAATAAGCAGATTTTGTAGGATTCAGCTATTATTGCTGGTTATTACATGGTGGGACTCTACTGCAGATAGTGGAGTGCACTTTGGGTTTTTCCTCTGATGAAGCCAATAACAATACAGTCATTAAAAAAAAACAATATACTTAAATTATATGCCTTTAGCATGGCTCTGCAAAAAGAATAATCATAGGTCTGTCTGGGAATGCTGTAGTTACCTCTCTTGGAATACTGTCTACTCACTCTGGAACATTTAAAAAGTCCATGGTAGACTTAGGAATGTCTGAACTAGATGGCAAGTCATAGAAATGAAGAAATTCTCCTGGTCCAGTGGGTGGCAAGTAAAAGGCTATCCAGTGCTCCCTCAGTAAGGTATGTGGTAGGGAGCATTCACCACTAACATATCCAGTCTTTTGGTTAAAAGTGCTCCTCAGAAGCAATTGCTGGACTAGACCTCCAAAAAAGATTTTGTTCCAGGCTAGTGCAGCAACTGTACAATATTAATCTTCACATGTGATCCAAGAGCACAGTCCTGTGTGGTTGATTTTGATCACTTTGTTAAATAACCTGTACAAGATCATTTTAATACAGGAGGTCAAGAACTGGGTAAAACTGTTCTTGGCTCTGAAATTTCCTTTTTTGTTAAAGAACAGTGATTGGCCCTATCTTGGCCAGGCAACAGGGCGAAGGCATAATAGGTATACCTGTTAATAATTCATTATGGCTGATTAAAGGGGGATAGTCCTTCATTTCTTTCTGTGCCACTTGTACCAGGTACATGATTTGTTGCTTATAATGTCTCTGTGCATAATTAGGCTGGAGGAGCTTAGATGTTACTTGAACTTAAACTTAAAAAGCTACAAAATCAACACTGAAGTTAAAACGAATCAGGTTTCTGCAGTGCTCCAAACTCAAACCTCCATTATCAACAAAGCCTATGACTCTCCCCAAAATAGGTTTTCCTAGTTACACAGCTAAGCTACTTGTTGCTATGCTAAACACTTCCTTCTCCACAAGTTAAATAGGGGATTTGTTGGTGGCTGTTCAAAGCAGATCAGTGTGCCCTACACATGAACACAATATTTTCACCCTTTTCACAAAGAAAGAAGAGTTTAAGATTTGTACCTTTTAGTTCTCAGAGGTATTATCATTCATCAGTCAGACTGACTTTGCTGCAGGTGCATTTAATTTTCACATGCACACTGTTCAGCAGCATTTTTTCTTGGAAGGAAACAAATGATATTCAGAAGTCCCATATTTTCACCACATGCCACCCTACATCTCCAGCAATGCCGTACATTGTTGTTTTGACATGTGGCTTCAGATTTTCCAAGCCTCTCCTCAAAAAAAAAAAAAAAAAGGAGTGGCCTTTTGAAAAAGACACAAAATATTCTATCCAACCCTGAACTGTTCATATTGTCATTTTTGGAAAATGAGAAAACCATGACCCGCCAGCACCTTGCAGCTCTTTAAGTATCAAGGTACCCATATTATGGAATGCATTTTAAAGCCCAACTCTTCCTGGGACAAAATGCAAATTCAAAACCATTTGGTCTAGATGGAAGGGCACATGCTGATTCTGGTACATCTATATCTCAATGATGCCTGTGTTAATGCAGTGTTTACTGACTGGCATGTGGTGGGGCTTATCATTTATATTGGTGATACACTCATTCCTTCTCCCACACAGTGGTATATATCAAATAGGAGTACAGAGTGGTCTCCTACCCTCCGGTGCTCCACAATATCCATGTACAGGATATCCATTGATGTTCCCCGCCCCCATGTCTGCAAAGTAGGGCATTTTTCTGACAGACATTTTAAGAGGTGCTTCTAATGTGGGAGCTAGCTCCTGGACGGATTTTATGGAGTAAATTCCAGGGGCCTTCAATTTAACTTTACCAGCCATCTGAACATACAGCAGCTCTGCTTCTACAGCTGTATTCATGTTTTTCATCATTTCTTTGATATATTGGTAGTAGCCTTTGCACAGCACTAAGTACCATCTGGTTCCTGCTCAGCCAATTCAAACCATACTTGTTTAGCAAATAATAACCTGGGGTGTGGGAATTGTACCTCAGCAAGACCCCATCACTTCTCAGATCCAGATACCTGGCTAGCTGCTCTATAATGGCAATGTTTGTATTTTGAGGGGGAGTTTCCACACAAGCGTTACACACAGGATAATGTGAAAATGGTCATCAGCCATATCATTCGGGTTCATCAGTGTCTATAGCTGCACCAAACTTGTTAAATTTAGTCACCATGACCAGATGATTTCACCAGGTTATCTTTTCCTTTCTCCTTGTTTGTATTGGTATAGAGAGAGAGAGAGAGAGAGAGAGAGAGAGAGATATTCAAGCTGGTGTTTAGGACAAACTCTCTGCCACTGCTTCACTATCATAATCTTTTAATCAGAACATGGGTCTGTGCCCTCATCTGTGTACATTACAACCCTAGAGAAATAGGGCTTTTTAAGTGAGATAGAACACCTCTTGCAAGGAACTTTTAAGTACTGCAGAGCTCTAACCAGAGATCTATTTAAAAAGTGGCTTAATAGGCAGGATGCTTACAAATTGCATAAAGCAGTCAGCATCTGCTTTAAAAGAAACAAGATGGTTGTCTCAGATGTGGATGTTCAATGGCAGGAAAACTTAGTGGATGTGCATCATTAATTGAAATATAACAGGAGTCATGAATATAGTTTATTTTTTCATACTTTCATTTATATGCTACCTACTACTGAAGTCTCAAGGCAGCTTACAATAAAGATAAAAACACATAAAATACATATACAAGTATGAAGACAGATATGAAATAAAAATAAAACCTAATTACAAAAATTTAAAACCTAAGCATAATGACAAAAGAAAGCAGCAGTGCAGGGGAGGGAAAGATCAGTTACTAAAAAGGTATTTAAAAAATGGTGGTGAACTGTCTAACTATGCATAAGTTATACTTTGCATGGTAAGACAGAAATGGAGATGTCCAAAGCCTACAAATCCATTTTCAGAGGAGCAGCAACTTTTGAACTGCCTTCAAAAACAGCCTCACATAGAATATATGGCAGTAATCAAATCTGGAAGTTACCAAAGCATAGAAATCTGAAGCCAGATTTTCTCTGTCCTGTTAGGAGCATAGCTAGGCCACCAACCAAAGCCGATGGAAGGCACTCCATGCCACTGAGACCACCTGAGTGTCAAGGGACAAAGATAACTCCAAGAGAACTCCCAAGCTGCAAACTTGCTCCTTCAAGGGGAATGAAGCCCCATCAAGAACAGAACCAACATCCTCTATCTGGTCAGAAGAAGGTTGGTTGGTTTTAGCTCTGCACTGACTGAGGCCTTATTTCTTAAAGGAGCCTAGCTTTTTTAGCAGCCTCAAGTTGTGATGGCTTATGAGTGGCTCTGGCAAAAGTGTTCCTATGGCCAGAATCTGAAAATACCAAGGCAACCTCCTTTGGATTTAGAAAAGCTGACCCTTGGGATCTTTCTGAGGAACAGGTTCTCAGGCTGATAGAAGCCTTGTGTTGCCTTTCTGTGAGTGAATCTTTTTCCTGACCTATTAACTCGGCAGCTTCTACTGAGCACAAGGGGTCAGGATCCTCAAAGGATGTGGGTTTGAGGTCCTAGTCCATCAAATCGCCCACCCAACATTTAGAACTGCTCCTAGACAGAAGTATGAATTTATGAAGAACTGATAATGAATGAATAGGATAATTAACTACAAGGAAAAGTATGACATTTTGCAACAGGACCTGGGTGGGAAATGGGAGTTATCCTTCGATTCACATTGGCTTGCTTTTTGATTCACATGCTGTAAAATTGTTGAGACTTCATTTTGGTCCAAAAGGATGTGTGTATGTATGAAAGGATTCATGAAAAATCCTACTGGCCACTCTTTTTTGTGCATTTTTCATGCCTTAACTCTATGATGGTTCATATCTACCATAGATTATTTGTAAAATAAAGAGATTCTACTGACCTGGATGCAATTTAATTGAAACACGCATTTTATTTTAGGTTGATTTTGATGTGTCATGTATTGGTTCACTTTGGTTAAATTTAAATAAATCCTAGTAATTATTTAAAAATGTGTGTATAAATTAGCATATGCAAATTTTATGAAGATTTGTGTTCTATGAGTCTCTGACTTGAATGTTTTTTAATATTCTGTTGCCCAATACTAGATTAGCCAAGTTAATGGAAAATGAAGCTGCAGTCCTATGCACACTTACTTGGAAGTCAGCCCCAATCAACCCTAGTGCACTTCTGAGAAAACATGCATATCATAGCTATTAGCTGGTAAGAAAATAGAATCTTCTTGTTTATAAAGAATGTCTTTTGGCTTACCAGATGCTTGTGACAAGTAAGAGGGAATAGTATCATCATCTTTCATGTTCTATTTTGTAAACCTTTATCTGATGGGGTAGTATTGAAAAGCAAAATCTGGACTAGATTTGTGGTTTTCAAACCGCATTTTTCAGTTTCCTAGAAGCTGATTAGGTCTTGCATAATGGTGCAACACTCCCTCTTAGGGATAAGGTCCGCAGCTTAGGAGTACTCCTCGACCCGGAGCTTTATTTGGAAGCTCAGGTGACAGCGGTAGCGAGGAACGCCTTCCTTCAGCTTCGGCTGATTAATCAGCTGCGCCCCTACCTGGAGTACGACTGCCTGGCGACGGTGACACACGCGCAGGTGACTTCCCGCCTAGACTTCTGTAACGCGCTTTACGTGGGGCTTCCCCTGAAGACAGTCCGAACACTTCAATTGGTGCAAAATAGAGCTGCCAGGTTGCTGACGGGGACGGGGCGTTATGCTCACATGACTCCAGTCCTCCATCAGCTTCACTGGCTTCCCATTGAAGCCCGGGCCCAATTCAAGGTGTTGATTATGACCTATAAAGCCCTAAACGGCTTGGGTCCTGGCTACCTGAACGAGCGCTTATGTCCGTATATGCCCGACCGCCCTTTGAGATCTGCGGGAGAGTCCCTTCTCCGGAACCCTCCATGAAAGAAATTAGGAGAGTAAGTACCCAGAGGAGGGCTTTCTCTGCGGTGGCGCCCAACCTATGGAATTCACTCCCCAAAGAGGTCCGCCTGGCACCGTCGTTACTGGTTTTTCGGCGCCAGGTAAAGACCTTTTTATTTAAACATCATTTCAATTGTTAAAACATATGATCTGGCCTGGGCAACTTCTTCTTCCTTCTCTTTCTCCTCCTATATTTTTATTTTATACTGATAATTTTAATTTTGTATTTGTAAATCAATGTATTTTTTTGTATTTTTATATTTAATGGTAATTTATTATGTACTATTGTATTTCAATGTATTTTATCATGTTGTAAGCCGCCCCGAGGTTTCAGCAAGGGGCGGCATAGAAATGTTAATAATAATAATAATAATAATAATAATAATAATAATGATATAGAGGCTTCCCTGATGGACAGCTTACCCATCTCTATTCCTCCAGCATTGGAAGTGTTTGTTATGTTCATGGATATACTGTCAATTAAGTGATGCTGAAACAAATGAACTAAATATGCATCCTGAAATATGTACACCAGTGTTCTGCAACAAACATGGTTAAATGGCAAACAAGCAAGAGTTTCTTAACAGATAAGTAAATCTCACTGATTAAATTATTTATTATGTACTTATTTTATTATATTCTTAAAGGCTTCATAGACTAACAGTACAAGCCTATGCATATGGAGCTTATTCCTCGATAAATGTGTACAGGATTGCACCCTAAGTTTTCTAAGCAACTAGATTAAAGCGCAATGTAATACTGTATACTAAGGCCACAAACAATTTAAAAAGGCACAGATAAAAGGTTCAACATCCATACCAGCATAGTATCATTATACATGCTGCAGAAGTAAAAATTTAAATCTGACAGAAGCAGGAGTTAAACCAAACCACAGGACTAATTGCAGATTTATACAAATCTGAGAGAACCAAAGCTTGGTAATGAAAAGACAGTACAAGTTGAATCTCTATCCATTCTGAGGAACAATCCACCAACAGAGCCTCTGCCTTATCTGTACTGCACCTTATCCAGTCCATTACCAGAGGTAGACACCAGTACAGATCCACTACTGCCATACCTGACTTCAAAGAGAAAGAGAAGTAGAACTATATGTCATTTGAATACTGATGACAATGCATTCCAGCCTGTTCAATGAAGTCATCTCCAAGATGACTTCACTCGAAAGTGTAATGTAGATGTTGGTTAGGATGGAGCACTACAGGGTCCTGAAACAAAGTGTTGAGCAGCAGTTCCTCCAGAGCCACCTTCTGGAAATGACCATACAAGTAAAAGAACAAATGCCAAGACATCAACCTGTACTCCACTAAGCCATTCCTAAAGAATACCATGCTGAAAAGCCACCAACAGATATGATATAATCAACTTATTTTGCACTGCCCTTATGTCTTTCCTGGCAGAGGACTTCCCAAAGTGTCACAGTTTTGGTATGGAAAATCAATCTCATTGAAGACAACATGGATCTAGTCTACCAACATATACTCGGGCATCTTACCCAAGAAGGGAATACATGCTACTAATCTATCATTATTAGGATCTTCTGGGTCCAGGGAAGGGGGGTGTGTGTATTTTAGCAGTGGTCAAACTACTGTTTTCTTTATGAAGGTTGGGAACATTTCCTGTATTAAAGAGAAGTTGACAACTTCCCCAACTGAGGTAAGCTGGCCTCTCATTACCAAATACAATCAGACCCAAGGGGGAAGAGCTAAATAACTACACGGTTGGCTGAATTTAAGCACCTCATCCTGAATTTCATCCAATTATATAGGACCACACAGTGCTCTGGGTGCTTCCATCAACTGACCTGTACCAACTGCAGACTCCTAATCATGACAGATATAAACAATTTTCCCTAGAAATGAGTTACAAACACGTCACAGAAAAACACATGTCAGTATTCCACTGAATGACTACTAAACCCAGTTTTTTTTTAAAGCCTTGAACCACTCAAAAAGGCTCCCCTAAATGACAAAAGAGGATACAATAGTAAAGCAAAATTTCTTCTTTTTCACCATCACTGCCAGAAACATTGCTACTATTAATAATACATAACTAAGCTTTAGTGGACAGGATCAGGCCTGCAAATATCATGGACCCTAGAGACAAATTCATTGCAGCAGCAAAAAATGACAAGTCTGAAAGTTATGAAAGACAAATAAACAGGACCGCCTACTTGTCACCTTCTGATATCACTCCCTGTATAAGTAGTTAGAATGATGGAAGATTTCTTAGCTCATGTGAAGTTCAGGTTTAGCATGGTTGCCTTGCAAGTTATCTGTGCATGCATCTGTGGTTAAATATGGGCTTCAATTGCTTAAAATGTGGAGAAAAAGAACCAGATGGCCAAATGGCCAAATCTGAAAAAGTCCTATTTCTATTTATTTATGTATTATTTAATTTCTATACTGCTCACAAGCCCAAAGTGGCTCTATGGGCAATTCACAGAGTCAAAAACCAACAGCACAAAATAAAATACCAAATAACAGTATCAGTAACATTAAAATTGAATATATATAATATAAAAACAATAGCAGGCTTACAATAACCACATTCGAATAGCCTACTTCGAAGGCTACTATTCTACTTGTTGAGAACATGATGTCACTTTCCAATAGCAGTATTGTCAAATATTGCTGATGCACTGTAATCAGGCCCTACATTTAGAACCCTGGAAACTAAAGGGTGTGTTTTGTAGCAGAATGAGAGTTGGCAGAATTAGAACAACCTACTTTTGCTGAGGTCCTTTTCCCCACAACCAAGCCTTGCATCCTATGGGATAGTCAAGCAGATCAAACTGTAAAGCTTGATTGATGGCACCAAATTTTCTTACAGCCCCATTTGTATTGCTGTGTGCCCATTTTGTCAGGTCTAGAATGTAAGATAAAAAGGGAAATGCACCCTCTCCTTGGATTTCTTTCATGAACATAGAACTTGAGTCAATCCAGAGGTCCAACTACTTTTTGTTTAAATATGTGTTAATTAAAGTTTGCATGTATTCAAGATGAGTTGGGGCATTTTTGTACCTATGTGTGTGGATAAGTACCATCACTGTAGGCAAGAAATTGTTCTGAAACTTGATTCTCACATTTCGAATACTATTGTCTACAACCAGAGATGAACATTTTTCTTTCGACAGAGTACATAGCAGGGTTCTAAAGCACCCAAGTTCAGTAAAAGGTTCCATTGTTTTTATCACCTTGTTTTGGCTGCAATGGTACAACCAAGCAGAACCTTTAACATTGGGTAAAGAGATTTGTGCTTAGATAGAATTAAGGTGGTCAGAGACGTTCCATCTTCTCCAACTTCTTTCAACCATTTCCCCCCAACTAATGTACTTCTTCAGAATATTCAGTTAAGAGGTGAAGCAATACTCTATTACTGCATACTTTAATGTATGTGAAGGCTGTTCATTCACAGGTTTAAGTTGCGCACTCTGAGAAACCTGATAAGCTGTGCCATCCATTTCAGCTGAAAGAATGGGTATATGTAAAAACCCATCATATTCCCTTTAGCCTTGGTGGCTATATGCCAAGTTCCTGTGCTGTAATCAAGTGCCAAGGGCTGCTGTGGTGGAAGGACCAGAAGCAGCTACGTTACATAGGAAGAAGATTCTGAAACTGCAGAAAGGAGGGTCATAGGGTAGGGTATTTGTGCTGGCAACCTCATCCTTGAATTAAAAGCTGATTTCCACTGAAACCTCAAGTCCAAAGCAAAGACTGAGCAAAGTATAGATAACGTAAACTTGAAAAATTGCTTGACTAATATATGAAGCAGACAATTGCATCACCCATTTTGCACCCTGTCTTACCATCCAGTCTTACCTAAGTCTGTTGACTAGAAGAGAGTTCATCATAAGGGCCTCAACCCAGACAAAGAATTCTCAGAAGTGGTCAAAGAAGGTCCTGTTATTTTTTTTCCTCAGGGAGTAAGAAACTGGGCATAAGCAAGATTAAGAACATAGGCAGTAATGGCAAAAGAAGGGTGAAAAGTAGAAGTGAAATAGTTAACCCACAGGGTAAAGCCAGAAGATTGGCTGTCATTAAAATTAAAAAAGAAATGCAAGAAAGCAAAATGGCTGTCTGAGGAAGCTTTTCAAATAGCTGAGGAAAGAAGGGAAGCGAAAGGCAAGGGAGAAAGAGAAAGATACACCCAGTTGAATGCAGAATTCCAGAGAATAGCTAGAAGAGATAAGAATGCCTTCTTAAATGAACAGTGCAAAGAAATAGAAGAAAACAGTAGAATAGGGATGACTAGAGATTTCTTCAAGAAAATTGGAGATATGAAGGGAAAGTTTCATGCAAAGATGGGCATGATAAAGGACCAAAATGGCAGGAACCTAACAGAGGTAAAAGAGAATAAGAAGAGGTGGCAAGTTTACACAGAGGAACTATACAAGAAAGAGCTTAACGTCACTGATAACCACGATGGGGTGGTCACTGACCTCGAGCCAGACATCCTGGAATGTGAAGTCAAATGGGTCTTAGGAAGTCTGAGCAACAACAAAGCGAGTGGAGGTGACAGTATTCCAGCTGAGCTATTCAAAATCTTAAAAGACGATGCAGTAAAAGTGCTACACTCAATATGCCAGCAAACTTGGAAAACTCAGCAGTGGCCACAGGATTGGAAAAGGTCAGTTTACATTCTGATCCCAAAGAAGGGCAATGTCAAAGAATGTTCAAACTACCACACCATTGCACTCATTTCACATGCTAGCAAAGTTATACTCAAAATCCTACAAGCTAGGCTCCAGCAGTATGTGGACCGAGAACTACCAGAAGTACAGGCAGGATTTCGAAGAGAGAGAGGAACTAGAGATCAAATTGCCAACATACACTGGATCATGGAGAAAGCTAGGGAGTTCCAGAAAAACATCTACTTCTGCTTCATTGACTATGCTAAAGCCTTTGATTGTGTGGATCACAACAAATTGTGGCAAGTTCTTAAAGAGATGGGAGTACCTGATCATCTTATTTGTCTCTTGAGCAACCTATATGCGGGTCAAGAAGCAACAGTGAGAACTGGACACGGAACCACTGATTGGTTCAAAATTGAGAAAGGAGTTCGACAAGGCTGTATACTGTCGCCCTGCCTATTTAACTTATATGCAGAGCACATCATGAGAAAGGCAGGGCTAGATGAATCACCGGTTGGAATTAAGATTGCTGGGAGAAATATCTACAACCTCAGATATGCAGATGATACCACTCTAATGGCAGAAAGTGAAGAGGAACTAAAGAGCCTCTTGATGTGGGTGAAAGAGGAGAGCGCAAAAGTTGGCTTGAAATTCAACATAAAGAAAACTAAGATCATGGCATCCGGTCCTCTCACTTCCTGGCAAATAGATGGGGAAGAAATGGAGGTTGTGATAGATTTTATTTTCCTGGGCTCCAAGATCACCACAGACGGTGACTGCAGCCATGAAATTAAAAGATGCTTGCTCCTGGGGAGGAAAGCTATGGAAAATCTAGACAGCATACTAAAAAGCAGAGACATCACACCGCTGACAAAGGTTCGTATAGTCAAGGCTATGGTTTTCCCAGTTGCAATGTATGGCTGTGAAAGTTGGACCACAAGGAAGGCTGAGCACTGAAGAATTGAGGCCTTTGAATTGTGGTGCTGGAGGAGACTCCTGCGAGGCCCTTGGACTGAAAGGCGATCAAACCAGTCAGTCCTAGAAGAGATCAACTCTGACTGCTCTTTAGAAGGCCAAATACTGAAGATGAAGCTCAAATACTTTGGCCACCTAATGAGAAGGAAGGACTCACAAGAGAAGAGCCTAATGTTGGGAACAGTAGATGGCAAAATAAGAAGGGGATGGCAGAGAATGAGGTGGCTAGATGGAGTCACTGAAGCAGCTGGTGTGAGCTTAAGTGGACTCCGGGGAATGGTGGAGGACAGCAAGGCCTGGAGGATTGTCCATGGGGTCACGATGGGTTGGACACGACTTCGCAACTAACAACAACAACAAAAATTTTAAAAATATGTCAGTCTGGTTCATGGGTATAGCCATAAGTTTGTTTTTCCTTTTAAACCAGATTACATGGTTATGTTTTTCTGGGTGTGCAAGTCAGGGCCAGAGCAATTGTTTTGAAAGTTCAATTACTACAGAATAGTAAAAAAGGGGGGAGGGAAATTGTCAAGAGCAAAAACTCTGCCATAAAATGGCTGCCAAAAGCCTGACACTGTAAGAACAGCTTTAGACTTAAGGTAGGATGCTGATCTAATCAAGAAACCATGTTGTATGTCTTGTCCCCCACTTATACCTTAGATAGGCTAATATTTGTCCTGAAACTGCTTCTTCTTGTGTTTTGACTTAAGCCATTCAGCTATTTTGCTTTACTCTCATGTGCTTCTAGCAAACTGTGATCCCCCACCCTCCCTCATACTGTGTATGTAACTGATGAGTTAGAAAAGCATCCTGTACAGATTCCATCTTTATAGTCCCTTCAGGGACTACCTCCATGCTGCATGTATTTCCTGTATGTATGAATAGACTCTGAATGTTCTTTTGATTGTACACTCCCAGCATACCTGCATTTAGCTGTTTCTTGACAATACAAAACCCCAAATTCTCCCCGCCCCCCACACACATACTCCAGTTGCCCTTAGTCCTCTGGCTAATATGATGCAAGAGCATATTTCTCTTCAGTTTGCAGTTCCAGGACAGAACTTCCATCTTAGGCTGAAATGCTTAAGCACTAAGTTAAATAGGATAGAAATCTAAATAGATTAGTAGTTATATTCCACATTAGTCATAATAGTGGTCATCTTCTACTGGAGGTTGCTGCTGTTAATGTATGGCTCCATCTTCCCTTATAACACATCCATTGGCTGATTGGCAAAAATCTTATTCCTTTTTTGAGGCTTGAAGCATTTTTGCCTTGAGGAGGGCTATGCCTCCTCTCTGCAGGTATCCCGCCAAAGAAAATATATGGGTGTTGTGTTGTGAACTTACCTTCCCTCATGTATACTGAGCTTATTAATAGTGTGTGGCATAAAGAGACTCAACCCCCGCCTATAGGGATGACCAGGGGCTTCCTACTGGCTCTACCAGTGAAGCTTACATAGTGGGGAGTGCTAGAGCACTGTGGGTGGTAAGGACAGGAGGCTATGCCGTGTATATGACTGCCATTGTGATAGCACTGGCTTCCTCCACATGTGAATGGTATGTCACATCATTGCCACAGTAACTGGTAGGGACTGCTGGTGCTTTCATGACAGCTGTGGGGATGACAGCTGTTTTTGGTCTGTTTTGGGATTTTCTGAGTTCTGTGCTTCCCCCTCCTTTCCTGGCCTCAAGTGAATAGCTGTTGCTCAGAGATAACAGTGACATATCTCTTTCTTCCATCATACTTTTGTACAATTGTTTTCCCATCTGTTATTTTTGTTTATACACTTTTAAACTGCCCAGTAAACCAAGAAAGCTGTCCATAAAAGTTTACTACATAATAACTATGTTTCTTAGAAAGAAAGCAAAAATCAACCCACCAGCCTTACTTCTTTCTTTTGATATAAAGGGTGATGTTAAACTGCTATGGTTTATTCTAAGCAGACCCTCACTGCCTGGGTTTGCATGACAAGCCCCAGTACATGCATGCCACAGCTTGCATATTCCAAATGGCAGCTGGCACACCCCACAGTCTTGTTGTTGTTAGTCGCAAAGTCGTGTCCAACCCGTAGTGACCCCATGGACAACATTCCTCCAGGCCTTCCTGTCCTCCACCATCACCCGGAGTCCATTCAAGCTCACACCAACTGCTTCAGTGACTCCATCTAGCCACCTCATTCTCTGCTGTCCCCTTCTTCTTTTGCCATCTATTGTTCCCAGCATTAGGCTCTTCTCCAGGGAGTCCTTCCTTCTCATTAGGTGGCCCCACAGTCTATCATGGGTTAAATATGTCAATTAACTTCTACAGGGCTGTTTTGCAGCCTATTTACAGAGAAAGTTCTGAACCTTGCAACATGAGAAATAAACATAGTTAAGTATTTACAGTCCTTCCCATCTGAAGAACCACAAGAAGACTCTACATATCTGGGGCTGGGTAGCAGAGTCTCCAAATGATATGTGGCTTCCATGCTGACTTGAACTACAGCACCAGTCATTTTAGCAACTAAGCACCGAAAATGGAATTCCATACATGTTTAGACAGAAAAAAATGTCCTACAACTCCCAGCATTCCCTGGCATGGATTGCTGTGGGAATGCTAGGAGTTAAAGGCATTTGTTTTGTCCAAATATTATACATGCAAAGCATTGTGACCTTGACTTGTGTTCCTCAGCCATTAAAGGCCCAAAGCTTTTGTCTAAGGAAAAGATGGCAATAAGTGGAGGCTTAGGAGAAATTAGACTTCATTGTTCTTCTGCTGCTATTTAAAAACAAGTTACATGACTACACAATTCAAGTAGCTTGTTAATACTACGAGGAGCTCACTGCCTGCAAAAGACAGATAATTTCCCCACTGAACTATAGATTCATAGAATCATAGAATAGTAGGGTCAGAAGGAGCCAAAGAGGCCATCAGGTCCACCCCACTGCTGGGGCAGGACACCAGGTCGTACCATCCCACTCAGAAGACTGTCCCATTTGGCCTTGAATGTTTCTAGTGTGGGAGAGCCCACAACCTCTCTTGACAACTGGTTCCATTGTCATACTGCTCTGACAAGCTGTTTTTTTTTTTTTTTTTTTTTTTTGGGTGTCTATCCTGAATCAGGTGTACTGCAGTGTTGTTCCATGTCCTACACTCAGGGATGAGTAAGAAGAGGTTTTTTTCCTTCCTCTTTGTCACAGCCTTTGAGGTACTTGCAGAGTGCTGTCATATCCCCTTGTAGTCTTCTCCTTTTGAGGCTAAACATACCCAATTCTCTCATAACCCACTTTAACTTTCCTGACTTCATCCCTGCAAGTATTTGCTGTTTGTTTGTACTCTTCTTTTGTGGCTTGGCTTCCCTTTCACTTCCTGTACATGACCTTTTTTGCTTTCAAGTTGTCTTAATTTTTTGTGGCACCACAAGGGCTTCTTTTCTGTTGTCTTTTTCACTTTTTTCTTGGAATTACTAGTTGTGCTTTGAGAATTTCTTTTTTTAAAGATTTCAATCCCTCTTGAACTCCTTTTAACTTTAGAGAAGTTGCCAGGGGATTTTACTTATCTTTGCTTTAAATTTCTTAAAGTTAGCCCTTTTGAAGTCTAGGGTACATGTTTGGCTACATTTGATTATTGCCATCTTCATAACTGAGAGTTCCAGAATGGCATGATGGGTTTCCCCCAGGAAACCTTGGCTGCTACTCATTCTATTAGATCTTCCCTGTTGCCAAGTATTAGGGCGAGTGTAGCTGTTCCTCTTCTCCTTTCCTCCATCTTATGCTGGAAGAAGTTATCAGTGATGCATGTCAGAAATTTCTTGGAGGGCCAATGTTTGGCTGAATATGGCCCCCAGCAAATATCAGGAAAATTGAAGCCCTTCATGACCACATTATGCTTCCTTGCAACACTAGTTACTTATTAGGATAACATCCTCATCCTCTCTTTGACTCTCTTTGGGTGGATTGTAATACACATCAATGACTATGCTCCTTTTGTTTTTGCTCCTCTTAACCCAGATGTACTCTATATGACTACTTAACTCCTCCTGTAATTCATTGCAGGTGTGTTTTTAATCTATACTGCAACTCTACCTCCCATTGTTTTTCTTGAAGAGATGGAATTCAAAAATTGATGCATACAATTATCTAGTTTTTAGATAGTTCTCACAGCATGTTTTATTTTTCCTTCAGCAAATCTCCTGTTATTCAACCCCCCACCAAATTTATATTAAAGCTACTGGGGAAAAAGCTTTTCAAACTAAAAAAAACATGTAAACGATGCCGTGTACTCTTCACGCTAGGTCAAGGCCTGTTCTTAAAAGCTGCTGCTCGCTTTTGAGCAAACGTCTGTTGCAGGCAGAGCAGCAGTGCCAATGCACGTCAGAGCGCGCCTTGCCTTGTCCCTCGAGTGCAGCCATCACAGGCAATGCATTTTAGAGACAGTACAACACAGCTACGTTTAAGCAGTTTGCTGTTTCGTGGGAGGTCTCCTCCTCTCTTTTGAACGGATCTTAACAAAACACCGAAGGAAGTTTCCCTAGAGAACAAGCAACTTAAAACCGGGCTGCGTGAATTCGGAGAGTTTGGCGGTGTGACGGGGAAGAAGGAAGCGCTGGCCAGGCCCCAGCGAGCGCCTCGTGTCTCCATGACGACCGCTGAGCAGGCGGCATGGCGACTTCTGAGGACAAGGAAGGAGCTGCGGCGGGTAAGAGCAAGCCTCCGGCAGGCTTCCCAGCAGATCGACGAGCGTTTCCGCCCCGGGCTGCTCCTGCAGTGAAAAGCCTTCCAGGAGTCCCGTGGAAGTATAGGGGCGGTGTGTGAGCTAGACCCCAGTCTGATCAGCAGCTGCTTTCCTCCTCATGCGTAGGCACCCCGCAGTCCTTGCTGCGGCGTGTTCCCTCAACATTTGACTTCCGACCTCTGCGGTGGTACCTGCCTCGGCACCTCCTGCCCAGACCTCCCGCCTCTCTTTACTAATATGAATCCACAGGGCAAAGTATGGACGCACTTCAAGCAGCGTCTCGATCCCCTGCGTGGTTCGAGGCACGTACGATCGGTGTGTTTGAAACATGGTTCCCTGCAGCCCCTGTTTGAACGAGTATCTCGTGATTCAAGATACCGTCGCTTATAAATGATTATAGATCATCCCGGCAATAGGTAGAAGGCTTTTAGTCTGCGTTCGCTGGTGACATTTAAACCAGTGTTAAAATTCCTTGAGTTCAATACCGCAATTGTAGTGAAAGGCATACTACAGGCATTCTTTATGGCTCCTAAGCACCTTTTTTAGGCAGGTATTGTTTGCTTTTGCTCTGGAACTAGCAGTGTTTCCTTCCAGATAGCTCCAAATCAAACACTTACATGTATCAGTCAAACCCAGAATCAAACACTTTCGCATACTATATCAATACCTATAAATAGCTTCTCTAGGATTATTACTTACTCAGTACACTAAGGGGAAGTTTGCACTAATGAACCTACAATAAGGCTGCGGAACATTCAGGGCACATGCTCTTGGCATCTTGAATATGTGACCCTCGCCCACAGATTGTCTGTTGTCAGAATTGGGTGAACACAAATTAAGCAACCCTTGTATAATCTATTATCTTTTCTACAGTTATGCAATGCTTGCTTCTTTCTTGTATAACCAAGGCTTACCCTGTTCATGCAATATGATAACTGAGTGGCCCCTTATACACCACATGTTGTGCAGCCTCACTGTGGGTAAAATAGATTGATTCTGGGTTTGAAGTACATGTGCAACCTCCTGTATGTGCAGAAATCTCCTGCCTATGCATTTTTGTGTGTCTGCTCCCTTAAAGCTTAAGCATTCAGAGATTTTCTGCTTACTACCGTTTCCTCAGCTGACTCTTGACAACCTCAAAGCACTTCTGCTAATATTGCACTTTATGGTGAATTTGAGGTAAGCAGTTTTTTGTACAATCAAGAATCTCTACAGTAATTAAGAGCCACCAGAAGAGGAATCTACAATTCAGTAATTCACAGAGTAACCCTGCTGTGGATATTGGCTTCATATTTGATGACAAGAATGATACTTTGTCAGTATTGGGTAACACCTACCCCTGGTTATTGCTGGGAGAACTTAATTTTAAAATTGGGGGTGATGAAAAGTATGTTTGGTTCTTCAAAATTACAAATGTTACTTTATTTGATATTGTAAATGATATAAGAACCTAAAGAATTGGAAAAACAAACTGCTATCCCTTTTTCAAAGCTGGCAAATCTGACATTCTTGTGGTGGTCAAAACATTTTGTATATTAACATGGATTCTGTATTGTAATCGAGGTCTGCCTGACATTGGAGGCTGTTCTTTTGTGACAAATGGAGCATTTAAGGACAGCTAACCACTGCCTCAGGTGGTGAGCTGTCAGTACAGCTTCTTAGTGAAGAACTTCCTTAACTGATTCCTTATAGGCTAGTCAAGCCTTCCTGGGCATGAAGGAATGCTTCCTGTCACTGAAATGTTGCTTGAGCAGCAAAATCTACTAGATCTTATGTTTTTGATCCTGCCTTCTTGGGTTGCTCTGTGATGCTGACGGCTCTTTGGTCTTGACCAGGTTCCCAGCCTTACCCCCTCCAGACTGCAGTTTATAATCCAGGCCTTATGATGCCTTGGGAATGCCAATAAGGTGCATTCCCCCCAACCCTGATGCCATCTTTCCCTCCTACTCCTGCTGCAAGGTAGAATACTATATAGTATAACTACCTCTTTTTGCATTTCAGATAGTTGGGTAGGTTGGGAAAGTTTTGGGCTTCTGTAGGTCATCATTGCTTGTTTAGAATGTAAGCACACAGTGATGGACTGCAAGACAGAAAAGAATGCCAGGAACACAAATAGCTTGGTTTTTTCATTACGTGAATTACAAGTGAGTGAGATGTACTGTAACAAAAAAGAGGTAGTGAGTACTATCCAATTTATATGTTTTCCACTTTCTCTTAATCATGTTAATTTCTACCTCTCCTTTCCTGTTTTTAAAACCATGATGCTATCTACCAACATACCTATTGCTTCTTTATAGAATAAAAAAGAGCTAGAGATGGATATATGCATGTGTACACAGATACATGCCCTGATAAGAGGATGAGGACAAGGAACTAATAAAATGAATACAGAAGAAAAAGACTGAAATTAATTTAAGATAGCAGATTCATGTGAAGCCTGAGTGTATGAAATATGAAATAACAGATGATCCTTTCCAAAATCATGAAGAATTATTATTGTTATACTTCCCAAAAATATGGTTGCTACAGAACTGGTAGAATATTAGACTAAATCACAGTCCATCTGTGGATCCCACCAGATAGTGAGAATGCTGGGCACTTGAATGCTTTCATATGCAAATAAAATCCATATATAATTTCACACCTTCTTGCCTGGAGTATTAATATCATTGCTTAACCCCTTTTCTTGACTTCACTTGTAACCTGTAATTGTTAGTATGGATGAACTTTCTGGTATAAGGAAAACTGAATGTGAGAGCTCCAAAACTTGACAATTTTATCCAACTCTGTGCACATATAGAACCCTAAACATAAGTTTTCAGGACCAAAACTGAAACTAGACCTTTAGAAATGTAATTCAGTTTATGTTTAGATAGAAAATTAAGATAACTTGAATATATGGCAATCAATGGTCATATCTACCTATAATTTATTCTGTTGAATCTAGGATTTTACTCACTAAAAAATTCAGCTTGTTTGAATAACACAACCTTGTTCTCCCTATGGGGTTTGCTACCATAAGATCAAAAAGTACCTCATAGTTCCCAAAGTAATTTAATAAATTATAAATAGTACTGGAAGAAGATGAAAAATGTGCTTTCCTTTGAAATGTATCTGGCAATTGACTGAAAGGTAATAGCATCACCTAAGTGTACCAGACCAAGCATGCCTTACCAAAAAAAACAGCAACAACACTGGATGGTTAATTTATATCTTAAATTCAGACAAATCTATACAGTATGTAGGCTTTTATACAAATACTGAGCCAGCATAACAGGGCAGCTTATTACATAGGTCTTAACAGGTTTTTGACCCAATCCGGTGGCTCCATCTGTGCACAGGATTGCTAACTTACAGAGTATGCATGTGTAAGAGACTCTTCATTCATTTCAATAAGGAGGATAGCTCTGTGTGCACATGCCCTTGCATGTATAAAGTTGTGCTTTCCACTGAAGTGAAAAGAACTGTTTCTTCAGAAGCATGCCAGACAACACTGTTTAATACTTTTTTCCAGGTGAGTTGCTAAGGCTTTTCTGTTTTAGGCAAGCATTAAGGTTTCTGGCTTGATTTTATGTTGGTGGTGACAGTCTGTTATAGCAATGTGTGAGCTATTGTACCTTCTTTACACTTTCCAGTGTTTAACTGAGGATCAAAGATGACCATGTGACCTTAATTTTGCTTAGCACCCAACACACAGTTTTTTTAAATCAGCTAGGGTGATAATTATCAGTGTCTTTGTGGGTGAGCATGTGGAATTTAAGCTTTTGTTCTTCTGTTGAGATCCCAAAAATTTTCCTTCTCTGAAGCTGGTATTTCCTCTCAGAAGCTTTTGGAGATACAGAGGAAAGGTTTTCCGCAGGAGCCTGGCAGGGAGGGAAAAGCCTGTTTCAGTCCCAGTAATTATTATTCCTCTGCACTCCATCTGAAGCTATTTGCATTTCCTAAAACTTGAATGTTAAATGTGAAGATACATTGTTTAGTTCTGAGGTGTGCATGTGTGTGTTTTCCATATCTTGATATTTTTTGGAAAGCCATTGTATGAGTAAGTAAATAATAAACAGTTTCATACATAGCTGCTTGCTTGTGGCAAGGACGAATTGCCTTCAGGAAAGCAGACAGGAAAGCCTCTGCAATTTATTTATATATTAGATTTTTTTTTTTTTTTAGCCTGCCCAACTGGTCACAAGGCTCCCTGGGTGGGTTACAAATTAGATGAAAATTGTGTTTGTTTTTTAAAACTATTGATATTTTACTTATATTAATACACATGATTAGAAGGGAAGAATAAAATAAACATGGATAGACTTAAATGTAACACTTGAGTTCAATAAAATTTTAATTTTCAGTATTTAATGTCAATTAGAAGGAGCCTAGGCGTGCATACTTAACTTTCTCTGGATTGACCCTCTTATTTAATGCTTATAATCCCCATCTGAATCATGTACCTCACACCTAATTAACAAAATTGGTCATGATAGAGTAGATGATAGTGATTTTCCTTGTTGGGTATTAAAAGTTCTTAGCTGAGAAGCATGAAATTATAAAAAGAAAGTCCACACTTTCCTAAAAATGATTTTGGCTTTCCAAGGACTTTCTCAGGTTCATAGGATAAAGTCCTGTGGTACTTGAGATTGATAAAGAGCCAGTAATTGGCACTTAATGAATACAGTTGTTCAACCTGCTGTGGACCTATCAATAGTATTATCTAGCTCATGAAAAAATAGGAAATGCTGTCACCTGTCTTTACTTGCACAACATGCAAGATTTGCATGTGTTTAAGATGCAATGATGAACTAAGAAACTTCTTTTTTGCCAGATGTGTGGTATACACAGTGCAGTGCATTTTTCAGTACTATACTAAATAAAGCTATTGTCCTCCCATCATGCCGGCCTATTTCCCTGGGGACATTCTGCCTGGTTGGGCCTGGAACTCTGGCCATTGGCTGGTTAGATGGGTGGTTTGTAGTTGTAGTCTACATGATGATAATGAATTGGTTTAATGAATTGGTTCCTTTGTATTGCTGCTTTCATGGACAGAGGTTCGTAACTAAGGCAGCAACTAAAACCAGCCAAAAAAAAAAAAAAGAAAGAAAGAAAGAAATGCAAGAAAGCAGAATGGCTGTCTGAAGAGGCTTTACAAATCACTGAGGAAAGAGGGGAAAAGAAAGGCAAGGGAGAAAGGGAAAGATATACCCAACTGAATGCAGATTTCCAGAGAATAGCTAGTTGAGATACGAAGGTCTTCTTAAATGAACAGTGCAAAGAAATAGAGGAAAACAATAGAATGGGAAACACTAGAGATCTCTTCAAGAAAACTGGAGTTTCATGCAAAGATGGGCATGATAAAGGACAAAAATGGCAGGGACCCAAGAGAGGCAGAAGAGATTAAGAAGAGATGGCAAGATTTCACCGAATAACCATATCTTAATGTCCCTGATAACCACGATGGGGTGGTCACTAACCTCGAGCCAGACATCCTGGACTGTGAAGTCAAATGGGCCTTAGGAAGTCTTAGCAACAACCAAGCTAGAGGATGAGATGGTATTCCAGCTGAGCTATTCAAAATCCTAAAAGACAATGCAGTTAAAGTGCTACACTCAATATGCCAGCAGATTTGGAAAACTCAGCAGTCGCCACAGGATTGGAAAAGGTCAGTTTACATTCCAGTCCCAAAGAATCCTCAAACTACTGTACAATTGCGCTCATTTCACATGCTAGCAAGGTTATGCTCAAAGTCCTACAAGCAAGCTGGGTTTTGAAGAGGCAGAGGAACTAGAGATCAAATTGCCAACATACGCTGGATCATGGAGAAAGCTAGGGAGTTCCAGAAAAACATCAACTTCTGCTTCATTAACTATGTTAAAGCCTTTGATTGTGTGGATTACAACAAATTGTGGCAAGTTCTTAAAGAGATGGGAGTACCAGACTACCTTACCTGTCTCCTGAGAAACCTGTATGTTTGTAAAGAAGCAACAGTTAGAACTGGACATGGAACTACTGATTGGTTCAAAACTGGGAAAGGAGTACGACAAGGCCATATATGGTCACCCTGCTTATTTAACTCATATGCAGAGTACATCATGCAAAATGCCAGGCTGGATGAATCACAAACTGGAATTAAGATTGCCAGGAGAAATAACAGCCTCAGATATGCAAACGATACCACTCTAATGGCAGAAAGTGAACTAAAGCACCTCCTGATGAGGGTGAAAGAGGACAGCACAAAAGTTGGCTTGAAACTGAACATTAAAAAAACTAAGATCATAGCATCTGGTCCTATCACGACCTGGCAAATAGAAGGGGAAGCAATGGAAATAGTGACAGATTTTATCACTGCAGACGGTGACTGTAGCCATGAAATTAAAAGATACTTGCTACTTAGGAGGAAAACTATGGCAAATCTAGACAGTATACTAAAAAGCAGAGACATCATCTTGCCAACAAAGGTTCATATAGTCAAAATTATGATTTTCCCAGTTGTAATGTATGACTGTGAGAGTTGGCTCATAAGTAAAGCTGAGTACCAAAGGAGTCAAACTTTTGAATTATGGTGTTGGAGAAGACTCCTGAGAGTCCATTGGACTGCAGAGATCAAATCAGTCAGTCCTAAAGGAAATCAACCCTAACTGTTCTTTAGAAGGACAGATACTGAAACTGGAGCTCAAATACTTTTGCCACATAATGAGAGGGAAGGACTCATTGGGAAAGACCCTGATGCTGGGAAAGACTGATGTCAAGACTGACGGTTAGATAGTGTCACTGATGTAATGAACATGAATTTGGGTGGACTCTGGGAAACAGTGGAGGGCAGGAGGGCTTGGCACTCTATCGTTCATGGGGTCACAAACAGTCAGGCCACCATGTCTTTCACTTCCTTTTACTATGTTGCTTTCTACCTTTTTTCTTGGATTCCTTTTTCATGTTGGCACCACCTTTGTAGCCAGGGATTCACCTGGAGTAGTTTTCTTCCCTTTGTATTCCTCTTCTAAGTATTTAGAAGGATAGATGGTAAAACTCTCTATAGTTTCCTTCACAAAGCTTCAAAGTCTGGTGTGATTTCTTCATTTGTTCTGATATGGAGGAGAAGGAAAGGATACATGTTGATTTCAGGCAAGAAAACAAATACTGCACAGACTTTGTTGGATAATTTTTTCCATCCATGGTCTGTACTCCATTTTTGACTCTACTTTATTGATTGTACTGGAATGGCCTGTGCTTTGTCTTCCCTCCCCAGAAGGTTAAAAACAGAGCCCTACTAGTATATAAGTGTATGTTACAAGAAGAAAAGAAAAGTTAGGGACCTCTGGTGCCAAAACTTCACTGCCAAACTCCTGTTCTCTTGTTTGTTCACTGTGATTGCTTACTCTCAGGTCTACTAGCTTGGCCTAGTGGGACAGCTTCTTCTGCTTTGCTCAGATAGGAGTCAAGAAACAGAATTAGGAGACTAAACAGAAGTTCAGGCATTATTAGGAACCTTGTAGCAAACACAATTTTGTTTAGAAATAGAATTTGGAGGCAGAATCTTAAAGATATTTTCTCCTTACAATTCTCAAATGGTTGTGCTCAGCTCAGGACCTTTTAGTAGCTTTGCATTTTTACAATGCATCTCTCTTGGACTCAAAGACAGGAGATCAAACAGAGTGCAATGTGCCTGCTGCATAGCAATGCAGGTCAAATTGAATCCCTTCAGTATGGGGAACCAGTATCTGGACTCTATGGCACTTTACCGGGGGTTAAACTCTCTCTTTTTCAATATACAAGGCAAATGGATCTATCTAGACATACCAACAAGAAGATTCAACAGGAAAGCAGGGAACTCTGAAACATGGGATTGGTGATTGAGTAGAGTGAAAAAAAGTCATACTAGGAAATGGTCACCAGAAGCTGTAATGGAAGTCATTTGGACTCTGAGCTGCACCCAACAAGCATGAGGGATACCAAGGCAGAAAGAAGGAACAGATACTGTTGGATCTCCAAGACACTTACAGTGTAGACCCAGAATGAATCAAAACAAAGGCAATAAACAGTTGGCACAATAAAAAGAGAGCTGAAGGACATTCCTTGCCTCTTGATTGACATTTTTTAATTATGCAAGAGAGTCACAATATAGTAGAAGGTAATAAGTTCTGGATGTTAAAAATGAAAGGTATTGTTAAAATAATCCAGATGGCATCTGAACCTCTTGAGCAGTCTAGGGAGTGAGAATGCTTCAGGATGCTCTAAATTTCCTACAAAGTTTCTGGACTGGGTTGGTAGTGTGGCAGTAAGGGAGGCATTTGTATGTTTCCATAGTTTCCGGGGCCAGTCCTCTTCCATCTAATTAATAAAGGAAGCATGTACACAATGTAGCGTCTGCTCCTGTGCAGCCATCTAGAGCCTTAACAACATTCCTGGCATCCTTCCATGCTCTTTCCAGAACCAGAATTTATTCTTGCAGAAGGCATCAAGCTAATACTGATGAATATATAGTAAACTCATCCAGAATACCAGCATGTATGAGCTCTTTGTAATAGATACTTTGTCAAATATCTTGCTAAAATCAAGGTAATATAATTATCCACATTATGTCCATGATAATAGCCATGTAGTTTCTTTGGTCTGCTCAACTAACTATATCAAAAAAGAAGATGGGGTTGGTCTGGCATGACTTATTTTTGATAAAGCCATGCTAGTTCCTAGTAATCAGTACATTTTCTTCTCTGTGCTCATGGATCAACTGCTTAATGCTCTGAACAATAATAGTCAGTGTAATGACTAATAATTAATCTTTAGGGTATTCTCATGCTTAGATCCCAAGAGCTTTCAAGCTTAGAGAATCTCTTGGGTCCCATTATCTTAAAATATTTATTTTGTCTTTGTAATTTTGATGATGGTTTTGTGAGGCAAAACATTTTTTCTAAACTCTAAAACAATGTTATTGAACTAATTGAAACTACTGAGAAGTCTAATTGCAGATTCTTATTGTGAGTATGAATGTATGTGTAGAGTTGCACCAGCATAACTGGGGACCATTCTCTTAGCTGTAATGTTTATTCTTACAAACTTTATTATAATGGTAATAATAATTACTTTCAACCATGCAACATGATATTTCAGTTAATGCCCAAAAGCCTAGATAGCTTTTTAAGTGGCATGTAAAAGGGCTTACCAGTAATTGCCATCCTTATCTGTCTACACAGTGGCTTTGGTGTAGATGGGGGTCCCCAACAGAAGTAAGCATATTCAGAAGTAAGTTCCATTCAGGTCATTGGAGTTTATTTACACAGCGGACAGGTACATGCAACATGTAAGTCAGCTGCAGTCTAGTCTAGAAGTCACACTCTTTGTGATAAGCCTGGCAGACAACTGGACTCATCATCCATAGGATGCACCATGCTCCCCTCCTCCTCCCTTGGTCCTCCTGCAGGTATCCCATGAAACATCACAGGAACACCAGGGCTCCCCTCCTCACTGCCACTTGTCAGCAGGGGGACAGAGAGCAGGGATTTCTAATAGTCCTTACCCAATTAATCAGTGTTGGCACTGCTGCTGATCTTAACAGATGTAGCCTAATCAAGCTTGCTGGGATTGTCAGCAGTGTTGTCTTGGCTTGCTTCTCCTGTACAGCATGCCGCCTCCTGGCACTGAATAGGGGAGGGGAAAACCACACTCTACTTGGCTTCCTCTAGAGTGCATCTTTCCTCTGGAAGGCACCACCACCCCAGCTCCAGCGCTTGCCCTTCTCCCATGTGACATTGCTCAGTCAAACAGCAATGGTGCTAGACAGGAGTAACCAAGAATAGAGCAGGAGCAGCTCAACCGATTCATGACAATCTTTGCCTTGTGGCCATCAGCCAAAGGCTGCTCTCTATTCATAAAGAAGATCATGGCTTCCCATGCTCTACAATGCTGTTGCCTTGAATGTGGCAGAGCCATCTCCAAATGTCAGTTGAGTACTTTGGGGTCAGCTGTCAGAGTTGCTTCCCTGGCAGCTGCTTGGCTAGCATAGCAAGGATTTCTTGCAGCTCTTTAACAGTTTGGTTTACTCATAGCTTCAATGGGTTATCTGGGTTTGAGCAACGCAGCACACTCTCTGGTGACTGCTAAACCCTATAACAAGCCATGGCTTGTTGGGATGGTTTATAAGTCCAGACCCTGGGTTCTAAGCCACCCCAAATAAACTGGCAGCTTCATACAGCAAGCCCTCCCCATGGTTTATAAGCAGCAGCAGGGGGAGGGGGGGAGGTTGTTGTGCCCTGTTTTACCAGTTAGTAAGTATGCTCAGGACACCAGCCTTAGGCAAGGGCAAATTCAATACATATCTGCTCTTTATGCATGCAAGTATTCATATGCTAAAGCTAGACCTCTCCCCATCAACTGGTTCCTTCCCCTTATGTTTTCGGGCTATCATCCTGATCCAAGCCTTCTTTTTCCATTTTTTCTTAAAATGACAGCTTCTTTGGTTTTGTGAAATAGGCGGGATTTTAAATTGCTGTAATGCAGCTGCATACTGAAGCAACAAGTGCCAAAATGTACTTTTCTGAACTAAGTATAGACTCTAGCAAAATACCCCATGAAACCCTTTTTAATAGCACTAACTGGTATATCTGCACACATTATATCTACCATGTACAGATGAGAACAATTAGAAAAGCTGATCTCAGAATTCTATTTCCCTTACATACAAACAGACAACAGCAAGATGCTTATTCAAATTAGAAAGAATAGTCTAAAGTTGCTGAAAGATCTGGTGGCACTGCTAACACCTGACATAGGTAGCAACTTCCATAACATATTCAGTTTGCTTGGATTTGACTTTAAATAATTACATGTTTGAAACTAGTGGCAAAGCCGTCATTTACCCATGAAATGAAAAGCGTTGGGACTAAAATAAAAGAAAAGGTCAGGATTGCATCCAGAAGGATTAGATAATTCAATCATTTGCTTACCATCAAGTTCAATGTTTACTAAAATTATGGCTTGTGGTAGGATTTGAGGCCATTTTTGTTGAATTTTTTTGGTGGGGGGACTTGCCAGGGATACTAGATATGATGTTTATTTGATTGAATCCAGACATAATTAAACAGAACAGACCAACTAAAGTAAATGGGAAGTTAGACTTTAACTTGACTCATGGATTCCTGGAAGTTTACTGTTAAGTACATCTATGTCTGAATCCTATCCATTGCAAGTAGCTGGTAGAGGAGCCCCCTGCTTGGATTGGAGTGATGACAGAGGCAGGGGGTTAATGCTCCTGTCTTCTGCAACCATGGTCCCCAACGACAGCTACTTGATTTTTATAAATTATGTATGCTGGGGCTAAAATCAAATATAGTTCAACTATGAGAAGGCAGATTGGGGGATGGTACAGCACCCCAAGCCACACATCACTGGAATTTCCCAGAAAATATTAAAAATACAAATTCAATATTAGCTTGGGAGTGGAAGAAGAGTAAGAAGCCTCCATTACATCAAACTCATTCCTTGTTTTGGAGAATGTAGACGCTTTCTTGCTATTTTGTGGCATTTTGTTTGGTCCTTAGAAAGACATATTGTCTGATTCTGAGAAAAACTAGGGAGATTAAATCATGACTGATTTCTAAATTTTATTTTTATGTTTTCTTTTACAGAGACTGTAATAGCAGAAACTCAGAAGAAAATCATAGATGCTTTTGAGGTGTTTGACCATGAATGTAATAAAACTGTGGACGTCAGGTTTGGCAGATCCATCTTTCAGAAATATCTGAGTTTTGTGTCAGTCACAATATTATGAATCTAATAGTGCTAGGAAGAAACTGCTATTTAATGTATATTGATAAAAAACCTGAATCATTATTGGAAAGAGATATGACAATTACTTGCAAAACAGCAAGAAAGTGCTAGGTAGTCTTTGCCATATGCATGTGCTTCTCAAGTTTGCCTCAGACACATTTGTATCGGAGTATTTGATGTTGGAAGCACCCACCCTCAGGAAAGCTTTATTAATTGACATTAAATTCCTGCCACCACAGAATTTTGAGATTCAGCTATCTTAAAACTCTTATCTTTACACAGGCTTTTACTGAAATGACCTGGCCAACCATGGTTTAATGGCACACTGTTTATGGTTCTGCCAGTTACTGTATTTTTTGTGTATTATTATTATTATTATTATTATTATTAGAACATTTCTATGCCGCCCCTTGCCGAAGCCTTGGGGCGGCTTACAAACACAATAAAATACAATAAAATACAAAAATAACAACATAAAATTAAAATTAACAATATAAAATAAATAAAAATATAAAATATAAAAGAAGTCACCCTGGCCAGATAAATAAGCAAATATTGTTAACAATTAAAGTGACCTTTAAATAAAAAGGTCTTCACCTGGCCCCAAAAAACAAGTAACGACGGCGCCAGGCGGACCTCTCTGGGGAACGCATTCCATAGATTGGGCGCCACTGCAGAGAAAGCCCTCCTCCAAGTACCTACCCTCCTAATTTCTTTCATGAAGGGTTCCCGGAGAAGGGCCTCTCCTGCAGATCTCAAGCGTGGTCGGGCATATATGGATGTAAGCGCTCCTTCAGGTAACCAGGACCCAAGCCGTTTAGGGCTTTATAGGTCATAACTAACACCTTGAATTGGGCCCGGACTTCAATGGGAAGCCAGTGAAGCTGACGGAGGACTGGAGTCATGTGAACATAACGCCCCATCCCCGTCAGCAACCTGGCAGCTCTATTTTGAACCAATTGAAGTATCCGGACCGTCTTCAAGGGAAGCCCCACGTAGAGCGCGTTACAGAAGTCAAGGAGGGAAGTCACCAGCGCGTGTGTCACCGTTGCCAGGCAGTCGTACTCCAGGTAGGGGCGCAGCTGATTAATCAGCCGAAGCTGAAGGAAAGCGCTCCTCGCCACCACTGTCACCTGAGCTTCCAATGAAAGCTCCAGGTCGAGGAGCACTCCTAAGCTGCAGACCTTGTCCCTAAGAGGGAGTGCAACCCCATTCAGGACAGGTCAAATCCACCCTCTCCGAAGCCCGATCCGCCAACCAACAGGACCTCCGTCTTGTCTGGATTGAGCTTCAGTTTATTGGCCCTCATCCAGCCCATTACCTTGGCCAAGCACCGGTTCAGCACAGCCACTGCCTCACCTGGATTGGTGGAAAACGAGAGGTAGAGCTAGGTATCATCAGCGTACTGATGATTCCGTACTTTTTCTTTAAAACATTTAGCTAAAAATGGAGGTGCATCTTATACACAGGGGGCACGCTCGGGGGCAGGGGGGGCGGCATGCGCAGCAGCAGCTTTCTCGCGGCAAATCATTAGGAAAAGTGGGGGTGTCCTATACATGGACTAGAAGTCCCTTTTTCCATTATAAATGGAAAAATACGTTAATTTTGTATTGTATTCTTTTATTATTATACTGTTGTTTTGATGCCATTGCAACTTAAATGCTTTGATACCTCTGCAAAAAGCAGAATGTAAATTTGAATAATAAATAGAAAAACATGTGATTATGATATTGAGAGCCAATGTGACCTAGTGACTAGAGTATTGGACTGGGGCTTGGAAAAGGGACTTCTAGTTTCATCTGGCCATGAAATTCATTGGGTTATTTTGGGTTATTCACGGACTCTCAGTCTAACCTACCTCAAGGACTATTGTGCGGATAAAATAGAGAAGAGGAGGCTCATGTATGTTGCCTTAGGTTCCTTGAGGAAAAAAATACAATGAGATATGAGATATAAATGTAATGATCAGTAAAATGCATATATATCAGTTATTAATCTGAAAATAAAGGGCAACAGTATGTGCCACACAGTACAGAAGAGGCTCAGGAACTAAGCTCTTCCCTTTTATACAAAAAACACCTCTTCCTTGTGCTTTAGTGCTTTGAATTGGTTTCATCCCTTGTTTTGAGGCAGTGGCAATAGTGGGAGGTATTGACACTGCACTGCCAGCTTTCTAGGGGTGTTTTAGTGCATTACAAACAGACTTTAGGGGCCACTTGAGTGGATGGGGGCAGAAACAAGGTTAAATGTATTAACAAAGATATTCTTTCTTGCAGAGAGATTGGCACAATCATTAGGTCACTAGGCTGCTGCCCAAGTGAGGGGGAATTGCATGATATGCTTGCAGAGGTAATGTACACATTTTATAAATTCTGTGTGATAATTTTATTCTGGAGCTCTGGCCTTTTTACCTAAATTAATTGAAGTTAAAAATATGAAATGGATGAATTTCATTCAGCAAATTAAGTATTTCGGTTTTCCTTGAGGCCACCTCTCATGTGGAATATTAAGCCCACTACCCCAATAACAGGTCAATAGGACACAATGTTGGCAATGTAACTTCCACTTTGTTGCATCTGCTACCACTCTGCTCAGGACAAGTGAGCTTCCCACAACACACAGTGGTACCTCAGGTGACAAATGCCTTGCTTCACAAACAAATCGGGTCACGAACAAAAATTTCTGAAAAATTTTGACTTGGGTCGCGAACACCGCTTTGGGTGGCGACCAAGATCGCAGCCATCTCCCCCCCCCCCCCCGCCCGCCGAGTGGGGAGATGCCACGATCGTAGTTTAGTTCGTACAGGGAAGGCGTGCGTGATCAGAGGCGCGCTGCTACAGGAAAGATGGGAGCAGCAAAGCAGAGCCACGGGGGAGATGGCCGAGATTCCACCTGTCTTTCCTGCACCAGCATGCCTCTGATCAGGCACCCTCTTCCCTGCAAGAAAGGAACTGCGATTGCATCCATCTCTCCCTCCCCCAGTGTGCCCGCGATCACGCCCGTCTCTCCCTCCCACCCCCCAGCGCACCGGGATGACGGGCGCATGCAGGGATGACAGGAGCGTGCAGGGATGACAGGCGCAATCTTGCTCGTGCTGCGGGGGCAGGGAGATGGCTGCACTTGTGCTTGGGGTGTGGGGGGGAGATGGCTGCGATCTTTGTTGTCACTTTGCTTCACATTTTTCTTATTTAAAAAATGGTTACAGAATGTATTAACCTTATTTACATTGAAGCTTCTGGGGAAATTTAACTTGGCTCATGACCAATTTGGGTCATGACCAGAGTCCTGGAATGGATTAAGTTCATGAGCCAAGGTACCACTGTACTTCTTATTTAATTCAGAATACAGGGACCCCCAGCTTAACTTCCATTTGCCTGATGAAGAGGTCTAAGCCCATCTTCTTTTCATTATCTTCTGTTAGCTTAAAGCCTGTTACATAATTCAATCAGTCAAGCAGCATGAACGGAACACTATCCCTTTTGTGGTTCATGAATCCAATCAACCCCAGAGTCAAATTTATCAAGTTTTATTAAAGGAGGACACATAGGAGGAAAATGCAAGAAAGCCAGCAGTTTTACAGAATAGGTTACTGATCTACATAAATCTATACTGAACTATCTGACATAGGAGGCACACTGTTGTAAAAAATAAGGGGCACTTTAATATTCTGTGTAACCTCTTGAGATGGCTAGCCTCAGCCATAGGCTACAGGGGCAAACATTCCATGTTTTATGTTATCTAAATGACAGCTGAGGGATAATCCACCGGTTGGGTGAGCTGTCTGGGGTTTGGTCTGAGATGCACATAGACAAGTCATGTGTGTGGAAAACAGCAATTAACATCAGAAATCCTTTCCACACAGGCTAAAATGGGAAGGCCATAGTTACTCTTTTCCTATTAGAAACCTTGTGGATGTAAAGAATTCCTGATCTGGATGACTTCATGAAACAGTGTCTAGATATTCTAGCCATATATATGGGAGACCTAAGGTGACAGGCCTTTTAGAGTCAGGTCTGTATAACACAATTTTTCAAAAGTGTTCTTAAGCTGACAGTTTTTATCTTGAAAGAAGGCAGTTGTGCAGGACTTGCATTCCTGATATCATGAAACTGTCCTCTTCATGGCTGCTTGCCTCCCAAAGGTACTGCAAAAAGCAGCTGATGGGAAATTACTGTGGAGTCCTGATCTAATCTTGTGTTGCAGAGAGCAATCAGGATTAAGGCTGTACCCTGTGGATATTTTTCCTTCAATCCCCCTTTTCCCTTGTTTTGTCTGTTTAAAAAGAAAGTGCGTGCATGTGTGCATGCACACACACATGTGTTGGGGCAAGTGTTACTGCTTTAACTGGTGATGAAAAATGTATGTAATATGTGGCAGGGAAAGTGTGTATTCCCATTGGAAGAGTGGAAAACATTGCACCTTGCCTCGAGCATACAACCTAAGGGAACTGTAAGGAAAAAATGTAGCCAAAATACAGATTGCTATGGATGGCTGGACAGTCATTTAACCAGGGTATTTGCTTTGCAGAGCCTTACTGACTATTTATAGGGCTGGTCCTACTATGAGCCACATGGCACAAGTGAAGGATTTGGAGGGGTGATGGATGGGTTCAGCAACCAAGCAGCTGCCACCAAGCAGCCCATCATGGAATGCCACTGCTGCTTTTTCTTCTATGACAAATGCTGTTCAGTTTGAAGCAGTATTTGCCACAGTGCAGCACTCCTGTATTGTGCTGGCAGCATCCTTCAGGGCTCCTTGGAGCTTCCTATGCTTTGCTCTAGGGAAGCAGTATTTGTTGCCAACCCAGCAAAGTGGTGACAAATCTAATTCTGAAACCACATCACCTGTAATGCCTGATGCAGAGTGGGGCATTGCAAGGTGAGATGACCCAGAAAACAGCCGCGCAATTGTTGAAAAGGAACTGCCTGGGGGCCTTACAGGGGACTTCAAGGGAAGGGCTAGTGTGCAACCCTGCATTAGCTGGTGCAGACTCTGAGTGAAGGAGCTCTCAATAGAGCAAGGTGACAAAAGGGCAAACGTGCAAGCACAAGGTTTCAGTGCTATGGAGTTCAGTGATCAAGGTCAAAAGCACAGTGGAGCACTATTGAGTCCAGTACATTGCATGGTCTAGAACCAGAGTCAAGCAGGAGTCCAAGAATGTGGAACGCGGAACATCAATTACAGGGCATAGTTCAAGGGACATGGTAGAGGATCCTGGCACTGTACTAAACATTTTTGTGTAAAAGAGAAGAGGCTAGGGTTAGGGATGAGCTCCAGTACATTAGTGTCCTCTGGCCAGAATCCTAGTTAAGAGGAGTCACTCTCTTACGGTGTTCACAAGCAGGTGTTTGCTTTTCAAGGAAGTCCTGCTGGCCACTTGAAATAATAAGATTCCTGTGCACTAGGAAGTTGCTGATCCTTTAGGCAGAGTTGCCTCTATCTGCAGCCATCTGCTATGAGGGCTCAGGTTGTTCCTGATCTAGTAACAGTGGTTGATCTTGCATGCTCTCAGTTCTTGGGAGTTCTAGCTCTTCCTCTGAGGAGGAGTCCTCTAGTGTGGCCAGGGCACTAAGCAGGCTAATTAAAATAAATGAATGCTCTTAACCCTTTTTACCTCACCTCCTTTTCTCTCCCCTTTCTTTGTTGTTTTGCCTCTGTTGAATTTTAGATGGTAAATTATTTGGCATAAGGAACTGTCCTATTGTGCTTTGTACCGTAACATACAATTATGTTGTATGTTAATTGGGAAGCACTATAATAATGATAATATTACAGTAAAAAAGAAAGTAGTCTTATTATCATGATCATTAAGACTACTATTTTCTTACTGTAATATTCAAATCATAATTTCAGTTACTTTCAAAAGATTGCAAGAGTTTGCCTGTTCTTTTTCAGAAAAATGTTTTGTATTCTTGTATTCATTTAGTATTCTAGTTTATTAAGTATTTTGTACTTATTTGGACCCAATTCTTATGCTTACTTATAACATGTTGTCTTAATTACAATTATTTAATTCATAATTTTCTTAGAAATTAAATCCCCTCAGGAAATACCAATGAAATTGATGGTGACATTGCGGCTCAATAATGTTACCATAGCAAAAGTGAATCTAGTAATAGGATCAGCAGTATAAGTTTAGTTCTTTGCACTTCCATAACAATTCATTGGCCAGTGTTGCCTTCTACACTGGGGCTAGATTGACCCTGCTTGCATTTTAAATATAGTGCTATAGGTAAATCTTTTGATAAAGAGTATGATAATGAATAATAAATAAATAATACATACAATTTTCATAGACTTTCTTTCAAGAGAAATAATTTCTCCAGTGGACACCATTACATATCATAACACTTGTAATAACTTACATTATAGGCAACAACAAAAACAACACAAAAGAAAGGCAAGTAAAATGAATTTTGAGGTGGGTAAATTAGTTTAAGAGGGCAATGAAAAGGAATGCAAATTCTGTTCAACTTATAAATGATTCTATTTTCAGTGATTTCTGGTTGGGTAGCTTTGCTGCAGCAAAAATAATAAACCATTTTGCAGCACCTTAAAGACTTAGTTTTGTGGCCTGTGTCTGTGGACTAGATTCCACCTTATCAGATGAATGAGGTGTCATCCTGAGCTGCATGTATATATATGCTGTAGTTTAGGATAATACTTTGTGAATTCCACTGTGTGAAAGTTTATGCCATTATACTGGTACATTTGCCTGTCTTTAAAGTGCCACAAGTTTCTCAGTTGTTTTGAGGATGAATGTTTTGCATAAATCTATAGCCACTAGAGGACAATGTTGAGTTACTGAAAAAAGCCATACTCTCTAGTTGTTTCATGTATAACTTGGGAGTTCTATACGAAGACATAAACTGGGCAAGAAAATAGTCAACATGGAAGTTTCTAAATGCACTTTGCTATACAGTCATTAGAATCTTTTATTAACCAGGCTCTCTGAATTTTAAGTTGTAAGTATGCAGGTAATGTTCTGCCATTCCTCCAGAATGTTTTCAAATGTTGAGATAATAACTTTCTGTATAGAATAGCCTATTTCTTATGAAGTCTTTATCCAAAGACATCTACCTGTACAAAATATTCAGAGGCTTTTTAAGGGAAGGTCATCATTAGAATACATTCTTTGCATGCGAAAGGTCCCCAAGTAAGCCTGGAAAGACTTCTTTTCAAAACTCTGGAGGCCTACTGCCAATAATTATAGACTCTGTAGGGCCAGATGAGCCAGTGGTCTAACTTGGTATAATGCAGCATCATGTGTTCTCAGGATAGCCTTGGAAAATCCCAAGCAACTTTTTAATGAGTATTTTTTCAAGTTCAAACATGATCTTGAGACTTCAGTGCAAGAGTAGTTTAAAGGAAAAGTGGCTTCTGCTTTTGCATATGGTGTCTTCCCCCTGGATTTTCCTTTAAACTTGAGATGCACTCTTCACTATAATTTCATTTGGCATGGTACAAGGGAGAGAGAGAGGGATGGAGTGGGAGCAGGATTTATTTGAATGGGCAGCAGGACGTGTTTCATGCATTTATTAAACAGTATACAGTGGAAATTAATTTTTTGTGCAGTTGGGAACATGAGCTTTCATCTTTTTATTGATGTCTTTTTGAAAAATTCTGAGGGATTCACACAATGGAGATAATGACCAGGGGACTGCACCTGATTTTTGTGCCATAGAAAATAATGTTTAGAATAAACCCTGGGTGGTAAATGACAGTGTGATGGCAGAGATAGCAAGAAAGACCTAGGTAATATGCAGTGTTGCAAACTCAGCAAACCATTGTCTACAATCCTAATAAAATTTTGCTGTGGGTCAGTAGTCCACTGAAAAAAGGTTCCTCCTTTAAACTGTCCTTTAACTCAGGAGTTTAAAAAGAACTATGTTGGGGGGTAGCTTATAAATAAGACTCTTGGAACAAATGTTGATACAAGCAAAGAGATGCATATACTTTGAATGTAAGAGCAAACTCAAAGAAAGAGAGAACAGGAACCATCTATGGTTGTGAGAGGTCCTTCTGCCATTAAGGCCTCTCAGTACATGTCCTTATAACCCACACAACCAAAATCAGGCATAGCAGGCCATGGTAAGTTGAAACGTGCTGCTCTTTCTGTTGGGGCATCCATTGAATCAGACTGTCATTGCTTTCCCTTCTTTCACTTGTGTATATGCAGGAGCAGATGCAGGGCCTGTGCACCAAGTGGGAACAGTCAGTGCTTTGTGTGAATCATAAGACATGTCTAGTCAATATTGCTGAACAGTGAGGCTAGCAGGGGGTGTGGACTGGTTTGGCATATCATCCTCTCTTTTTTGGTGTGCTTGCATGGTACAGATGAGCCATTTCTGGTTCTTGGATCTTGGCACCCAGGTAGAAGACAAGATGATTGTCTTTGATTTATTAATTCTTACAATGATTGACCTGTTCCAGCTCGAGTGATCTAGGTTTTTTCTTCCCCTTTTCCAGTGTGTCATCTTAATCACAGATTTATTTGTTTTTATTTTTAGGTAGAAGAAGAAGAACCAACTGGATTTATTCGTTTGGAAAAGTTTCTTCCTATGATGACTAGAGTATTAATGGAAAGAAGGTAAAAAAGGAATTACAGTTTCTATGATTGGAGTCATGCACATATGGCCCCTTTGATTCAGGATTATTCTATAGCTGAATACATAATACCAGTTTTAAAGAGTAGTGATAAAAATTAGGTTGCAATCCTGTACATGTCTAAACAAAGCGTGCAATCCTATACTTGCCTAAGTTCATTCCATTAGTAGATTTTGTTTTTAAAATATTTGGATGTATGTAGCCACTGAATTGGTGTTTTGTTGTTGTTAGTTGCAAAGTTGCATCCAACCCATCACTACCCCATGGACAACATAGCTTATTCTACCTAATTGACTTCATTTTGTTTAACGTTCAGAAGTCATGTCTTCAGTAAAATGCCAGCAGTTTTTTTTTTAAAAAGAGATCAATAATGATTTGAGTTTTGCTTCCCTCTCTCTCTCTCATTTATATATATGTCAAACTGTAGCATGAGTTTATGTACTTGGAATAGATAGGTAAGACATGATTTTGTGTGTGGGAAGGCATAGGATAGTTCAGATTCTGAGCTCCAAGGTCAGAGACAGTGCTCTGACCTTTGAGTTGGTAACACACCCTTCCTTACTTGTGTAGCTGGTACAGAAAGAAACACACTGACTGCTTCCCAATGTTGGGGAAGTAACCTCAGAGAGAGGAAGCTACAGACGGGCCAGGGTACAACGCCTCAGCTTGATGGCTGAAGATTGCTGTCTACCAATAATAGTCTTCTCTGCTCCTCTCTGCATTGAGGGTCTGTAAGCCTCTGAATTCAGAGCCTTATGGGTACCATTGTAGGATTGCACACTTATTGTATCTAATTAGCAGTGCAAATGTTAAGTAGTATGAAGCATATAAATTCTTATGGATTTTCATAAGGAATAGAAGTGAACTGAACTTCAATTGTACTGTAAACATATTTATATATTGGGCAATTTCCATTGCAACAGTACTGCTACCATTAATTACACTGTTGTAATGTAAAAGACCTCTAGCACAACACCAACAGTGCCTGCTGGAGTGATAGGTTTTTTGAGGATGGAAAACCTGATTTATGTAAGCAGTAGTGTTGCACTGGATAATTCCTGTACTTACTAATATTCCACTTTTCCACTGAAAAACATGCTCAAGATAGCAAACAGTAAAATATTGTTATAATATACATTGTAATGAAAGCACTGTTAAAAATACAGGGCAACCACTTTAGGTTATCACACTATTTGAAATATTGCAAATAATGTCTTCGTTTCTCTAGAAATATACTCTCAGATTACTGCAAAACTCTCAGTATCTAATTTCTAAGATAAGTATCTGGAGAAGTAATTCCTTGCCCTCTAGCCAGGAATACCATTAATCCCAGATGTGAGAAGTTGGTATGTGATATTTGGTGGTTAGAGGAAAGCAGTACGTATTTAGGAAAGTTGTCATTATTATTTTTCGTAGATTCAAAATAGGTTTCAAGTTAAAGCCTAGTTTGCTCTGAATCTGATTAAGCGCGGAGGTTTGCTAGTTCCCTTTTAATACTGTATATGTTAGTGAGGGAATATAAAAGTCATTTATGTCTAAATAAAAGGTTCACTGAGATGATTCCTTTCTTCCTAAATCTTTGTGATTATTCATCTTGCTTCTACTGAATGTCAGTTAATTTCTAAAACTTGCTTTAATGTGCAACATGCCATAAACATGCTGTTGAGGCCCTCAATCCATTGATTCTGCAAGATGTCATCATTCATTCTGAGGGTACCATGTCTGAGGCAGCTTAGGATTTCATGGTCTCCATGACAGCCATGGGACCCCCTCAGCATGTCAACAGCCCAGCACATATTCTCCAGAATAGAGCTTGAACTGCTCTATGGTATGCAGAATTCCTTTATCCGCAGAGGCAGATTTCAGGCCCCACGGTGGATGCCTGTAAGCTCAGATAATAACAAACACTATAGGTACTATATACTGTATGTATACATTGCTTTTTTCACAATTTCATGGATAGAAGATTTGTTCTTACCATACATCATAGCAACCTCAGCATATGATTTTTTTTTCTTTCTGTATTAAATCAAGAATTTTCACTTAAAGGAAGAACTTTATGGCTTCTCTTGCGGACCAAGGTCAGCTGCAGTTAAGTGGAAACATGGTAACTGCACCCACCGATACAGGGGTCCTGCTGTATCCTTCAGAGCTGAGAGTAATGAAGCAAAGTAGGAAACAGCTTGAATGCAGTTGGAGAAAAACTTGTAGTAAATGCAATCAGACACTGGTGTGTACTTATTGTCATGTACATCCACGGCAGGAAGATTAGCAAGGAAAGAAGACCTTGTTGCCCCTATCAAATCCTCTGTTTTCCACCGCTGAGCTTTTCAGGTTCATTCAGGACCTAAGGACACTGTAAACATGTCTAATGTCCATTGTAATACACTTGCAAGGCATTGATGAAAGAAAATTGTTTGCATCCACTGTGTAAGGTCTGAGATGTGGGCAACAGGAAGCTAATCAGAGGCATCAGGACTTGGAAAACACAGTCAATCAATTGCATGGGCAAAGTCCAGTCACCAGTCAAATCCAAGTCAGCATCCATAGCAAGCCAAGATCAAAAAATCAGGAGCAAACAAGATAGCAACCAAAGCATAGTGCAGATAACAAAAAGCATAGTCAAAACAAGCCAGAAGTCAGGAGCCAAGAAGATAGCATGAGGGTGGAGATACCTGTGGAACAGGTGCAGGAACACAAGTAGGGTCCAGGAGCAAGGTCCAAGGTCCAGAACAGGAGCCAGGCATCACAGAGAGCTTCAGCACCCTGGAGGCTAGTGTTGCTGAAGCAACTTCTGGAGGAAAGAGCCAATTCTTAAATAACTCTTCCTCCAAGACTCCCAGGCAGTGCTCATGAAGGCCCTGGCAGCTGCAGCAGAGTCTGGGACCAATGCTCCATCTTCCAGGGCTGTTATTCTGGCATTGGGCCAGCAGGAGGAGCACTAAAGCTGCCCATATCCTGACACAGCAGTACTTAGACTCCAATATTACAACAGGTGAAGCAGGTAAGGTATCCAGAGCACAGCCTTGACCATTTTTTGGGATGAGTTTCAGGTTCATACAACTTGAGGATGTTGACAAGCATGTAAACAAGTTCATGTGTTCACTCCTGTAGTGCATCCTTACCCCTATTGGCTTATAAAACTTGGCAGAGAGGGATCAGCTGGCTGGACTAGGGAGGTGATTAATGCCTGCTTGGGGTAATCCTGGGCTTTCTGAAAAAGGTGAAAGTGAGATCACTCTTGAAGAAACCCTTCCCAAATCCAGAATATCTTAATTCTAGGCCAGTGGTAAATGCTTGATTCCTGGTCAAGGTCCTTAAGTGGGTGGTTGCCAACCAGCTCCAGATCCTCTTGGATGAGACTGATTATCTGAAGCAATTTCATTGGGGTTCAGGTTTTGGCATGGAAAAAGCTTTGGTCACCCTGTATAATCTATGTCTGAAGGGAGATGGGAGATTGTGTGGAATTGATTCTTCTTAAACTCTCAGTAGCTTCTAATACCATCAAAATTCTGGGATATTTGAACTGGGAGGGTGGTGGTGCACTGCAGTGGTTTTACTCCTACTTGAAGGTAGTGCTTGGGCAATATTGCTCAGCCCTGTAGATTCTCCAATGTGGGGTTCCACAGCTGGAATTCTACAATGCATTGCCATAAGTATGATGACACTGGTAGAAGGGATTCCAGACACTGGCCTAACTAGAGACAGAGATAACCTGGCATCATTTGCCTATACTCTGGTAACTTCCATATTACGAGATTACTGGAATGTGTATTGTGTGGGCTTCCTTTAAAGACAGTTCAAAGCTGCAGCTCAAGCAAACTGTGATGGCCAGATTGATACCAGGGACAAGAAGATCGGGTATATAATCCCTATACTCTGCTTGTAGAAGCTACCTACATGTTTCCAAGCCAATTTCAGGTTGTTAGTTTTGACCTATAAAGCCTTAGACAGGTTAGGATTGTGATGCCTCTCCCAATACTAACCTATACATATGATACATTCATCATCTAAGGCCCTTCTCCCATTGCCTTCTCTGAGCAATGGGAGAAAACATCAACAAGGGAGAGGAGTTTCTCAGTTATACAACGAGCTCTCCAACACGGCCCACTGGGCACCAACATTGTCATCTTTTTGGCACCTGGTTAAGATCTTCTCTCAGGCATTTGGCAGCTTATGATGAAGGCTTTTTAAAATCAGGGTTAGGTTACTGGATCTTTCTTATTGTTTAAAAATTGACTGTGTGTGTGTATTGTCTGTTTATATGCTTATATGTAAATAGGTCTTTATACTATGCATAATGTATTTTTAGTGGTTTTTTACTTTTGTATGCTTCCAGGACTGCCTTGGCTATTACTATAGTCATACCAATATATGGACAGCTTAGGGTATTATTAAAAATACTGAATCAATCCATAAATCAATCATAAGCTAACCCAATGCAATTCTCATAGGACATGGCTTTAAAATGATGTTTGTGGCCTTGGTGTTATGCTGATTCAAATATACCAGCACAAATATTTATTAATCGTGGAGCAGGGGCAGGAATACCATGTTTCCAAAGTAGCAGAGTGATCTTTCAGATGCATGGTATATCACTATGTCAATTTTATTAATTAAATTATTTCAGGTACAGGCCAATTCCGGAAGATGTTCTTTTACGTGCATTTGAGGTAAGTATCAGTACAATTTTACTCATGAGGTAGGGAAATACTTCTCAAATACTGAGGATGTAGGGTAAAAATCTGTATATCTTCTAGTCTCTTTCTTTTTAGGTTTTAGATCAGAATAAATGTGGACATCTTACCAAGGATGAGTTGATCAAGTATATGACAGAAGAAGGTAAAATGTATTGCTTTTGAGAAAATAATGTAATTTTATAATGCCTTGAGTATCTCTGTGTGATAAAAGATTGCAGTAATAATTAGCAGTTGGAGCAAAATCCAATCACCTAAATACTATTAGCTCTTCCCCAGTACCAAATCAGGGACAGAAGCAGTGTATGATGAGAGGAGTAACTGCAGTCATGGAACTTGAGTGGGCCATGGTCCAGCAGCTTCCTTGTCTTTCTCAAACAGACCATCCAATAAAATTGGCTGCTGATCTGGAAGGTACAGTGTACCCATTTTGGCTCAGTTCCACATAACTTGCTAGCATGTCTTGTATATGGCTGAGGAACTAATTCAGGAGAGGGGATTTTGGCCATGCGGCAGAGGTTCCTTAACCTTGCATTATACTGCTATATGTGTTTGGAAAACATTTGACATGTACTTCTTGACTATGTAATCATTAAGTAGAACTTGTTGAAACATGACTATCAGTAATATAGTATGTATGTATGTATGTGTGTGTATACTGTATATAATACATATAAAATAATAATATATATAAAATACTATTTTTGATGTGAATTTTTAAAACCCTCAAATGTCAAACAGTAGAAAATTTCACAGGCATCTATAAATCTTATTTCTGCTTTAGGTGAGCCTTTCACACAGGAAGAAATGGAGGAAATGCTTTCTGCTGCTGTAGATCCAGAGACAAATACTGTTCGCTACAAAGACTACATTTCAATGATGGTTGTGGATGAAAACTAAACACCTTGTGTAACTCATGTGTCTGAACCTTCTGCCTGATACTTTTGAATTGATTTCATTGGAGTTGCTTTGTATTTGCCAAGGGATTTCAACAGAAGCTTATGTTGAAAAAGTGTATCTATGGGAATATTGTCCTTTTTACTTAGTATTTAGTAAATACAAAGAATCCAAAAGATAGTGTAAAACATCAGTGTGTGAATAAGAAACAGTTTGTAAAATTCAAGTGTTCCAAAGAAAACATTAATGCTGCAATCTGATAAATGCCTGCTCACAGGCAAGACCCAATGAGTATAACAGGGCTTACTTACAGGTAATTGGTTATAGGATCGTAGCCCAAAGGCTGCAAGTTTTCTTATTAAGGAGTAAGTACCATAGAACACAGTGAGCTTTACTGCCAAGCAAATGTGCATATCCTGCATCTGTGAAATAAAATAATGGTAGTTTTGAGGGGGGAAATCACTCCTATGTTTAGACATAGAAAATAAAAAAAGTAGTGTTTCCAAAATGCAAGGAAATAGGCAGGTAAATCATGTCACAACTAACATTTTGAAGGTAACATTATTAGAAATACAGCCAATAATTAGAATTGATCTTTATATTTGGTTAGCATAGATACCTATTTGTAAAATAAGATGACTTTGTTAAGGAGTTATTAAGGAAGTTGTGCAAAGTTCTGTTGAACAGTCAAACTCGACTGAGTTATTTATTAAGGCTGACATTTTTAAGGGAGCTGTTGTTGAAAGGATTTTCTGGAACTAAAAGGTTCACCGGTGAGGGCTTTTGCCTTGGGAACACTCTTTTCCCCTTATCCAAGAGAGGCATTTTGTTGACTTTCAGGTGGGCTGCTGCAATGCCTCTCTGTTTACTCAGGGTATGTTTTTTAAATCTATCCTAGGAGGTTGGTTTGCATCTTCTTTTCTCCTATTGAATTTTGTTTGTGCTGAAAATTTCCCCAGAGGCTTACCACACAATTTCTTGTTGATGTACTTTTATAGTTATCTAGGAATTAAGCCTAGGAATTATCTAGCCTAAGAATCCATTAAAAACTAGGCCCCATTGTATTTAGGGTGTTTAAACACACTTGGAAAAACACAAATGGCTCACAGTTGGCAAACTGAAGACCAAATAGTGGATAAGGCAGGTATACTAGAATGGTCTCACAGACAGTGGAAATGAAAAGCATTGAGCAAGTGAGACCATGTATTTTACTGAGTCAGGTCATGCTGCACATACAGCAGATGTAAAGTTTTGCACTTTTAGGAATATCCTCTTAGCTTTCCCAGGCATTTCTGCTGCTCAGATTCTCAGCCAATAATCTCCCCACCTTCCTTTACTGCTTTCCATTCCTACCAACAAGATGGAGCCCGTCTTGTCCCTTGGGCCTCTGTGAGGTTTTACTACCGCAAAGAAGTGACCCTTGTGCTTATATGGGATTTTACTCCCTTAGAGAACATTTATCAATATTCTACTGCTAGCAGCTTTCCTGATCATTTTATGAACGTTTGTTGGCTTTATAGCAGACAGCTGAAGAGAGTGGAGCATAATACAATGCATTTGCAGTGATGTAAATTTTTAGTGCATTATGTATATGAGATAATCAGGAAAAAATGAACCAGTAAGCAAAAATAGCAGTGCACTGGAAGGGAGCATTTGTGCTATAAAATATTGACCCTAGAATAGATACCATATCTTTTGAGGGGCTTTGTGCATTTGCTGGTGTTTTATTTCCATACTGCTACACAACCACCAGTGTGATCTGCACTTCCTCAGAAACTGAGTGACATTGTACTGAGTCACCATTGTTTATGTACATTCTTTGTTCAGCTCATATTAACTAAAAGTTGCATGTGGTACAGGAGGATCTTGTTTTGTTTTGTCTGACAAAAGAAGACATATGAATTCAGAAGTACAAAACTTATCTTAGTATCATTGTATCTACTTTTGCACCTAACATGTCCAGCTGCTAATATTGATGAATGTGGCATGTCTAAAATACTACTAAAATTTCTTGAAATCCATGCTTTTATAGATGATCCATATGGGAATGAATGATATTTAATATGTTTCCACATTTAATGGACAGGTTCACACATCACTGTGGGTTTACTGTGGGTTGTTTGTCCACTCTTCCCCCTACAGTCTTCCAGGGACATAATGGGAAGGCCAAGTTCTTCCCTCTCCCCATTGCATTTGTGAGCCATGGTATTTTTTCTCTTTAAAGTTTTTCCCCCTGGAGATCATAAAAGCCAGCTGTTAAGCTGGCTTTCACAATCCTGGTTTTGACAGGTATGGACAGTCCCTACAACATGCCCAAGTAACACCCTGGGGGTGGGGGATGTGTGTAATTGCCCAAATTGTTTAAAATATGTTTCCCCCCTAGTAATTTCCACAAATATATATGAATTATTATAATTTACCCACACTTTTACAACTGCAAGCATTTCATAGTTACATAGGTGTGGGAATTGGGAGCCAGTGGGCAGTATGCAGAGGAATGCCTTTTAAAAAGGGGGAAAGCCCTAGAGAATCCATCTGGATTAGTGGGAAGCATACAAACAAAGCAAGCCATGGCAAGCCCAGAACAGCTCACAAACATGGTATGTGTGTGTGTTGGGGTGGGGTGCCAGTGCCTTCTGCCCCCAAGTACAGCAAAGGACTTGGCCAATTCTCTTAATTTACTATAAGATCATAAGGAAAGCCACGCTGGATCAGACCAAAGGTCTATCTAGCCCAGCACTCCATTCACACAGTGGCAATCCAGCCACCCACAGGTTCCCTGAAGCAGGATGGGAGCAAGACCTCCTGCTTAAACCCCTCAGCAACTGGTGTATGCAGGCATGCCACCTCTGCTAAAGGAAGTAGCACAGAGCCAGGTAGTACATAGCTGTGGCATGTGGCCATAAGGGACTATGAGGTCCCTTACCCCCATTCACCTGACATGACAACCTAATGTGAGTATAACAAGCCTTACAAAAGCCCATGGGTTACTGGAGTGGCTTGTTGCCCATAGATAAGTCATCCTGCAGAAAACAGGGATATCAACCTATGATGAATTGTTATGTTTTGTGAACCCCGTTAATGTGAAAATTTTCTCACCCATTTCTGCTGCTCCTGTATTGATGTGAATATTCCATGAGTATAGGCAGAGGTGTGGAGAGGAGGCATTTACTGTTACTCTCCATCACCTGGATTGCTTACACAGAGAAGAGTAACTGGATGTGGTAATGAACATCAGAATCAGTCATCATTCTGCACTGAGTTGAAATGAAAGAATAGTTTGGTTGTAAACTATGAACCCTAATATGAGAAACTGCCTGGGTCAGTGGAAGCAAGGCAGAGGGTCATATGGACAATATTAAAACTGGCCCAAATGGCTTGCTTTTAAGCTGTATAGTATGAGAAGGAAAATTACAACAGACACAATGGAAGGGGACATTGCATTCTCTTTAAATGAAGCATTTTATATTTTTCTAGTGCTTGTGTGCAGTGGGCTAAGACCACCAAATAGACTTCATGTGAACTAAAGATGAATAATAAGGAAAGAAGACAAGCTTCTGCTCTGCCAGTAAATATTGGAAAATTCAAATGATGTTCAAACAATTAAAATGTATGACTTCCTGTAGTTTTGGCCTCTACAGACAACTCTATTGACAATGCACTGAATTTGCTTTTAAATAATGCAATATTAAATTATATTCCCATTCATGAATTGCTAATCAAAATTTTTGATATAATTATGAGATTTACAGTACAAAATTTAGGAATTTTACAAAGAATATCATGGCAATTACTAATGTAATACTTGATTCCAAAATGGTTCTCCTGAATTTGTTTGTCTCAGGGTGCTTTTAATTTTAGCTTTTTTTGTCACATAAAAGAAATGGCATTTTGTTTCAAAGGAGAGTGCAGGATGACAATCCAGTAAGAATTTCATGTATATAAAATGCTGATGAACATGAAGGCATCAAATGAATGTGGGATTAATATATCTATACATCTAATCCCATTGAAGCTAATGGGTTTAAGAGTGTTTAACTGTCTATATAGTTATGGCCAACTTCTTCCTTAGCCATCACATAGCTGGAATTCCTTTCTTCACCTAGCCACCCTAAACAGTTAAAGCAAGTAAGCAAATTAAATGTATGATGTCTTCAGTACTCATTTTTATCTAAACCAGGCACTGGAAAACTAAAAAATTTCCATCTTCCTTATACCAATGGAAATTGGTCCATATATACTTGTGTATTAGATGACTCTTGAAACTGAAAATAGGAAAGCAAAAATCAAGGGACATCTTATACAGCAGCTGAATTTTTTTTATCATTTTTTAAAAAGATCAGGATAGATAATAAAGACAATTTTATTTACAAATCTGTTTTTATTAATATTCATAAAGAAAACTTCTTACTGGTATATACTGATACCAAAGTGACCAACTGCACTGGATAATTTGCTTTGTCTTCCAAATTTAGTAGGTCTTCAACATTTTCAGCTTCATCTTGTAGACTATCTTCATACGGATCCCAGTCCAACTCCAGGAAACTATTTTCTTCTTTCATAGTTCATGGTTTAGGGTCAAAAAGAAAGATATCACATCAGTTTACAAAACTTTCTCAAGATGCAGATAACACAGGTAGGAGTGAAGGTGTATAGAAGACAAATGTGAGCTCAAGTGAAATTGTAGAGGTAACTTGACTATTAACTAGAATAACACTATGTCAGGAGAATATAGAAGTTTCCAGCTGACAAATGCCAACACATAAGACCACCAAAGTATAAGAAAACCTTTGTAACTGAAAATAGGGAAGCAAAATTTGAGGATCATCTTATATGCCCAGCATATGACAAACACCAGAAAAACAGCCCAAAGTATTGATCTCATCTCACATAAGTCATGTTATACACTGGTATATGCAGTATGTTGAACCTCCTAATCCAGAGATTAATACATTGGCCATTGACTACTGAAAAAGAGGAAGCATTCAAATTAATTTGAATTGTCAGAAATGCTGTATATATTTTAGAAATTATGGCTGAGCTTCTATTCAAATGATAGACATTTAAATACTGGTAGTTAAAAACCAATGTTTTGCTCTTCAGTTGGGGATATAATGAAAGCTTTTTTTAGTTGATTGTTTTTTTATCATTTTCTGCAAAAACCAAAACAAAAGTCCTTGATGAAAAATGTAAATCCTTGAAATATGTTGGAACTTCATTAATAACAATGGTGGCGGCAGCAGCAACAAGTCATGCAGTTGCTGTTTGACATTGATTATTCTGTTTACAATAATGACCATAAAGTCAAATTTATTTATTTGCAACATTTATGTACCAGATCTACATCTACACAGATAGCAAAGTGGTAAATAATAAAAGACAAAACATGATAAAAATAATGTAATAATTTTTGAACAGTGTCAAAAAGCCTGTGGTTGGTCAAGAAGGCAGGCTTCCTAAAATAAAGATGTTTTCCGCAGGAACTGGTCCCTGCCTAACCTCCAGAGGCAGTGCATTCCTCCTCCACCGAAATGGAGCTTTGAGTAGAGCTCAACTGACAGCAGTAAAAACCTCGCTGTGCAGATGAAGTTGTGGGATCAATTTCAGTGGCAGTGGCCTGATGACACTTCGGTTTGTGGCAATGTGACTGACCATATGCCCTCTCTGTCCTTGTCTTATTTATTTATTTGGAACACTTATACTTCAAAGCTATGGTCAAAGCTACCCAAAGGGGTATGACTGAAGGGTTCAGGGTATGGTAAATACATCTTTGTGTGAGTGGGTCCTTAAAGAAGCAGTAGTGTGAACACTCCTAAAGAAACTCATTCTAGAGCCAATGATATTTGACAACTACTGCCCAGTCACAAATACGTTTCTTAGGCAAAGTACTTTGGAGGGTTTTGCCAAAGAATCTGTTGGCACTCTCCAAGGATACTGGTTGTCTAAAACTCATCTAGTTTCAACCACATTGGCCTTTGCTCAAAGGGGTGATCTTTGTCAGGAGGATGGGGGAGTGCTATACAGATGCTTTGCAAAACTCTCCAGATACACAAAGAATTCTTCCCTGCCCTTCTACACTTTTCACTAAATAATGAATAGGTGGCACTATGGCATAGTCGAAGAATGTAATTACACAAGTAGGGACCTGAACTTTGTTTCAGGATGAAAACAATATTCAATTTCCTTTGTTCCATGCTCCTCCATGAAAAAACCCTTAAAAACAGAAACTGAACTGGAGGTTTGTAACATTGTGTAAAGCACACATAAACAACCATGAGTAAGGTTTCTGCAGGAAAGCCCAAAGGGTCACAAGAATGCCAGATATACCTTGACATAATTCTTCCAGTTATGGATTATACTGTCACTGGAAGATTGTGATCTGACACCCTGAGAGGGGAATGAGAGTCAAAAAGTAGCAAAAGTCCCAAAAGCCTATATTGATCAGAACTAATCAGTGAATTCTTTGGCTTCTAGTTTCTATTAGCACATGTTCACTTAACTAATTTATTTTTAATTGCATGTTTCACCAATGTGTCTAGCACAAAATTATATAATGAGCTTTCATTAAAACATGATAATCACATTTCATTGTTATGCTCTAGTGACTGGTTTTTAGAAAGAAGAATATTTTACAGTCAGTGATGACTTTTTCAGAATTTGAATGGATCCATCTAATCATGGCATCTGTTACCCTTTACAAAACTCTAAACTGTATTCTAGGACGTCTTATCTTGTGACAAAAAAAATCAGATCTCTCACATCTATGCAAAACAATTCAGGTGCAAATTCCTTAGAAGAGCTGAATGAAAATTGCACAATAGCCAAGCCACAATTTGAATAGTGGGGTTCTTACTTTTAGTTAAAAAATCATATTCATTTACAAGATTCCTAAGAACATTTACTTACCATTTGTATCTAAGCACATGAATGAACCATTATCAGAGACTGGTTTTATAGGCTTGCTTCTGCTAGAACCTATAATTAAGGCATATGAAATAATTGAGATTGCTTCTGTCTGTATCAGTAATTTCTTCTTCAATTAAATTTTCACTTATGTTTTTAATAACTCCCTCCCTTGCATACAGTGCTAATGACTAATTAACCTCATTTTCATTTCATTTCAGTGCAGTAAACAAGTAATGCTACAGTTTATTCTCGCTTTTTTCCTAATAGTAGCAATAGAGAACTTGCAAACACCATGTGTGAATACATATCATGGATGAACAGCTGGAAATGTAATGAGAAAAACTGTTTTTGACAGATTTAATCTGCACATGCTCCACTTTCAAGAAGTAGTTTTGGATAATTGTTGGAATACCATTTTTAAAACAGGTAAGGTAAAGGTTTTCCTCTTGATGTGAAGTCCAGTCATGCCTGACTCTAGGAGGTGGTGCTCATCTCCATTTCAGGGAGCCAGTGTTTGTCCGCAGACAGTCTCCGTGGTCATATGGCCGGCATGACTAAACACTGAAGTGCACGGAACGCTGTTACCTGCCCACCAAAGTGGTACCTTTTTATCTACTTGCATTTGCATGCTTTCAAACTGCAAGGCTGGCAGGAGCTGGGATGGAGCAACGGGAGCTCACCCCGTTGTGTAGATTCGAACCGGCGACCTTTCGATCAACCAGCCCAGCAGCAAAGTAGTTTAAACCACTGTGCCACCTGCATCCCTCTATAAACCAGGTACACCTTGGTTAAAGTTGGACTTCATTCCAAAGCTTATGTATTGACCTTCTACACCCTCTCTTTTGTCAGGCCTCCCTGTGCCGGATCACTAATCATGGGATTCTATCAGGATCTGAAGACTGGACACAATTCCCGTTGATGACCAGCAGAGCAATTCAGCCTGCGAGTGCCTGCAGTCCAGGATCAGGCCTGTAGGTGCTTGCAGGGATTGTAGCCTGTACAATCATGCAGTATACCCGGGAGCCCTGGAAGGCTGTATAAAAGCCTCCTCTGTGCTGCTCAGCTTGGCCATAATTTGGGATTTTGTGGAGGTGGCTGCTCTGTGTTCTTGAGCTACTCTCAAGATTTGCTTTTAATTGTGTCTTGACTCCTGCCTGTTCCTGAGTCTGCTCTTGTTCCAGTTGGAGCCTTCCTTGATAGTATTGGAACCTTGCCTTTGCCTCTGGTTCTGCCATGCCTCAATCGTATCTGACCTTTGCTTGTTCCCAAATTTGGCTTTGCTTCTGGCCCTACTACATCCTTACCAAGCTCTCCATCCACTTCCAGCACACCTGGTTCTGGTGCTCTAGCCATAGATATCTGTTCCCTTTGGCAGATAATAAAGTAAGGCAAACTTGAGACTTGTTCTTAGAATTACAGAGGACAAGCTAAGTGTGATGGTGGCATTCCTTTGTCTTGCAACTGGATCAACAGTTGGGGGTAAGTGAAATTTAAAAGTGCAGCATAGTCAAGAGGGAGCTCAGCCATCTATTTATTTGTGTTGTTCCATCGAAAAGCATTTCCTCCAGTTTTCTTTTGACAAGGCCACATAAAGCTGACTGGGGAAAAACAGTTGAGAAAGAGTAATTCATGGAAGGAAAGTGTCAGCAAGACCATGAGTCTGAACACTTCCTCCTCTGGCTGATGCTGCATTTTAAACCTATCCTTAGCCTATATTTCTAGGGAACTGGTGCAACCTAAGTTGGATTGTGTCACCATTGTGCCTAGTTATGTGCTGGGATAATATGTGAAATTCTGTACGTATTTACCATTTATACAAGGTTTTCTGGAAATATGCATGCATATATGAGAGCCAGTGTGGTGTAGTGGGTCTGGAGCTCAGGCGACCTGGGTTCTAGTCCTTGCTCAGCCACAGAGCCAACTGGGTGACTTTGGGCCACTCACAGACTCTCAGCCCAACCTACCTCACAGGGTTGTTTTTGTGGGGATAATATTGAGAACAGGAAGAGGAGAATTGTGTAAGCTGCTTTGAGTTCTTTAAAAAAGTAAGAGGTGGGATATAAGCCAAATAAATATCTATTTTCCTATACTTTCCTTAATCAGGCACTGCGAACTGAATTGATTAATCAGCATACATGTTACAATTAGCAAATGATTCAGGACCACATCATGCTACAATAATATGTTAAGCTTGAAAACTGATATATGGGACTTACTTCTGTACAGACATCATATCATTGAGCTGTGCTTTGTATCCTTATTGAGAAAATATCCTAATTGGTAAGAACTACATGTGTATGCATGCTTGTGAGTATGTGTCTGCATACATCATGAGATACTCATGAGACAAAAATGCATCTTTCTGTTGCATGAGCACATTATGATTTCCACAGTATTATAGAAGAATATGCATTTACTTATATTTGCATATTCATAGTTATTTTGTTCCTCTTGGCTTTTTCCATCAAATACTCCTAATAGTAAAGCTATTAGATCCACAGGAATTACTTTTTAAAGGAAACATTTAATACATATGAGACTACATTCATGCCTACTTCATTTATTTATTTTTAGCTCATTTATAACCCACTTTTCTATTGGTTATTGAATCAAAGCAACAGAAAGAAAAAGCCATGTACCAGAACCACACCAATAAAATAGGCACCCTATGAAAACCCTTCAAAATATCCTATCTATTACATCCCTGATTAGCTGTTCTAAATTCAAGGCTGGGGCTTCCTTTTTTGAAGCCAATCCATCACTTATTTGACCTTCTTTTTCTTCTGCCTTCAGCTTTTCCTAGCATGATTCCCTTCTCCAGGGAATCTTGCCTTCTCACGATGTATCCGAACTCAGTTTTGTCATTTATACTTTTAGGGAAAGCATTGTCTTGACGTGATCTAAATAAAAATATGCACCATTAAAACAAAGCAACAATAAAATATCAAGCAGCATCAAGAGGAAATAAAACACCAAGAGACAACAGCGCTTATCCTCAAACACCCTTCCTTAAACTGGCTCAGTCAGTCCATCTGAAATCTCCATTCATATTCTTGGACACCTGATTGCCTCTTGGGGAGAACAAACTGTTGGCCAATGGGAAGAGTAATGCTATGACCCCTAGCAGCATCTGGGGTGGCACAGAATTCTTCAGATTCCCAAATCTGACATATGAAAAACAGTATCAACCTCAGAGCTGGTGAATCTGTGTTTGGATTCCCCTCCCGCCAAGCTATTAAAAGTGGGCTGCAGAATGGTGGCTCCACAATTGGCTACAAAATCTGACTCAAAGAGTGCTCATCAGTGGCACTTCCTCAACTGGGGAGAGGTGACAATGGGGTGCCACAGAGTTCTGTCCTGGGACTGGTGCTTTTCAACACTGTTATTGATGATTTAGATGAGGAAGTACAAGGAAAAATAATTAAATTTGCAGATTTATTTATTTATTTTATTTAAAATATTTATGACACAGAGCTGGGTAGAACAGTAACTACCCTGGAAGACAGATAAGATACAGGGTGATCTTGATAGGTTTGAATGTTGGGCTGCATTAATAGAAGCATCGGAGAAAGAAGTAAAGGGGGTGTCCTGGGGGTGGGGGGAGCAGGAGACTGGAGCCACCAAGATGCAAGGTATTCTACTGGCTCTCCAGCCTCCTTTCCTCTCCATCTGAACCACCACAGCTAGACGACTGAAGCTGGCCACCGACCAGACTTGCAGAGCAGGGAGGCAGAGATTATTCTGCTCTACCCTTGCTCTGCAGAGGATGCTCAGAAGCCTCTGGTTTGAACGTGTAATAAACAGTAAGGATGCTACTTTTTAGACTGAGTCTTGAGTTTACTATAAATCCATTTCTGATTTCTTCTCTGTCATCAGCCTTGCCCAATTAACCTCTCTGATCCCCACATAGCTCTAAGGGTGAATTCATACAATGTGGAAAGCAACAGTGTTGCTGTTGTTGTTTACATTCTTCTTTGTGGTCTCTCTGCATTGCACAAACTGCTCTCTGCATCTGCAGGGACCCTGCTATTGGGAAGATTCAATAGCCAAGGGCATTTTGTCAGGAACCCTTCCCCTGCCCTGGCATCCCTATGAAAGGGAGGGGATCCCACCTTTTCCCTCAGTTCTTCTTCAACTGCTCCATGAGGCAACGGAACTCCATGATCGTCAAAGCTGATCAGGATCTTAGTGATGGCAAAGGGAGCACTAGTGGATCTGCAGGTTGTCCACACCCCACAAAAATGTTGGGATGGTACACTCGCTCATACCAGGAACTCGTGCCTCAGGAAGTTCTTCGCTATTTCTTTTCCTCAAAGTGTTTCTTTCCTCAAATTCTGTTTGATCTTTTTTCTAAGCACCTTTCTTTTGTTTCCCTTTTTGGACCCTTCACATACATTTTTTCCTTACACCCCCCCCCCCCCCCTTCCAATAACTCTTTTAGTTTTCTCTTCTCTACTGACCACTTTCTTTGTTCTTTATTTCTTCTCTTTCTTCTGCTCACAGTGGGTTCTCACATTACTTCACGGTACTGAAATGGGACAGAGGGCTTCATTCAATCCTAGTCTTGAGAAACCTTAACTCTTTCATTTTACCTAAAAAGTTCCAGATGGTTACATTACAGGACATCCTGCTCCTGCTCCAATGGGGGATTGGTTCACATCAACTGATCACAAGGATGCCTTGAGGATGCCTCATAGACACTTTCTTGGCTTCCAAGTCAGGAAAGAGATGTTCCAATGTTCAGTTTTGCCCTTTGGACTATCAGCTGTCCCCAGGGTCACACCATATGGCCATGGTGTGTGCTCATTTTTGTCAACAAGGAGTCCAGGTATACTCATAGTGGCTCCATCAAGACCCAAACTTCTTCAAACAGTCCACACCACATGTGTTTTACTGGATTGACTGGGTCTCTGTAAAAACTCAGTAAACTCTGTTCTCTTCCCTTCCTAGTCTATCCTCTTCAATGGGGCACACATAGACTCAACAAAGCAGAAGTGTATTTCCCAGATCCCTGAGCAGCATCATTGGTCAAGATGACCTCCTAGCTCAGTGACAATGTGGGGCATCGGCCTTCCAGATCCACCAACTTCTCAATGAGTAGGTTCCTGAAGGGACGAAAAGACATCCTCCTGCCTTCTCAGCCACTGACTATCTTGTTGGAGGTCATATAAGTTCTAATGAGGAAGCCCATCAAGTGATGGTCAACCTTCATCTTCTATGGTGGAAGTTTGCATTCTGGGTGGCAATTATGTCTGCTTGACAATTTAGTATTCTGTGCCTCATGGAAAGATCCTCCATACCTTGTTTTACATCAGGAAACTACAGTACTGCATCTAGATCCCTCCTTTCTTCCAAAGTTAATACCGTGGTACCTTGGCTCACAAACATAATCTGTTCCAGGACTCTGGCTGTGACCCAAATTGGTCGTGAGCCAAGTTAAATTTCCCCATAAGGTTCAACGTAAATAAGGTTAATCCGTTCTGTAATTAATTTTTTAATCAGAAAAATGTGAAGCAAAGTGACAAAGAACAACAAAGATCGTGGCCATCTCCCCCTCCCTCCAAGCACAAGCGCAACCATCTCGCCGCCGCCCCCCCCCCCCAGCACGACAGCGATCACACCCATCATCCCATCATGAATATGAGGTCAGTACTGCTGATCCTTCCTCTGTCCCAAGGTCACTGGGTGGTCTCACTGGAACTGAAGAAAATGGTGGGAGCCCCTCTCTTTTATAGGGATGACAGCCAGAGGTTCCTGCCAGAACACTCTTAGCTATTGAATCTCCCCAATAGGAAGCTCCATGCAGGTGCAGAGCCCATATATGTGAATGCACAAATGACGACTCGAAAAACAACCGTTACAGATCAGCGACCGATCTTTCTTGGTCTGTATACTTCAGCCACCTAATGAGAAGGAAGGGCTCATTGGAAAAGACCCTGATGCTGGGAACGATTGAAGACAAAAGGTAAAGGGGACAGAAGAGGTTGAGGTGGGTGGATGGGGTCACTGCAGAAGTGTGTGTGGGCTTGGGCATACTCTGGGGGATGGTGGAGGACAGGAAAACCTGGAGGAATGTTGTCCATGGAGTTGTGAGGAGTCAGGCACAACTCCTGCCCCAAAGACGTATTTTGGGATGGCAGTGGGTGACCAGCTGGTTAGCACTGGGAAAGGAGCAGTGCAGTTCTCTGCATCTTTCCCCACCTCTCATATGTGAGTAGGTGGGGTCAGAAGCAGTTGGGTGGCAGTGCTCAATATGCACACCTTGGCAGATCCTCCCTTGCCACCCCCTCCCCTTCCATGCCAAAGAGAAGCTGTTTTTGTGCATAAGCAGGAGGGGTGAGAATCAACTGGGCTGTGCATCTCAGCACATTTCCTGCTCATCCTCCCTCCTTCCCTATTCTGGGAGAGGCACCCCCAGCTCAGTGCCCACTTGAGTACTTTGCTGGCAAGCAGCAGTGATGAACAGGAGGTGGCATTCAATCCCCTTCCTCACTCTGGCTTTCCAGAGGGGTGTCCCCAACCTAGCCAGCCAGAGTGAGAATGGGGCTCGGGGGGGCATCTGCAGAGGCATGCAGCCCTCCACTAGGTACTGTTGTCCAGCTGATTCTCACCCTTCCCACTCAGCAGGAACAGGGTGTGTGTGGGGGTGGGGGTGAAGCACCCACTTCCTGCTCCAGCCTTCCCTCTTGAAGCAGCAGGTGAGGGTGCTTGATCAGCTCCCTTGTCCGCTCTGCGGTGCTTCGGGGCATGAGGTATGGCTGTCAGAGAGAGGGGACTCATTCCCCCCTATAGTGCCTCCTGGGATACTGCTTGGAGGACTGAGAACGAAGTAGATGGAGGGAAGGTGGAGTTCCCTGTCAGGCACTTAGCTGTGGGAACCACACAGACTTGTTTGTTACGCATGAGTATCTAAAAGGCCTCTTCTTTATCTACGAAGACCACTCCTCCGCCTCGGTCATCTTTGCTCTGCAATCAAGATCTTCTTCAGTGCTAAACCTGAATCCATCACTTGAACTGTTCTCCATGCTCTTCCACCTCTTTGTAGCAGCACCTCCATCTATCACATCTGCTTTCTGCGTCACCACATTTAATGAATTGAATGCTCCGCTATCCTCTTCTAAACCCTCCTTGATCCTGTCCCCTCCCAATGAATAGCTGCCATCTCCCCTGCCTTTATTCACTCTTCCCATCACTTAGCGACCTCTCTCTCATCTGGATCCTTCCTTTCAGCATCAGAATGCTACATTTTCCTTCACTCCCTCTGATGCCTGAACTGCCACCCAGAACTCTCCAAGGTGACCTAACGTCTTTTAAACCCCCTTTTCAAAAGTCAACTTTCCAAGAAAGTGCTTGGACCATCCCCCAGTCCATATACTTTATTATAACTAAATCAATTATGTGTGATTGAATTGGACTCATTTTCCCTCTGCATCCCCACGCTCCCATTTCTTCCTTCCTCTGCTGTTGCCTTATTTTAGATTGTGAAGCCTTGGGGTAGGGATTTGGCATCGGAAATGTCATGTTCTTCAGTGACACTAAAGAAGCAAACGTTGCGCTGAAATCAGTGGAAACTTAGAAGGATTTAACTTTGGCTAGCTCATGCCCAGTGTTTGTGACCCTCAAATTTAATAATTACTTTTTTCCATATGCTGCTCAATTCTATACATTGTTTAACACCATAGGCCTTCTCTGAATTCCTAGAGTTACAATGAAAAAAATATTTTATCTCAGTTAGAGTAAATAGTGCTTTTTCAAAGTTCAGTATCTGAATTTATAAACAGATGGAAGTGGTAGAACTATCAATATAGAGCATCCAAATGTATAAAATGCCTGTAGAATGCAGAATTCTTACCTCATGCCTTCATGGTTATCTGAAAGTGTATAACACAATGTTTTGCTCTGAAAATATACATCAAGAGGTTATTAATAAGTATACATTGATTTTTACTGAGAAGAACATAAGATTTATGAAAGCCAGTATCAATGCATGACAAAAAATTAGAAGAGAGGTTTATATCCAATCAATAACATATTATTTTGTTGAGATGCAGAAACAACTTCCCCTCAAAATCAAATCAAACGAATGTAATAGTCCTACTTGGAAAAACAAATAGGCTTAGATATGCACTGAGGTCTGCATTTATCAGGTAATTGCTTTTGAGAAGGAATAGCTGTTTTGCAGTGAAATGAGAATCACTGACCATGTTTGAATTCAAGCTTGTTCCAATTTTTAAGAGAGGTTAGACGCTTAACCCTTTTCCTACATTCCATTCTATTCCAATTCCCTTCTCAGCCTTCTTTTCAGGTCCCTTGCCTATGGAGTTCTAGATACATTTTTCTTGGAATCCTTGAGGTGGTAGGTGGGTGGAAAGCAAATTCTGGGGAGAGGGTATTCCAGAAAGTGGAAAAGCAATGGTCCAACATCTTTGCACCTGCAAAACTGCCTTTCCTTTTCTCTTAAGCAACATTTTTGTTCTTTTGTTTTAAAGGCCACCTGAGTTTTCTCACATGCATTTACATGTTGAAATTGCTCACTCCTTAAAAAGAGTGAGAAATGGATGGGAAATCATATCCATTTGGATGTCCTACATACAAAATGATGATACAGCAGTTTCTGTGCCTTTATGTCCACTTGATATACTTTTCTTAGGGAGTAGATTATGTACTATTTGGCAGGACTATTCTCCCAGATACCAAATATGTATTTTTAGGAATGCAACACCTCTAATTAGCAGGGTCCTTGAGAATGTATTTATGGTAGCTGCTGACTAGCTACTCATGTATTTTACAATTAGTTCTCATTAAACATTCATTGGATTTTTCTTGTTAGTCCCCTTTCAGCTTGTTTTTATGCAGCCTTACTCAGAACAACTGAGCTGTCTTTTTCTCTTGGGACTCCCAAAAAAGGCTTTTAACATTTTTATGGGACTAACTACTAAGGTTTATTAGCACCAGTCAGACTGCAGCCTTCTATCTGTAATGAGTTGACTCTTCCAAATAAAGCTGCTGTCACCTTTTATTTTACCTTAAAAGATTTGTTTGAAATGTCAATTCTGTGCAAATTGTGCTTGGTGCAACATTTGCAACCATTTTATACTGAATGCTATTTATTTAGAAACACAAGCCAAAAACCAAGAATTAAGGAACAGAATGAATTCCAGAAGTGATTGAAGAAGCACCGGTGGGACTGACCCAATACATATTCACTCCTAACTGGTCAAGGACAGGCACATCTCTCCCTGTAAGAGGAAAGTCTTCAATCTGAATAAAAGGATGGTCTTTAATTTTGTTCACTGCATCCTATTTCTCCTTGCTAGGATGCCATGTAGGCATTTGATCTTACCTAACCCTGAGAAAGGATGTTTGTTGGGCATCAGGAGTCTTGCCCTAGGGATTCTAAGGGTAGAATCGAGGCACTTTACTCCCTAGCTTGCAGATGAAGGAAACTATCAGCCGGGCCTTTGCTAGGCTACACTGAAGAACAGCTTGTTGGATAAAGGACACCATCTGAGTAGTGTATTGCTTAGCTGTTGACTGCCCCACAATGCACCCGTTATAACCGAGCCATCGTTAGACTGAGGACCTTACTCTGCATGAGACCTAATTTGTGATCATTGCTCTTTCAAGTGGCGTCTGATATTCTCCATAGCTAAACTACATTTATCATAGTAGGCTGATAACCTGACAAAGCTAGCTTATCTAATTTTAACATGGCCAAAGCCTGGAAAATTTTCAGGGTGAACAGAATTATTTGTGTTTAAGCATTATTTCTTCGCACAAATGTCTAAGATGATAATCTTGTGTATACTTGGGTGGAAATAGGTGCTATGGGAATCCATGAAATACACTTCCTCATACATATATATAGATTATGGTTGTAAGGGCATGTTAAGTCAAAGCACAATTTCCTGGAAGTAACCTCATTGTAATGAACAGCTGATTGTAGAACTCATACGCAAATGCAATACAAGAAAACTTGATGTAGGTTTCTTCACTGATTTTCTCTGTTCCTGCTGCTAGTGGCAGCAGTAGCATGTTTGGAGGGCGGGATGAGGTTGGACTGAGACTTCTCTGAAACCAGCTGAGGATGCCTGAAGCAGAGATGGGAAAATAATAGGCTGGAGCTGCAGAAAGTAGAAATGGTAAGAACTGAATAACTGTGTGAGCTGGAATGGGATCCAGAGCTTGTTGCATTGCTACCTTCCGGTTCTGGTTCTCGAGCATGCTTGGGAGGAAGAATATACATGTTGGCCATGAGACTGTGGCTTCATGGGTAAGTAGGCTTCTCATTGTCCACATCCTAAAGTAGCTATAGGATAAAGAAAGGGCAATGGTCTTTTCAGTACATAAACTACATTAAATTGTTATGAAGAGTGATAAACCAAAACACAGGAATGAAACCATAGAGTAAATTTAAGACTGATGAGGGAACAAACCCTGATCTTTCTTTGCAGGTGTGAGCTAGGTTTGCAGTGATTTGTTGTGAGAATGTCATATCTCATTCCCTCTGTCCAGAATTCTTGCATTAGAATCAAGCCTATCTTGTTCTTTTCAACAGATGCCTCTTGGTGTTATCAATCAAAAGACAGTGTGCAGCTACACCAGCTTTCCCCCTCTGACAGATTTTTCTAAAGCAAGAAAAAAATAAGTGGTGGAGAAACAAGGATGGTTACAAATAGAAGACAGAACCCCCTATAAAATTATGTACTTGAGGTAGGACATTGCACAACACAAAGTGCATGATCATGGAATAGTACCTGGTTTTCTGTTGAAGTCTGGGTCTTCCCCATTAGCAGTCATATAAGAATGGAATATGTGAGTTTGTGATGGTACATTGTTGTTTTTCATAATTTCTAAAACCCTGAGGAAAAGTGGTTGCTGGAGATTTTCAGATGAAAACTGGAAGGCAGGACATGGATCAGATGACTTCTCGCTTTTCAAGATGTCTTGCTTCCAGACAAAAGGAGGGCTGGTAATGCAACCAATCAGAAACCATTGCACAGCCACTCTGCTTTTCCTTCCTAATGGATTTTATTTGACTCAAGTCAAGACAGAAGAAATGAGAGGAAAACATGGAAGTGTTATGAGTTGAAATTGATAACATCTGGAATCCCTTCAAAATTCTGTGAATGATGTGAGGTGATGACACAATAAAGTGTCATCTGGAAGTATCCCAAATCTCACTGCTCTAACACTGATTTTAGATAGAATTCACAGATGGGCATTTGAAAACACCAGATTGAGACAGAATGTGCAATACTTGCTTGAGGGCTCATCTAGTTAATTTGAGGCACTATATAAATTAAACACAAAGCTGTGTTTGTGTGTGTGTGTGTGTGGGGGGGAAATTTCAAGTTCTGAACTGAAGGAAATGGAAAGGGCACGATAACAGGGGAGCAAAAGCTAAAACAGGAAAAACACAGGCACTTCCTCAAATAATCTGTATGATCCAGTTCCTGGGTTCTCTAGTCATACATCTTCCTGTGGCTTCGAACCTATAAAAGGAAAACTAGCTTGTGTAGCACAGAGTCCTCACAGCAAATGGAAAACAACAAACTGGATAGGCAGACTTAAATGTTATTCAATGGGCCACAACTTTAATAGTTTTCTTGAATGAGTTTGGCAAGTAGGGCCAATAGGTAGGGCTTGGGTCTTCTTATCAGACAACCTACTTGCTGTCCAGTTCCTTTTCCTGGTCTGCCATGGCACATAACGCCAATGTGAACCCTTTTCTCACCACCCTAGATGGAGCAAGCTCACAGCTAGCAGGTTGGCCTGGTCTTGATGTGGAAGAGTGGAGAGTCCAATCTCACTCCCAATGTATTTATTTGCTGCTTTTATATACTGTTTAGCAGCCAAAGATGGTTCCCAGAACAGTTTTCAAAAAAGCAGTGCTAAAAATATAGATATTCATAATTGCAATATGGGAACATCCTACAACAACTTCATCGTCAAAGACAACAAAATAAACATGAACACAAAGGGCCATTGTAAAGAAATCTATAAATCTAACAGCCACTAACCTACCCATCTCCTGTTCTTACTCTACCCACACATTAGTGGTGGCCACATGATAGCAACTCTGCTTAACACAACAGAACATTTAATTTTAAATAGTTAAAAGAATTCAAATAACTAAATAAGTAGGACAAAATTAAACAAATACTGAAGAATTTAAAAAACCCTAACTCTTTAAAGTAATTAATCATTATTCCCCAGCAGTCACCATTACTATGTAATAGAAAAGTAAAAACATTCTAGCAATTTAAACATTGAGAAAATAAAAAGGTCTTAGCCTGGCACTGAAAAGTGTAGAGTGTTGGCACCAGGTGCACCTCTCTGGTGAACTGGTTCCATAATTGGGGTGCCATAGGTATTATATGATCAGGTTGGCAGCCCCATTTTGAACCAGCCGAATCTATTGGACTGTTTTCAAGGGCAGCCTCACATGTTATAATAGTCAAGAGGTCACCAGCGCATGGACCACTGTTGCTAGATTCTGTTTGTCCAGATTGGTGCTGGAGAAGATGATGCCTCCTTTGTTCTTACAAATACAGGGTTAAAGAGAGGTATGTAGCTCTAGGAGAACTGGTCCTAGATAAGAGAGAACAAGAAGGAACCAGACCAAGGATGAATGTTTGAGCTGCATCTCAAAAAGGTAATCTTTGGATGGGGTATGAATGGAGGGAGGACAATTCCCAGCCTCAAGAAGGAAGGGGGGCTATAAGAAAGTTGTCAGAGGATGAGGTAAACTATAAAAGCTTTGTTCTAATTGTGTGCTGTGCAGTTCCAAGGTGTTCTGCCTTACACGTGCAGTATGTTGACAGCCTTCCACGCTGCATTTTTAATAAAAAGTGCTGATTTGCTTTTCTTCAATCTACTTTGGAATGTTTCATGCAAGTTCTAACACAGGGGAGCATTTGCTGCATTATGGGGACTTTAAAACACATCCCTATCAGGTAAGATGCATTTTTGAGGTATCAAATCAACACCAACCTAAAGCCTCTTTCGATACAGGATACTGCTTTGGCCTTTGACCATTATTGGTTTAATATTTACTAAGATTACAGGTAGTCTTCTGGGTTACAGATGAGTTCTGTTCCTGAGAGCAGACTTATGTCAAATTCGTAAGTTGGATCACATGAGTAAGCCAAATGTGTGTGTGTGTGCGTGTGCGCACGCGCATATAAAACAGTTAAGAAACATTTGCATATTTACTAAGACTTCTTAAACACAATAAAGCATTGTAATAATGATAAAAATATGGTAATAATAAAGTAAGTACAGAGAGAGAGAGAATATCTGTATTTGAGTAGGTATACATTATAAAAAACAAATAGTTCTTTAAAATGTTTAGAACATTCTTGAGGTAACATTAAGTCTAACATTAACTGATGATAATGCAGATGAACCTGGTGCTGGAGAGTCAGGGTCTGATTGTACTACTGGAAGGGGTGAGGGGTTACCACTGACATTTCTGTCCTGAAGTAGGCTGCAAGGGTTGTTTGTACCGCTGTTTGCTTTTTCTCACCATAATTGGCCTTGTTGCAGCTGAGGGCCTGGTTACATGGCCAAATACTAAAGAAAAGCCAAAGGAAACACAAAGCCACATGTACCCTACAGGTTTCCTGAAACTCACTGGCTTGGCTACGCTTGAGCCAACACCCAGAATGAAAAGCTGTGATTACTGTATCTCTCGGGAACTGGACTGCCACTGATGACATGTCACTAAATGTGTTATGTAGCTTTCTAGTGAATCTCTATCTCTAGAGAAAAGCCATGAGTATCTCTAATGAAAAGCTGTTGTTATCTCTAGGGAACCATGTGATGTGTTTGGCAATGGGTCATCAGTGGCTGCTTAATTTCCTAGAGATACTCATGGCTCTTTATAGAGGTATTCATATGGTTTATGGCATATGTCCCTGTGTTCATAAGCATAGATTGTTCATAACCATGACATTTGTAACCTGGGGACTACCTGTATGAAGAAACAAGATGCTGGAGCAAATTCTTTAAAAAAAATCAGACTGCAAACACCTGAAAGAAAATACAGTGATTAATAGAGGTCAACATGGATTAAGAATAAATCTTGTTAGACTAATTTAATCTCATTTTTGTTTTATTTATTCTATTTAGGTTTTTATACCCTGTTCATTAGCCCAGAGCTCTGGGTAACCTCCCAAATGGACAGCGGAAACATTGTGGACACAATCTACCTCGACTTTAGCAATGCTTTCAACATAATGTCCCATGGCATCCTAATTATCAAACAAATTAGAAAAAAGTGGACTAGATAGATAGATCCAAAATTAACTCATCAATGGCACCTTTTCATATTGGAGAAAGGTAAACAGTTGCGTGCTGCAGGTCGCACTCCTTGCTTTTGTCCCTCCCTTCATCAGTAATACATCAATCACAAAGTTATTCTTTCAGCCTTCAAAATCATCTCACTTTTGTCTCAGCTGACACTTCTCTGGTACCCTTCCCCATGGGCAGAATGCTGACAACAATAGAATCCAAAACACTGGGGTACTGGCAGTGCCCTAGCTTCAGAATGAAGCTGAGCATGGCCAGCATAACTTTGCCAGCAGCTGATGCTTTCCGGGGCAGAAACCCTTTGATAAGCTTGAAATCTGGGCTCCGAATTTTGACAGATCAATGAATGGCATAGCTCTTTGACAAGGCTTCTCAGTAGCTTCCCCCAGAACTTAAATGAAAAATATGCTGAGCTACTTCTTGGAATAAAAAATACAAATGTGTAATTTTCCAACACTTTTTAGCATGCTGTGGCAATGTAAATTTTAAATTTTATCAATGTTATTGATAAATAATTTTATTGATAAAATAGATTTTATATGATTAAATTTTATCAATTTTAAATTTTGCACAATTGTAGATGATTTCAGGTAGATTACGAGTGCTAGGTTTCAAGGTATCATCTTCATAAGCAGTAAGATTTTAAAGCTTACAATAGTGAATCTTCCTTCTTTTTTGCAACCTTTGTGCCTGTTTAATTTGAAAAACAATGAAAGCTATCATTGCTCAAAAAGAAATTCAGAAGTTACAAATGATGTGGTATTTTCAAAAATTACTATGTCTTTTGTCTTATGAAAGTTCTGTACAAAATAAATTGAATTAGAAACAGAGTTGCACTTTCACACAAATTTATTTATTATTTTATTAAAACATTTTTATGCCGCCCCATTCGCCGAAGCCTCGGGGCGGCTTACAACAAAAAATTTAAAATAACATTTTAAAATATATACAATAAAATACAAATATACACTATAAAACAAGCCGCCCTGGCCAAATAAAATTCAATTTAAAATACTGCTTAAATAAAAAGGTCTTTGCCTGGCGCCGAAAAACAAATAACGACGGCGCCAGGCGGACCTCTCTGGGGAGCGCATTCCATAACTTAGGCGCCACCGCTGAGAAAGCCCTCCTCCGAGTAACCACCCTCCTAACTTCTTCCATGGAGGGCTCCCGGAGAAGGGCCTCTCCCGCCGATCTCAGGGGGCGGCTGGGCATATAAGGATGTAAGCGCTCCTTCAGGTAACCAGGACCCAAGCCGTTTAGGGCTTTATAGGTCATAACCAACACCTTGAATTGGGCCCGGACTTCAATGGGAAGCCAGTGAAGCTGACGGAGAACTGGAGTCATGTGAACATAACGTCCAGTCCCCGTCAGCAGCCTGGCAGCTCTATTTTGGACCAATTGAAGTATCCGGACCGTCTTCAAGGGTAGCCCCACGTAGAGCGCGTTGCAGAAGTCCAAACGGGAAGTCACCAACGCATGTGTCACTGTCGCAAGGCAGTCATTCTCCAGATAGGGGCGCAGCTGATGAATTAGCCGAAGCTGGAGGAAAGCACTCCTCGCCACTGCTGTTACCTGAGCTTCCAGTGAAAGCTCTGGGTCGAGGAGCACTCCCAAGCTGCGGACCTTGTCCCTAAGAGGGAGTGCAACCCCATTCAGGACAAGGTTCAATTCACCCTCTCCGAAGCCCGATCCACCAACCAACAGGACCTCCGTCTTGTCTGGATTGAGCTTCAGTTTATTGGCCCTCATCCAGCCCATTACCTCGGCCAGGCACCGGTTCAGCACAGCCACTGCCTCACCTGGATTGGTGGAAAACGAGAGGTAGAGCTGGGTATCATCAGCGTACTGATGGTTCCGCAGCCCACACCTCCTGATGACCTCTCCCAGCGGTTTCATGTATATGTTGAACAGCAAAGGGGACAAAATGGACCCCTGCGGTACTCCATGGCATAGCTGCCATGGCGCAGAGCCATAGTCCCCCAGCACCACCTTCTGGAACCGGCCATTGAGATAGGAGCGGAACCACTGCAAAGCAGTGCCTCCAACCCCCAATCCCGCAAGCCTATCCAGAAGGATACCATGGTCGATGGTATCGAAAGCTGCTGAGAGGTCCAGCAGAACCAACAGGGACGTACTCCCCCTGTCCTTCTCCCTGCACAGGTCATCATACAGGGCGACCAAGGCAGATTCAGTACCGTACCCGGGTCTGAAGCCGGACTGCAATGGGTCCAGATAATCAGTTTCATCCAAGAGTGCTTGGAGTTGTCCCGCCACCACTCGTTCTAACACCTTGCCCAGAAACGGGATGTTGGCCACTGGTCTATAATTAGTGGCCATCTCTGGATCCAGTGACGCCTTCTTCAGGACCGGTCGGACTACCGCCTCCTTCAAAGGGGCCGGCACCCGACCCTCCCTCAGAGAAGCGTTAACCACTTCCAAGATCCAGGTTCCAATCCCGTGCTTGGAATCATTTATTAACCAAGACGGGCAAGGGTCCAAAAGGCAAGTGGTTGGACGTACTCGCCCAAGCACCTTGTCCACATCATCGGGCCGCAATAACTGAAATTCATCCAATAAATCTGGACCAGACGGCAGCATTGGTGTCTCCTTTGAAACCTCTGAATCAATAGTGGTGTCCAGCTCGTGACGAATCTGAGCGATTTTCTCCCTGAAATGCCTGGCAAAGTCGTCACAGCGGGTCTTTGAGGGTGGAATCAGGTCTTCCTTTGGACCTGGACGGACCAGGCCTTGCACCACTCGAAAGAGCTCCGCCGGACGGCATTGTGAGGAGGCAATGGAAGCGGAAAAGAATCTCTTTTTTGCCGCCCTCACCGCCACAGCATAGGCCCGATAGTGGGCTCTTAAGTGTGTTCGGTCAGATTCATCTCGTGATTTCCTCCACCTACGCTCTAGTCGTCTCCCAACCTGCTTCATCGCCCTCAATTCAGGAGTATACCAAGGGGAAGAGCGGGCTCTGCCCGGTGGGAGAGGACGCTTAGGAGCGATCGTGTCTACAGCCCTGGTCATCTCCCCATTCCACAGTTCGACCAGAGCCTCGACAGGAGCACCCGTCTTGTCAGCCGGAAACTCCCCCAGGGCCTTCAGGAATCCTTCTGGATCCATCCGGCTCCGGGGGCGGACCCACATAATCGGGTCCGCACCCTTACAGAGGGAGAAGTCGCTCTCGAGCATAAATCTCACCAGGAAGTGATCTGACCATGACAGGGGAGTCAAGCATAAATTACTCACCCTCAGACCACCCTCTTCCTGCCCCGTCGAGAAAACCAGGTCCAGAGTGTGTCCCCGTTCATGGGTGGGGCCGGTGACATGTTGAGACAGCCCCATGGCCGTCATGGAGGCCATGAAGTCCTGAGCCGCCCCGGTCAGACTAGCCTCGGCATGGAGATTGAAGTCCCCCAGGACCAACATCCTGGGGGTCCTCAACACCAGGTCCGAGACAGTCTCCGTCAGCTCAGGCAGGGAGACTGTTGGGCAGAAGGGTGCGTGGTACACCAACAGAATCCCCAGTCTGTCTCGGTCGCCCAACACCAAATAGAGACACTCCAGCCCTGGTCTCGAAGGGACCGGAAGTCCCGTGAGGGAGATGGAGGCTCGGTATACCAAAGCGACCCCCCCTCCCCTCCCCTCCAGCCGTGAGCAGTGCTGGACCAGATACCCGGGCGGGCACACTTGGGAGAGGGCAACATCCCCCCCCTCTCCCGCCCAGGTCTCCGTTATGCAGACCAGGTCGGCCCCCTCATCCACAATCAGGTCCTGGATGAGGGCAGATTTGTTATTGACCGACCTGGCATTAAGCAACAGCACCGTCAGGCCGGAGGGGCGACTGACGAGACTCCCTGGCACCCTCTGGCTGGGAGCAAAACCAGAAGTAGGGACAGGTGTCAGCCATCTGTCCCTCCTTCTTCTATGCGGACACGTTAAGCTCCCAACGCTGTTACGTCCCCTGCCCATAACCACCTCAATGGCGGCACCCGTGCGCTCCCCAGGAAACATAAGCGGCAGCATGGCCAGGGACGACTCCATAAAAAGATTTAAAATACTACTAAAAACACACACACACACACACACACACACACACACTCTCACCCCTCACTCACAGCCCAGCAGGAGGGCCTACCATTGCCAAGCGCAAGCCCCTGGCCAGCCCCGCCCCCTGCTCGGCCACCCGAACAGCGGCAACTGTCCTTTGGCCGACGCCCTTTGTAGCCGCTGGCCCTGCGTCCCCCGCCTCATCCGAAGCACGCCTGCCACACGTGCTGGGGCGTGGCGGAGCAGCCAAGTGGGCGGTGGATGGCGGCGCGGTCTTACGCGGCCAGGCAGCGGCTCCCCTCCGGCGCGGCGCGGTCTTACACAGCGAGGAGGCGGCCCTCCTCCGGCGTAAGCTGCCGGGCGCAGTTGGTGTATTTTCTGGTTGTATTTTCTCTGCAGTATTTTAAAGACTTGAAACTTGTTCTCACTGGACCAGTGCAGTGGTAAAATGTGCCATGTTTGTTCTCTAAGCAAGCTGGACACACTATGTTAAATATACAAGAACAAGTTAATCATTGTTTTTAATTTTGCTCATATACTTTTAATGAAGGACTCCTGTGAGGTATGAAACATTGCAAAAATGTAAATAGCCCATATAAAACATTTTAATGCTATAATTTTATTTGACACATACAGTTTAGCAGACCATTGAGGGCTGCATTAAATGGGCCATTAATGTGGACTGCTTAATATTTCCAAACTATTGACTAACGTGCAAAATAAGCCAGTGCAGCATTGAATCAATTGCCATTACCTAGCAATAAGACCGTTGATCACTCTCTAAAATATTGCTTAGATTATCATTTCATTTCCCTGTCTCTCCCCTCCTGCTGCTAAATTCCCACTTTCAGAATGCAAAAACCTGCATTCCTATCAGCATTGAATCAGTTATGTTATGGCCGCAATCATGCATGCACTGTGCATTCTTACCAGCAGAGAGCACTCATATTCCACACAATCTCTCCGGAGTTTGCTTTGGGATGGAAATCTTTGCTGTCCCAATATGACTAATAAGAAACAATTTTGTATTTCCCAGTCCATCTCATAATCTCAGCAATGCTGCAGTTAGTTAAATAAAATAATGCTCTACTAACTAGCTAGTTTTAGTGAACTGAGAAATCTCTTTGGAAGATGCTCTGAAAGATACTACTGAGCTGTGGGACTCTTTGTAGTTCTACCAGGAGTAGCTCTGACCCAGGTTGGGGTCAAGAAAGGAACCTGGCATTTTAACCACTGTTACAAGGTTTCTCTAGCAATCATTGCAATTTTGAGGGAATCTGGTGGGTGCAATTATGTAAAGACATGAGCATATAAACACTAATTACCACACTTCTCTATTCCAAAAGAAGACCCCTTTTCAGCTTTTTTTTTAACCTGTTGTGCAGGGGTTGGACACATGTGGCCCGCTGCAGCTATTTGTGGTTCTGGGAAAGCAAATGTGTGGCACATATGCACCATTTCATGCAGAATTGTGCTCCCTGCAGCCAGCTAGCCAAATAATTACTCGCTGGGCTGTCAAGATCCCTTTTCTGCTAGAAAAGGGTGCATACCATTTCTGCTTACTGCACTGTAATGTCAAAGTACTGGGGAGTGTGTAAGCAATCGCACAGACTGCACCAATCGTGTAGGTTTCTTCACCCAAGCATTGCTGACACTCTCAATTGGAAGATGATTGAGTGTGGAAAACTCATGTGTTTGCTGCATTCAGGCATAATGCAGTTTGTATTTGCACTACAGAGAAACAGTTCTCCTGCCATTACAAAGGATTCAAAAGTGGCCCAGGTGATCATGAGAAGCAAAGCTACCATAACAGATATATGCAAATACCTTCCTTATAATTCCATGTGACTGGGTGGTGCTTCCTGGCATATGGGAGATTTGTTTATGGCCAAATTCTTAATAGATGCAGTCTTTAAAATACACTGTTAATGATTTTATAGATTTAATCAGATTTATGAATGGTTGTGCTGGGTTTATTTTGACTTGTAAACTCTCTTGTTATTGATAGAACTTTTGAACTACTACTCTGCTTTAAGGGTGATCTGCACATGAAATTCACCTGGCAGTCACTACCTGGACCAGCACCAAATACCATATTTTTCACTCTATAAGACGCACCTGACCATAAGACGCACCTAGTTTTTAGAGGAGGGATCCATGGAAAGCTTCCTGATAATCACAGGCACATTCCCCATCACTTCCCCATGGGCTTCATTAAAAGACAGGTTGCAATTTGAAAACACACACCGACCTGTGATTAACAGCTCTCACTGGCACCAGAGGAGGGGAGCAGAGCAGGGTGCGCCGAGCGAGTGCCAGCCAGGTGTGGTGCAACCGGGCCGGCAGCGTGCCGGCGATGGTCTTCCGGGCGGCGTGGCGGCAGGTCTTCCTGGGTGGTGGGGGTGAGCACTCTGTCTCTCTGTGCAGCCAGCGGGTTAAAGCCCGTGGCTCCTCCTCCTCTGCACCGCTCCCCCTGAGCGGCACAGCTCTCACCTGGGCCGGGGGGGGGGGGTGGAGCAGCGCGTGCCAAGCGTGCACCAGCCAGGTGGTGCCACATGGTGCAGGCGGGCCGGCAGCGTCCTGGGCGTTGGGCACGCACACATTCGCTCTATAAGATGCACAGACATTTCCCCTTACTTTTGAGGGGGGGAAGTGCATCTTATAGAGCGAAAAATATGGTACATGTTTTCTGTGAATTATCAGCCAAATGTTTCTCAGGTCATTGGCTAGAATGTTCCATGCCAGCAAAAAAAACTTGCATGGATGGTGTTGGCACTAAAACCCATGCAATAAACTGTGCGACAGGTTACAACAATGTGGGAAAGACACCACCCAGAGGCAGCTTCAGGCAGCTGCTATATGATAAAATGGGGGCAGCTGGCTCTAACTTTTGCCCCACAAGGAGTTGGGCATCTTGCATGCACGTCTCCCCTCCAGTTAGAAAGGATGCCTGTACACTTAGTTGACGCGCACAGGAATGGGCTGTGGAAGCGCCAGGCAAATTTCTTCCTGCCGGGAATAACAAGATACCCCTTGTGCCCCTGTACCCAGCCAGGTCTTGGTCCTGCACTCACCCAGTGAATCCTGACAGGGACATGAGTCTTGCAGGAAGGATGGGCTCAACTCAGCAGGCGCTTGTAGCAGCCAGCTCCTGCAAACACCAACAGAGAGAAACCTGTGCAGAGGGAAAGGTGGAGCTCCATGCCTCTTGCTGCATGGAAAAGTTGTGGAGGAAATGCTGATGATGTCATGGGAGGGCTCCACCCCCTTGAGGTCATCCAACCTGCCAGACATGATCCCGAGGCCACCAGGAAAAATAGAGCTTACCTCCTATTGCCCTAAATGAAGGCATTGTCAGGACACCAGTGGCAAATGAGCTTGGTTTCCTTCAGCAAGGCAAATCCCAGTTCACTATGCCCCATAAACTCTGAGCCCAGGGTAATTTGAGGTCATATCTAATAAATGTAACTGGTGGTTTTTAATTATTATTATTTTGTAAATGGACAGATGCCACAGACTCCTTTAACCATTTGTCTTTTCTGAATGGTGCAAGCCACCTGGTATTTAAATGGTCTTTTGTGCTTGCTGCTCTGTCAGTCAGCTGTAAAATATTGCTTCATTGACCATGTTTGAATTGGTGTCATGCATGCTTATTGTTCCTTGTCAGCAAACTTTCAAGGGTAACAGACACCAAGATGTTGCCTCTCCTGTGCTTCCTGGTCTGTAACAAGGCAGTAGCCTGCAAGTTGGAATTTACAAGCTAGCTGGCCAGTCTGTTGCCCACCCCCTTTTGATCTTCATATGTCTATAATCTCCCATGGTAGGCATACCATTACACACAATCTGACGATCCCTAGCACAGCAGATGCGGTTCAACAGGAACATCTAACAGTGTGTTAATTAAAGGGCTGATGAAGAACAAAGCAAACCTGCCTGTTCTTCATGCGAAGTGCTGATTGTAGGAAATTTAAAGGTATATGCTGTAGCATACATAGCACATGCTTGCCTTTGCTTGCACTGAATGTGCTGGAACAGGAGCCAGACCGCAATATTAAATACATTGATTATTCCTTTATTTCTTACTCTTCTGAGTGCCACTGTTAGCAAGGGGAGAAACATAATATGTCTGGCTTAAATAGATTTGGAACCTGAACACAAGCACTTAAGATCCTTGTGGGATCAGGTGAAAGGTCCAGTATCTAGCTTTCCAGGATCAACACAATGAGGCCAGCAATCCCACAAGCAAGGTGTTAGTGCAAGATCCATCTTCTGCTACTGCACCTGAACAATGAGTACTCACTGGCATAGTTGCCTCTTCCACACAGACTTCATACCCATGTCTACCTGTACAACCTGCTCACACAAACGTGACCTAGTTATCTTAAATTATTTCATGCAATATTAATATTGGACCATCTGATCTAGAAAAGGGAAAGAGCTGACCGAAGGATCCCTAATAGCCATGGAAATGCATACAGGTGGAGGTTGGTTGCATGGCAGAGATGTGAACTATCAGGTTTTCTGGGTAATGCTTATATAAGTGCAAATACAAACTATGTGACCAGTGTGTGAGCTGCTCCAAGCCCAGACCAATCCACACTGAAAAGTGGAGAGACCACTGCGCCATGGCTCAGCACCAGTAGCAATGGTAGGACGCCTCTTTTTTATTTTAAAGAACAATATTCTGTATGTTTCTTGTTATCTTTCATGCTGCAGGAATGTAAGAGCTGCCCTATTGCATCTGACGAAGGTCCACACCTAGGCCAGCTGTCTCATTTAGGCACAAAGCAGCCATGTGCCCCAGGTATCTAGCATGCAGGGTGGGAACCTCATTTTGTAGAATAGGAGTTGCAAGGAGCCTATCAGACCACCTCCAGAAGATCCAGTTCCCTGCACAAAGAGACCATTCCCTGTCATGACTAACAGGTAACTCAGCCCTTCTCTACCTGGTGCCCTCCAGATGTGTTTGACTGTAAATCTCAGCATTCCCAGGCAGCATTGACAATGACGGGAGGTGCACTCCAGGATATCTGATGGGGAATCAGGTAGGGGAAGACTGGGTGGGTCAACTAATTTTTTAAGCCTAAGGGGAGGGTGTGAACCCTTCTGATAACAAATGCTGTACATTATTTGAGCATTTTGTGAAGAAATATTTTTGTTGTCTTTCCTGAACCTATTCCTGACAAGCTTTGTCAGAATCCTAATACTATGAGGAAAAATAATTCTGTCCACTCTCTCCATACCCTTCATAGCCTCACCTGAAGCTCCTCTGGAGAAGTACTGCTTCTGTATATGGAAAGTGATGCAACCTCTTAAGCATAGTTGTCCATTTTTTTGACCTTCCCCAGCTTTTCTTTGAGATTAGGCAACCAAAACTTTGTGTGTTAGAATTAACACGGGGCACCACTTTGCACATCAGAGTTTCCATGTCAAAGCCTCCTTAGAAAGCACCGCTTGCTGTCTGCCATGCTACGCTAAACCATTTGTATGTGGAATTGGTTCCAAATTGCCCTATTTTAAACTTTGTGCATTGAAAGGTTATGATGTTTTCTACTGGATTGTCCTTTGTGCGTGTGTTTTTGTTAACTGCCCAGATAGCTTTGGCTAGTGGGGGGTATGAAAATGAAATGAATAGTAATGCAGTTGGCTCACCACGTAGCAGCAGTTCATAGGTACAAGACGTTTGCCTTCCATGGGAAGCATCCCCAGTGACCAGCCACGTATCATGGGATGCTATGCAGTGTTCTAAGTGTTCAATGTTCTGAGCATCAGGATGCCAGTGTTAACTTGCCTCTGCTTGCTACCAGTTTACTAGCTAGTCACTCTCTTATCCTGCTTTCCCCAACCTGGTATCTTCCAGATGTGTCGAAGGATAACTCCCATTATCACTATGTTGGCCAGGACTGATGGATGTCCACATATCTGAAGTACATCAAGGTGGGAAAGGCTCCCTATGCTGACAATATGGCTATAACAACAGTGACCTATTTTACAGGGTTGCTGTAACAATCACTGAGATATGGAATGTGAAATGCTTTGAACACTAAAGCGGTATAACTGTTAAGTATTAATATGGTTGCAGGTGCCAGATGGAGCGATTTCAAATAGCTTCCATGTGGTAATGATGCTGTATAGACAGGCCTGAAGACTTTGATTAGGTAGGGAAAAGAAATGCACACATTGTACAGATTGGCACAAGAGCTTGAGCTGAAGCCAACAGCACTGCATACAAACGTACCAGGGACTACTGATATGCCATGCAGAGTTGGTGTGGCACAGGACTTCCGCTGCTGGAGAATCGTGACTTTCACGCTGCCGTGACTTTATACCCACACCCTGCTCCTATTTCTCATGATTGTGTGGATAGGCTCGTCACTTGACCACAATGTTATGCAGATGTCACCTGAGGTCTATGGACTCAGAAAACAGAGGTGCCACTTCCAACAGGGCTGCTAGTCCCTCCCCCTGCCTTCAGGCATGTTTCCTTACTCAAAGCTTCCTAATTTTCTCATACTTCCAATTATACTGAATTATATCCTGGATCCACAACAAAGAAAGTATGTTGCAAACATCATCTTAAGCTTTCTTGAACTAAAGAATCAAGTTATGCAAGTGGACTTGCATTTGTGCAGCTGAGCTTCCCCTTCCTTCCCTGTCCCTGCAGCTTCCCATGCATTCCTCATCTGCTCTGGAGGGTCCACAAATCCTCCAGCTTAGACTGGGGACAGGGGAGCTGTAGGGAGAACCTTACAGGGAGAGTCCTGTACTGCTTATTGGACAGACACCATTGGATAGAACCCCAAATTTGGACTTGGAGACATGCTCTATCTGAACAATCCTTAAAATATCTCTGAGCATCTCAAGCAAACGGCAGGAATTTGGGGAGAAACCCTTGTAGAAACATTACTGCTGTGTTTTATAGTTGGAAGTAAATTGTGTGGAAATTCCTCCCTGAAGCAAAAGAGTCAAAAAGCACCACAGTTAAGATCTAAAGAGTTTTATTGTTAACCACTTAGTATTCAGAGGTCTTTGTCTACACACGAAGACAATATGACGTCATGCAAGAGGGAAGATGCCAAGGACATAGTCACAGGTGTGTCAAACAGTGCTGCCTACTTCTCTTAAGAAATTATATGTGTTTCTAGATCCACTGCTGCCCCCCCCCCCCCATACCTCCGAGCCTTTGTATATCAACCATTAACAACTGCTTTGGTCGAGGAAGTGCACCTCTCCTTCTGCTAGGGAGGTGAGGGATGAAAAAATGCAGATGTCAGTAAAGAAATACGACGAATAAAATGGATCCTCAGTCCTTCAGCAGCGAGCTGCCTGCAGTGAGGCACTGGCAGCGTTTCCACAGCTTTCCGAGGTGGCAGTTGCAAAGGGTGCTCTGCAGCTCCTCCGCTGCTCAAGGCGTGCTGTGTAGCCGGCACATTTCCCTTCCCTTCCCTTCACAAAACTGTCAGGCAAAAATGGGTAGAAAGATATTGGCTGCAAGCAACTCGGAGGCTCCTCCCAGAGACTGGATCCCGAGATTTTTGGGTGATTTCTTTTAACTCGGTTACGAACCTTGGTGAAGGAAACAAGTTACCACACCACCAAGTAGCGCAGGAAGAAATCGCTGCCTCTAAGGAACACCCAGCTTTCTGCTGCTTTCCCTCCCTCTTTCTAAAATCCACCTTAGATGCAATTGTGCCTGCTAGTTGTAGGGAGAAAACAGGCACTGTCTGCTTAAGAAAAATGCTGCTCGCTTGGATTTCTGCATGAATAAAAGAATGGAAGTAAATGAAACAGAAGGCAATGAGGAAAAATGATCTAAAGAGAAGGCACTCTCTTTGACCTTTTTTTTTTTTTTTGTTTCCTGGACCTTGCTGGTGTTTCTTTGGGCTCCACCAGATATATAGAAAGAAAACCTCCCACACCACTGAATTCAAGTGCAGAGCTTACAGCTGGTGTGTACCTTACAGGATTTGAACATTGCCAATTGGATACAAATTTGCAGGATTCTCCTGCATGCGCAAAGATCATCATGAATTCTGTGGCGGGGAATAAGGAGAGAATTGCAGTCACCACCCGAAACAGGAAATATGGGGTAAGTTGTCCTCAAGTAAGAGAATACGAGGATGCTTTAGACCTATCCGTGCTTTAATACAAAAGGGCTGTAATCTCTCCTTGCAAGCGGACATAAGCCGCAACCTTATGAAGCTGCATGTTTCCAATCAAGGTGCAGTTGGTATATTAACCAGTTCTGTTCAGTGTTCAGGAAATGCTGTGAAATAAAGCTGGGCACGTTCCCTCCCCTACAGCAACAGACGCCCCGTGCCTGTGGAGCACGACTTAACTTTTCCAGCCTTAGGTTGCCCGAGCCGATGCATTTTGCTGCGATTTTGCAAAATATCCAGGATTCCCTTCCGTGTGTCTATCCACAGACTTGTGAATGCTTCCCATGCATACGATCAGGGGAAGGCGAGCGAATTACCAGGGGGAGATCTAATACTCGTCTAGGCTGCATGCGTCCCCCATCTATTGGGAAAATCGCTCTCAGGTGGTGACCAACGATCTCACCGCTTGCTTTTTGCTCGGAGATCAGACAAGGGACGAGGGTGGGGTGTTTAGCTAGCCTAGGGCTATTGTTGCTGCTAATCTCCACGAGTCGCTGCGCAACTCGATTAATAAATTAAACTTTGCTCCCCTGCTTTCACTACTGATTTGCTCTCCCCACCCCCCCGCTTCTCTACTCAGGTGAATGATCCCTGCTCCCCCACCAAATCCGCGGCGCCTTTCTCGCCGGAAAGCTGGTACAGAAAAGCTTACGAGGAATCCCGGGCCGGTAGCCGCCCAGCCCCGGAAGGAGCCGGCTCCATTCTGGGCTCTTCTGGCACCCCCTCGCCTGGATCGGGGACCTCTTCGCCGGGGTCTTTCACAGGATCGCCGGGCCCCGCTTCCCCGGGGATCGGCACCAGCTCTCCTGGGTCGCTAGGGGGCTCGCCGGGCTTCGGCACCGGTTCTCCCGGTTCCGGCAGCGGAGGAGGCTCCTCCCCGGGCTCCGACCGCGGCGTCTGGTGCGAGAACTGCAACGCCCGCTTGGTGGAGTTGAAGAGACAGGCGCTCAAGCTGCTCATTCCGGGGCCCTACAGCAGCAAGGTGAGTGCGGGGGGGAGGAGGAGGAGGAGGAAGGAGCTCGTGGTGGACGTGCATTTCGCCAGAGCCACCAGAGGAGAAAGTGTCCCCTGCCCCGCGCAACTTCAAGTTTGCGCGCTGCGAGCAAAGCGAGGAGGAACGCGCAGCGCTTGCTCCGCTCTCCCAGAGGAGCACCACGAGGTGCGCGCTGAACGACAGTGATGCGGCGAGGGCAGGGCCTTGGGACCCAAGGCCAGGGCCCCGCAGCCTGGGGGCGGAAGCAGAGAACCCGCGGAGAGTGGCCGGAGATCAGCTCTTGCTATTTGCTGTGATCTAAGCGAGGTTCAAATGCAAGCTGCACGTGCTCGGAGTATTTATTATCGGAGTTCGCAAACGTGTGAACAGATCAGGAATGTTGAGGCAGTTGTAGAGCATGGAGGGAAATATTGTGAGCTTCACAACTGAAGTAGTAGCAACACAGAAGGCTGTCTACTCCCGCCTTCCACCAGAGCATTCAAGTCCCAAGATTAATATTGCTTCCCTGCGCCACTTTTCCCGCAACCTTTAGGGTAGCAATCCCCTGGATGCTTGCAGCCCATGTGTATGAACTCAGATCTTAGGCCCTCCCTTTGAACGGGCCCCAGTCCTAGACACACATACTTGAGATTAAGCCCCATTCAAAAAGAGAGGTTCATGTCAGAATAAGCATGCATTCATGTGTGCTGCCACTAGTATCCAGAGGATCGCTTCCTAAAAGGTTTTGGGAACAGTGGTGCAGGGAGGAAATTTTAGACCAGCATTTTAATGGTCTCTTCAGCTGTGAAGTGCACAGCTAACATTTCTTCCAAACCACAATTCTGTACAAGCCACTCAGAACACAGCGGAATTTAAATAGCTGTAAAGAAGTATTGAGAAGTGTAGTCCAGTCCAATGGGTGGAGAGCTGGGCTGGAGTCATTCTGAAAAAACCATGTTCACTCTGTCCTGGCCTTTGACAGTTTGCCTTCTTTTGATACAGCCTTCTCTACATGTGACAGCCACAGTTTTCAGTGACTTTATTCTACATCCCAGCCATGGCTAGTGCACACAGAAGAGGTCAGGTGGCCACAGATGCTGTAAGGGATGCTGAGCCACACCTCTTGCTGCTCTTAAGATATTGCCACTTTATGCAAAATGTTCAAGTTGTTTGTAACATCCTGGTCATGTGAAGGCTGAGGCTGAATTCTGTGCATGGTGTTAGTATTCCGAGTGGATTAGCTAAGCAATCTGTGCAAGATGATGACATATGTACCTTAGGTTTGGATTATTCTGGGACTGTGTGTGTATGTGAGCGGGGTTGTTGCAATGTTGAATGCTCCTCTGTGAATCCCCTTGCA
>NW_025335268.1:21426685-21614190 GCF_004798865.1 Varanus komodoensis | reverse complement strand
GCTAGTTTTCTGGATGTAGAGCATTTTCTTGTATGGACTGGAATATTCATAGCTGTGAGCCCAGAGCAGCAGCTTAAAGTGGTACAGCCCAGACACAGGTTTATCAACTCACTAAGAAAAGTGCTTTAGGGCACAATCCTGTGCATGTTTAGACAGAAAAGAGACCTACACCTCCCAGCCTGCCTTACCCAGCCATGCCAGCTGCAGCATGCTGAGAGTTGTAGGCCATTTTTCCATCTGAACTTGCATAGGATTGCACCTATTAATTTATCATTGATGAGATCACAAATGGGAAATTATAATCTACATTCATGGCTTGGCGTAACTCTAAGAATAATAAAGATTATGGAACACTTTGTAGATTTTAATGGGTAATTTTTGAGGCTTTTCTATGACTAGACAAGACTGTATATTAAATGGATGTAATTGATTTCCATGCACACTAATATTGATTACATGCATTATAATTTAAAAATCCCTTACACAAGATTATGCTGCAGATATAATGAAAAGTATGGCCCATTTAGTTACATGGGACTCACACCCAGGTCATTGTATGCAGAATTGCAGTCCTTTTCTCATACCTTCTCTCTGTTACACATCTGTTACACAGGTGTCCTCTGAATTAATTTACTGCTGCAGCAACTTCTCGGTTCTGCAATTTGATGCTTTCTTCCCATCTAAATCATGTGAAGTTTAAATTACTTTCATTCCTTAAATTTGCGGTCTCATCTTCTTGGTCCTTTGAATCAAGCACTCACCCTATAGCTCCTTCTCATTACTGTTTCTTCTCCATCATTTTGCACCTGCCGTGTGTTTGTGTGCGACATGCTGTCTCACCACAATTTCCATTGGAGCTGCACAGTACACCTCTGGCAGGTTTCTGAAACTATATTAGCAGGCATGTGCGTTATGGTTCAATCACTGAAACTGCACTTGGATGATCAGAGTGGCTCATTTGTGGAGGCATTGAAATGTCTCAGGAGAGAGCCGTGCCTGCAATATTACCAGCAGTAAACATGATTAGTGATGGTGGGGGGGGGGGATGGACACGCACACTCCCCCCCCAAGGGTGAAATAGTTCCAAAGAGCTGAATCGTGCTCACTGTTTATGGGCATAACTGCAATTATTTACAGCAAAGAAGCCATAGGACATTACAGCTTGTATATGCAAGAATTTGAAGGTGCTTGGCAAGTATAACAATGCTATTATCTAGCGCTTATCCGAAGAACTGTCGCCATGAGTGTGTCTGTAGTACATCAGCATTGGGGGGTGGGGTGAACACCCATGACACATCTGGACAACTTTTACACATCTTGCAACTTTTATGCTTGTTCACAAGTTATGTTTCAGTTCTCATTTTTTGTACAAAGGACTTCCATGTAAATGAATCTGTGGCTTCTTTCTCCTGAATGGTCATGAACATTCCTGAGCCTTAAAAGAGTCTAAACCTTTGTAAATGTAACATAGGAACTTTATTTGGAAACAATATGTTTCTTTGTTGATAAGTGTAATTATTTTCCCCATAAAAATGTGTATTTTTCCCTTAACAGCTAACGCTGTTTAACACAATAATATCATTTATCATATAATATTATGATAAATTAATATCATAATATATATAATAAAGATTCAAAGCCCTGGATAAAGTTTTTATTTTTGTACAGTAAAATTATATCTCGTGTTGAGAACCTAGAACTGTGCAGTTATGTCACCTCTCCAGATGTTTTGGACTGCAGCTCCTATTATCCTTGCTGGCATGGCAGTGGTGAGGGATGTTTGCTGCTGTGAACACACTTGTGAACTAAGAGCCAGTTCAGATGTCCAAAAGAAGAGATGAGATTTGTGGTGCACAGCAAACTAACATTTCAAGGCAAAGAGGGGGTAATCACATTTGACTCAGCATTCCTACTCCACCTGTGTAGAAAATTAGCCGCACAGGCGAGAGAATGCCACAAGACTGCAATCAGTATGCAGAAACTGTTGATGTGGAGGTCATTCTGAGATGCCTGTTACAGATATTTCATTTTTGAATGCTCCTAAACATTGTGTGTAGAGAGAGAGAGAGAGAGAGAGAGAAAGAGAGAGAGAGAGAGAGATTTCTTTGCAGGTAGAAAGCTTATATAGCAGGGAACTGGTTAGTCTTCACCTCTCTTTTCAATGTGGGGCACTTTTGCTTGTTTTTTTTAAATGCGGTGAGTGCTTACATATGGAGCCAGCAGCTGCTTTGGTCACCTGCACTCTGATGACATTCAGCCCATTCTAGCCTGCTGGGACACTGCCAGTCCATTTTGTTGAAAAAGAAGAGCATGTGCAGAATATGCTTTCCCTCACTTCTGAATAGCCCCTGCAGCCCTCTTCATTTGCACTTATGGGAAAGAGGTTAGAAACATAGAGGGTCAGAAGGAGTCTCCCGGGCCATCTATTCTGACCTTCGGCACCAGCCGGTTCTGCTCACGACATGCCCACCACGTGCATGTCCAGCCTATCTTTGAACACTCTCACTGATGGGGCCTCAACGACCTCTCGTGGAAGCCCATTCCACACCCTCGGGGTCCTGACTGTTAGGAAGTGCTTCCTGGCATCTAAATGGAACCTTGGCTCCCTGAGCTTTGCTTCGTTGGAGTGCGTCCTGTCTTCCTCTGCAGGGGAGAACAGGCCTCTACCCATCTCCATGTGACATCCCTCACATACCTGTATGTTGCCAACTTATCTCCTCTGAATCTCCTCTTCTCCAGGATGAGGAGACCCAGTTTCCTCAGTATCGCCTCAGGTTCTTCCAGGCCAGTCAGACACAAGTTCTGGTGCTTCTGCTTTAGAAATTAAGTGGCATGAAAATTTCTTATGTTACTTGTTGGACACTGAGCTTGTTCCTTAGGTGGGATATTGAGCTGTTTGGTAAAATCTGGCCTGTGACAGAGTCTCTCTTTGAAAACATAGGACAGGATTGCCACATGCATCGCATAAAATGTTTAACAATCCTGAAAGCTTGATCAGGGGCTTTTGTGCTGATGAAATGTTAAAGGAATTGTAAGCGTCGTTCTCTTCCATAGTAACCCTGTGAATGTTGTAGAGTGAATGTGTTTCATGAATGTGACACAATGCCTCTAGGTTTGTACTGTCAGGCCCAAATGTTATCAAATGGTAATATTTACTCTTCTACTTCAAAGAGATTTCTTTGGTGGTTTGGATCAAGAGATATCAAGTGAAAACACTGATTGCTGTTGAAGGGTCTCCAGCACTTGTTTGTCGAACTGCATTTATCACTATTAATGTATAGTCTTGTTTGAAATAAAATATGGATGTTTATAAGCTTCTGTCTAAATGGAATCCCCCATCTGCTTGGCAAGCTTGGATACATAAGTTATTCAATGCCAAAATCTGTTATTGCCCAGTGTAGAATAAATGCAATGTCTTTAAAATGAGGTAGAATCCTAAAGAAATGGCTCTTTATGTGTAAACAACTGACTCCAGTGTTGAAGGCCACTAGCCTTATGGGAGCAGCTTCTGCTGGAAGTCTTCCCCAGTGCCTAAAGTTCTGCTGTCGTATATCCACAGATGCAGGATAGGTGCAAAAAATTGCTGTTCACTGTAACATATCATTTGCATGGCGTGCAAAAACTAGTAAATACATAGAGCAGAGCAGAACAGGCATCGGAAGGAACCTACAAGGCCATCGAGTCCAAAATATTGCAGTGCTGCTCTACACTGAATGTTGGAAAAGTATAACACAGACATTAACATTTAGACAGTCGTTAAAAGACATTATTCTATTTGTCAGAGTAGTGAAAATAAAGGCAGTAGGAACATAAATAGGAAAGGATGCCCCAAACCAATATCGAACATCATTCACAAGCAGTGCATGGGTGCCCGCTGCCCACACATTCCTGTATGGCTCCTCCCATTAGCAGGAGCAGCTACAGTAATCAGAAGCCCCCCCAAAAGCAAAAGTGTAGTTTTATAGCTGATGAGGACTAGTGAATTGCCACAGTTTTAACAAGGCAAAGCCTGCAGCCGGGGCACGAAGCTGCTTTCCTATTTGTGGAAAAACAACCCAGGAGTCTCGGTTCATATGCCTTTTTCTTTGCGGGAGAAGTCCCGGTTGCTTATGCAACAGGAGAAGACAAGTGGGAACAGTTGGGCCTCAGGCACAAGCATTTTGCCCATGAGCAATCAACCAGCATTCTCCACAATTCTGGTTTGTGCAAATGCTGCCAAATGTCAAAAGCTACTTTTAGGTGATTTGCCCAGACCACTCTGGTTAGTCATATGGCTGGTGCTAGATTAGGATTAGGGTTAAATTATGGATTGTGGATCACCTTTGGCCTGATTATTGGTCAACCTACTTCTCCACCCCATGAGGTGGCATTCTCAGGGGAGTTAAGCATCAACAAAATAGCCAAAACAAATGCTTTGGACCAGCAAGAGGGAACAAACAGATGGAAGTGAAGACTTGTATTAAAATGCTTGAAATGCCAACTTAATGAAACAAAACGCTAGTTCATGGGCCTCGCAAGGCTAGAAATAGTTTGAAAATTGCCAGGCCCAGTCTTCATTCCTAAGCCATAACCTCAGCACTGTAGTCCACCCCCTTATTAACTTGCATATTGAAGCGTGGAATACAAGATTTGGGCCATTGGCTTCAGTATGTGATGGGCCATGCATTTGTGTGCCTGCCGCACTCACTGAGCTCTGAACGCTTATCTTTCTTTGGTAAGGAAGCCCAATCTATGGAATGCGCTCCCCAGAGAGGTCGGCCTGGCGCCGTCGTTATTTGTTTTTTGGCGCCAGGCGAAGACCTTTTTTTTCAAATGTTATTTTAATTGTTAATATTATTTATTCATTTTATTCTTTGGCCAGGGCGACTTAATTTATATCAATTTATATTGTTTTATTGAATTCTATTTATTTATGGTTTGTGAGCCTTCGGCGAATGGGGTGGCATAGAAGTCCCCTAAATAAATTAATTAATAAATAAATTATCGTGTAGGTTAATGCTCTCATTTTCATAAACCGAGAAAATAGCTGGGTCAATATTTCAGTAGCAGAAATACAGTGAGGATGGCCAATTATATGTGTGCCTTCTCCAACCTAATATCCTCCAGATGCATTTGACTAACTCTCCCACCATCCCTGCTAGTTGGCACTGATATATTCTAAACATCTAGAGGGTATTGGGCTGGGAAAGGATACTATATACTTTTGTCCAGTAACTAAAGTAGGTGACCTGCTACTGAATTCACTCTGGGTAAGATCATGTGCTTTGTGTATAAACTGCATTTACATGACAGCAGTTGTTCTGGTTGAATACAGTTGTAAGTGTAGCCCATAGGAAGAGCCATCAAAAGTGTGTTCTAATTCTTGCCCATTTATCATTTATGAATTGAGCTGACTTGCAAGGTTTTTTGGGACTCCTGCTGATAGCAGCCTGGAAATTTCATTAGCTATCATAACAGTTGTCAGCAAAAAAAAACTTTATAACCACACTCAGCAATATCTCTTTTATATTTTGCACATATTCCTTACTTAAAACATAGTTAAAGGTATAGCAACAATGTATATAACAATCCTTTAGATGAGAAGTCATAGAGTCCTGTTTATTGAATGTAGCATGTATGTATGCTTCTATTGAGCAATTGTGCACTCTATGTTGGTACCCATCTGAAAATGTTATAGTATTGCTTTAATACTGTTGTGTGACCTGACAGATCTTTGTATATTAATCTATGCAGCCAGATGATACATTTGGAACAGGGAAATGTATGCTTAATTCAGAACAAAGGCACCTCTAACTAGCTCAAAGTTGTCACTGAAGTGCAGAACATTAACAAGGAACATTTGCTCATAATATGTCAACAGGAGGAGAATTTAGGGACTTCAGTTTTGGTTGAGTTATGCAAAGCTTTAGCTCTAATTACTGAAGTGGAATCCTTAATTTAGGCTGCAATCCTATACTTAGTGAGAGAAGAGCTTATTGATCTCAAAAGAAATTGTTTCTAAGTAGATGTATATAAGGCTGTACTTGATGTATATGTGTATTCAGCTGTGTATGAGATTGTTAGTCATTTAAAGGCTCTGCTCCCTGGCATATGGTAGAAGAAAGGGGAAAGCATTCTTTTTCCTTGCTGTTAAACATATATGGAGAACATGTGTTAAAAAAACAAAAGCATATGTAATAAAAAGCCAAGGCATAACTGTTTCTCAGTTTACATGTTCTTTGTGGGAAATTGCAATTTTCTGCCGCAGCAAAAGTTTAAATAAAGGTGCTCACATGCCAGACTGTCTCCAGTTTGATCATACTCAGGGCAAAGTGAAGACTGATGTTTATACTTGGTGTTTTTCAAGCACAAGGCATCTAAGTGGAAGTTGGGTGTGGTTGATGAATTTGATTCTGGTACCTGTGCAGCTAGCTTTGAGCACTTATAGCCATATTCCTGACTGGTCATACATGTCTCAAGAAATGTGTTATCTTTCAGACATCACAAGATTATTTTTTGTATTTGATATTTTCCCCCAGTGTATAATTCACAAATGGATCCTTTCTATTGTGTTAAAATGTCTTTCACAAAACTTAAGTGTCAAGCACAATGAACAGAAGCTTGGCATTGGTATTAGCAGTTATATAGATTCTTTCACATTAGCAGCAAAAGACTGATACTGTTAAAGAGTAAGCATTAAGATACCTGGATGGAGCCTATTTTCAAGGCCCACTTACATCCACAAAGCCTTAGTTTCAAAAAGCCAAGAATGTGTAGGCAGCATGTATTGTAAGCATATGATCTGGTTAGAGGAGCAACAAGGAAAGGTGGAAGAAACAGGAAAAAAATGTCTGTATAACATGCTTCTAGGCAGTGTGGCATCATATACAACCCCATCCCCAAATTTTGTGTAATAACAACTTCAGGTATAATCATTGTGGTATGGGAAATAGACCAGGGGCTTACAATTTTACAAGGTGGCTAAATGGTCTTCATCTTTTTTTGTTTTTCATCTAAACAAGAGCAAGCTGCCAATATGTTAGCAGTGTTTAAGAATGGAGCTGGGAATGTCGCTACATGATGATTCAGCATGGTACTTTCCAGAAACAGTGTAACCCCCCCTCCAAAAAAAAAAAAAAAAAAAGACTCTGCCCTCTGTATGACCCACTCAAAGACCATGAAGTTCCTTTCTTCCCCTCCCATGACACCCTCAAATCCTTTAAAAGGAGATGCCAGGGATTGAACCTGCAACCGTAAGCACACACCACATGCTCTCAGTCACTGAATTATGGGCTGTCCCTGCAGAATCCCATAGATGGATGCTGGATGAATGGTCCTGGTTTATTCCTGCCTCTATTAGGCACTGCATGATGGGAAGAAAATCACCCATTTGAAGCTTTCCATCAGTTTTGCTTGCATACTTTGATTTAGCTTTTCCATTTCAGAGGTGCTCAGTAGTCAAATACTTGACTTATAATATTAATAATGAAAGAAGCCCTGCAGCTGATATAATGGAAAATGGGTCCCTGATAGCTTGTAGCTACTTTAGAGAGACATTCCTAGCCAAGACAGGACAGTAATGAACCCTTCCTGAAAGCTTAGCAAGTGGCAGAATAATGGAATTTCATTTCCGACCAGACCTTTAATTTGTGAATAAGCACAGCCAGACTGTATGGGGACTTAATTTTGTAGTGCAAAAATCTCAGTCACCTAATCATTTCATCCCAAGTCAGTGTAATGCAAATAGGATTATTGCATTAGAAATGTGATTTTAAATGGCCTGGAGCAGTAATTTGTCAGCATTTGGAAGGATTAAATCCATTAAAGTTTAGGCAGCAACAACCAGTCCTTTGTATTGCATCATGGGTCACAATACCGAACACTAAGCATAACCCGTTGACAGCGCATTTTGCAATTGAATGTCTCCTGGCACTGGGAGTGTCTACAAACTGCAGTGTTCTTTTGCCCTCATTTTACAGCACCTTAAATTGTTCAGATATGAAGAAAAGCTGAGAAACAAGAACAGCTGTTGGACTTGTCAACTTTTGCCATTGTTACTAACATTCTCATCCTTCTAGGCCATTCCTTAAGTTTAAAAGTTATTGAAATAATGTTATATGTGAAATGATTTTTCATTTAATTTGTTCAAGGATATACTTTATCTCCGATTTTTAATTTTGTGAAATCCAATAATAACACATCCCGAATGGCATGCTTTTATGTGCTTCACCCTTTATTAATGGACCCACATTGTTTCCAGAATGCACTGAGACGTTTTCTAGTTGATACAATGGGCACATCTGTTGAACCTCTCATCAAGTTGTGGAGCACAGAGGTGACAAGGCAGTTGACACGATTGCTCCCAAGTGCCCAGTTCTGTGGTATATCCTAGAGCTGAGAGTGTCAAAACAAAACAAAACAGGAGATGGCTTGAATGCAGATACTGAAAAGCTCCTAGTGGGTTGATGGAACCCTGGTATGTGCCAATAATTGGAGGCAGTGAAGGTGGCAAAGAAGCAACATCTTACTGCCGTACAATGTTTTAGGATCATGTGGGGTCTGTTACATTCCAGCCCCAAGGATACTGAAGACCCTTCTGAGCCCTGCTGTTATATATTTGCTGGGCGCTTCCAGGACAAAATTTCTTCAATTTGTCATGACTTTGACTCCAAAGTTATAGCAGTTGAATCAGATGAAGTATCCAGTGCACAAGCTGATGCAGTTTTGTTGGACTTTTTAGTTCGTATAGCATGATCACTTCCATGCTGGATTCTTGTCCCTCCTGGTTTATAAAAGCCAGCAAAGAGGGAACTGCCGGCTGGGTCAGGGAGGTGAGCAATGCCTTTACCATTGACCAAAATATCCTTCTCTGGTCACTGCCTGAGTTGGGAGTGGGGCACACGGCTTTGCAGAGGTTCTATCCGGAGGGCCAGGGCATAAGATAGTGCTTAAGGAATATTGCTTGATCTCAAACCTAGCATAGGCTTCCTCAGACTAAATGAGGGCTAACAAACTGCAGTGCAGTCCAGACAAGGCTGAGATGCCATTAGTGAGCAGTTCCTCTGACCAGGTGGAGTGTGGTCATCTTGTCCTGGATAGGATTCTTCTCCCCTTGAATGGGCTGGTTTATAGCTTGAGGGTTGTCCTTGAACCGCTTTTCACTTGAGGCTCAGGTTGCCTTGGTGATATGAAATGCCTTCTATCAGCTGTGCCCCTATCCGGTCAGGGATAGCCTGATTTCAGTAATCTACACTCTTATAATCTTTCAATTAGATTACTGCAATGCACTCTATATGGGACTACCCTTGAAGACTTTTCAGAAGCAGTAGCGTGTGTAAAACATGACAGAGAGTCTAATAATTAGGAGCTGTAGGTCTGAATAAATAAAACCGGTGCTGACCTGCCTGGATTGGCTGCCTGCATGCTTCCAAGCTGATTTAGGTGCTCACTTTAAACTGCAAAGCCTTGCATAATGTGGGCCACCATACATAATGGAGTTCCCCTCCCATCTTTAATCTACCTGGAGCTGATGGTCAGTATCTGAGGCCTTCTGTTGAGGGCCAAATCCTGAGGAATGCTCAGAGAGCAGAAACAAGAGGGGGGTCCTTCATGGTTGTAGCTTCCAGAAATACCCCCTGGTGAGGTCCACCCAGCACCAATCTTGCCATACTTTCAGAACCAGGTTAAGACAGCCCTCTATGCTGAGCCATATGAGATATGGCTCAGCATAGAGCCATAAGGGCTTGGGGAGGAGCTACCTATCCTAGGTGTTTTTACAGGTCTAATCTGTATCCTATGCTGGTTTAGCTGTTCGTAATTTGTTTTTAAAATTGTGTAGTTTGGAAAATTTTTCCTGATGATTTATTTTATTGTCTGCTTTATGAGCTTTGGCTATTGGGCAGTATAGAAATAATAAGAATTATGTTGCTGATAGTATGTAACCCTCTGCTTCAGCTTTAATTAGGCCATACCATAGGTCAGACCACTTCAATCTAGATTCCTTTCTGAATACAGAGCAGGTGTCAACAATTCCAGTCAGCCTGTTCAGTTGTCAGGAATGAAGGAAGTTGTAGTCCAAAACAGCTGGAGGGGTCCAGACTGGGGAAGGCTGCTGTGGATTCATTGTTTATTTCCACAGGGCACCAATTACCAGTTAGTACCACAAATGTTCTAAAATAATTGAGAAGAGAAAAGCCCCATAACTTAAACTAGGATAGCACCACCAGTAGATGAAAATGCCCATGAGGAAGGATTTTTCTGAAAAGTATTGGACCTGGGATAAATAGTATTTTTAGCAGCTAGAGCACCTCTCTCTCTCTTTTGCCCTAATATAATTGAGCCATATCCAATAAAGGTGCCTTTTTTGCTGGTCGAATACCGATGTCATCTTATTCTTGAAGACAAGAGCAACAACACATTCCACTAATCCAGGTGAGGGACTTCCCAAATGTTGTAGTCATTGTGCTCACTATACTATGGCCTTTGTTTTGTGTTGCTTTTGAAATAAGTTGGTATATTTGCATATGCTGTGAAAAAGCCATGCAAATGTAATGATGGAAGTATAGTATTACACCAGTAATCTTCTCAGAGAGAAGATTTGTGGAGGACAAAACTCTGGAGTGTGCTATAGGGTTTTTGTATCGTCTTTCAGAAATGAGACTTCTGAATTCATTATAGTTCTTTAATTGCATTCTTTCCCTTGGCAAGCATTATGTTGTCGATCTTGTTGGTGGCATGGGATTGCAGGCATGTTTTTGCAAAACCAATTGCCATTGATTGGTTATAAGGATGTCTCTGGGAATGTTTGAGCATTCTGGATTCCCAGTCTTGAAGAAGCTAATATTTTCTTCAATGCTCACATTCTACCCCACATGAAAAGGAATGTTATTATTTGTAGTGTTTACCCTACAGAGGAAGGAGAGTGTTTTATAGAACAACTGCTGCATAATGACTTCTCCTTTTTCATTTAAAACACCATCCATCCCAGTGTGGGTCAGCACTTTGTCCTGGGCAGGCTGCCCAAATCAGCAGATTATTAGAGGCAGAATAGTTTTGTGTACATAGACAAGAAAGCCGTTCACACAGACTCAGCCACATCAGCAGTCCAATACCCTGGATTATTTTTGGAACATCAGATAATTGGGATGGTTCCAAACACAGAACTGAATGGCTTGTCATGGCTTTCTGTGGAGTACACTTGACCATTATGCCCTGTGTTCTTATTCAGGCCTGGTTTCTGCAATTTGTAATATGTGACTGTCACAAATGTCAGAGATGTAAGACCTGCCACACATTATGTTTCTGTGAAATCTGTTAGCTTTCTTAAACAAGGGTGGCTAGATTCCTACTTCAGAAAGCGGCATACTGACATTTTCTGTGATCAAATGCCACAGGATAGAAAGCCCTGTTTTCCTTTTTGTGCACTAATTCCACTTTAAGCAGCTTTTCTCTTCTCCCGTGTTGCTGATGTGTTATCTCTCAAGAGAGCCTAATGCTGAGACTACTCCTTTCTCTTCTACTCTTCTCTCAGGCCATTCTTTCATTGTTGCCCCTTCTCATTTCTTGCTCTGTTTCTTCTTTGTTGCCTTCTCCAGATTTTTGGCATGCTGACTAGCTGAATGACATGCTTGGGATGAGCAAAGCAGCACATACTGTTTCACATGTGTTTATTACTAATTCTGTTCCTTCCTGTTCCCACATTCATATATGATTAAAAAGAAAAGAAAAAACTAGAATGAAAATGCAAAATATTTTAAAATGCATTTTTCATAAAATGCTCACTTTTATTTGTATTTTACCTCAACTATGAATTAAATAGACATTTTAATATCACGTGTATATTTTGAGTCAGAAACTATGATAAAAACTTGAAGTATGAAAATTGAAGAAAGACTGCACGTCAATCTGTATATTCATCTGGGGTGTGCTAATCAGGTTGGCTCACTTAGGACACAATCCTATGCATCATCATCATCATCATCATCATCATCTTAATTTAGATAGAAAAGCCCTCCAACTCCCAGTGTTCCACAGACAGCCATGAACAGGGATTGCATCCTTAAATAGGTGGATCAAACAAAGTCCTTGAGCAGCCCCAATAGACCAGTATAATGTTCCATCCTTATTAGAAACATTACTTTGAGATAAAGTTTGTAATATGTTAATCAACATATAAGTTTGGCTGCAATGTGTTAAGACTATCTACACATTTAGAAGAAAGAAGTGGTACATGGGCTATATCACTGTGCAATTTATTTATTTGATTCATACTCTGCCTTTCTACCTAGTTGGGTTACAATAATAGAACATAAACAGTGTTCAAGTAAAATAATGGTAAAAAATAATAAAATGAATGCATTAAAATGTGATTTAAAACCCAAGAATAACACAGGGCAACCTTGCCTACTTGTCAAAAACAAATGCAGTGTAAGCTGCCCAGAGAGCCTTATGGCTATGGAATGTGGCGTACAAGTGCAATAAATAAGTGAATAAGAATGTCTTTGGCAGCCAATGGAGGAACAACAGAGAGAGAGCCAACCTAACCATCCTTAGCAGGGAATTCTACAGCTTCAGAGAAGGGCCTCTCTTGCGTTGCCACCAAAATCACCTCTGAGGATGGTGGTGCCAAATGGTGCCTCTCTGGAAAGCTGCAAACCTAGGCATATTTGAATGGATTCACAGACTGTAACCAACACTTTGACTTGTGTCCAGAAACAGACAGGTAGCCAGTGAAATTTCTGTAACAAGGGAGTTCCTTGCTCCCTGTACCTGGCCATAGTCAACAGCTACTCTGTAGCATTCTGAAGTAGGTAATGTTTCTGAACAGATTAATTGATTTGAATGGTACCCATTCTTTCTACCAAAAAGTGGCACTCAAATCAGTGTTCAAAGGTAGCCCCATGTAGAGTGCATTACAAATAGACCAAACAGGATGTAACTCTGGCATGCTTGAAAATACTCAGATCAGACATCTGTGGGAATGGACCCCATTGGTGTGCTTGGCACAGTTGGTGTGCTAGCTTCAGCTGTGCAAATGGCACCCCAGGCCACCACCAATGTTCTGAGTTGAGTCTAGGAACTGTGAGAGACTAAGCTTATTTTATTTATTCATTTCATTTCTATATTGCCCTATAACTGAAGCTCTCTGGAGGTTTACAACAATGCATTAAAATACAGTACAAATAAAAGAACAATGGTAAAATAATTTAAAATTAATTTAGAATCATTCTAAAATACAGTAAAAATACAATAAAAAGACCCAGCAAGAAGAATCATCACCAGGATAATCCCCTCAGGCTCCTGGATAACCAATGAGATCTTTAAAGGCTTCCTCATAGAGGGCTGCCTTGACCTGGTGCTGAAAAATGGCAAATTTGGTGCCAGGCGGAGGCCATCTTTCAAAAGGTTTCAGCTGATGTTCTATCACTATCAAGGTCCTAAGCTTCTAAAGCTTTATAAGTCAAAACCAGCACTTTTAAGCCTAGAAACAAACTGGGAGCCAGTATAGGTGAGAGAAGACTAGTGTGATATGATAATAGGACCTAGTCTTGGTTAGAATTCTTGAAGCTATGTTTTTCACTAACTGAAGTCTCTGTACAATGCATTACAATAATCCACCTAAGGGGCTCCCCCAGATCATGATGGTTAATTTAAACCACCAAAAATTGCCCCTAGCTGCAGAACAAAGTCAATGGCTGTTGCAACAATTTTACAGAAAAGTGACCATTTGATTTGGGGCCATATTATGTGAAAATATGTATATTAGTAGTTCAGTAGCCCATATTTTTTAGAAAAGGAAAAGCTACTTTGATATAGACTGAGAATGGAGAAGCAGTAGAAATATCCCTTCCAGTCCTGACTTCTGCTCCAAATCACCCCTCTAGCTTCTCTAGCTTCTTTTGGAACCCTCCATGGTTCCAAAAACATGATATTTTTTCATTGGATAAGTCAGTATCTTTTTTTCTGTACTGTAGTAAGTCTTCCCTGGTTGGAGCACAAGAGAAATGAATCACAAAAACAAAACACCCCCCCCACCCCCAGTATTTGTGCCATGTTTCCTTTCAGCACTCCTAACCAAAACCTTTGGACTAAACAGGCATGTATCTATTCCATGAATTGCCTACTTCTTTTTTGGGTAAGAATCTACATAAATAAGGATGTATTCCTAATGTTCTTTTTGCTGTACTCTAGCAGTGTCATTTGGGAATTTGTTCTGTGTATAAAATTACAGTCAGAATGTGTTTAGGTATTGTGTGTTGAGTGGTCTATACAGTGGCAGCACATGTGTTAACATTTTCATGGAACTGTGCACTACAGTCCCCAAATCTTTTTTCTCTCCCTCTGGACAGCCAACATTAATTTAGGCCCATCAGCATGCTCTTGAAGCTGGGGTTTTTTGTTTCAATGACCACTTTTTTTTTCATTGAACCACATTTGCCATTTTGATACCTGTTAACCCAGATCCTTTCAGAGCTCTTTGTCATCCTTGTTTGTTTCAACAATTTTCTAAACAAGTTGGTGTCATCTGCAGACTTGGACACCTCACTGTTACTCCTAATTCCAGATCATTTATGAACAAGATTTTTTTAAAGGAAAATAGGAAAATAAGTCAGGACACTATTGTATGCTTTTTAAAAACACGAGTCAGCCCTATGCTCTTTGCCTTTGTTAAGTTTGACTATATTAAACTAAACTCATTTCCCCTCTTCTGTCCACTGACTTTTATACTTGAGATAATTACTGATCACTGATTTAGCTTGTTAATTTTATCCATGCCTGCAATTATATTAATTTGTACCCTGTCCTGTGTTAGGTGCTTCCACAGGACTCTGTCATCATAAAGTAATAGCAATTAATATGGCCACATGTCCTTCCCTAACTAAAATCTTGCTTTTTTCAAAGATTCAAAGGTTGAAGCAAATATATACCCGTCATACTGGTGTTTTTGTTTTGAAATGCCTGTAGGCATTGATGCTGTAGAGCTATCCTGACTGTTAGATGCAATTTGCCGGCACAAAGACTATAACTCTTCATCTGTCTGTTAGTTTCTTTGCTTGCTTAAGAGTGGCTGCTAAAGGAAAACAATAAAAGCTCACTCTGGAGCAAATTGGAAGTCATGACTCACGTGCCTCTCCTTCTGTAATGGATGTTATTAACAGTTAACAAGTTCTCCAAATCAGGTTAATATTGGTGGTATCACTCACAGTTGTCCCCCTGGAAGAATTAGCACATTCTAACATTGTACAATCAGTACAAGCATCTTAAGAATTTTGCATTTTTGTTAGCTCTAATGATGGACTTATCTAAATTTTGGCAGAATTCAAGACAAAACAGAGCGATAATGCTAGCGGTGATTTTCATATGAGTTTGTTTCTCTTACCTGTTTTCCTTGGTACTTTTTCAAACCCTCTTCCATGCAGTACTTTTGAATATGGATTTTTTCATCCGACAAAGCCTATCTTTGAAGACTGCTCTGAAACTGCAACTAGTTTAAAGTATAGCTGCTAGGCCACTAACTTGGAACACATCTGACCACTGCTTGGGCAGCTCTGTTGGCTCCCAGTCCATTTCTGAATCAGCGCAAGCTGCTGGTGTTCACCATTACCTGGCTTGCAGCCTGGGGACCTGAACAAATGGCCGCTCCATTGATCTGTCTGTGCTATGAGAAGATACCCTCTTCTGGAGGTTTCAGAAGATTCTGGAAGGCTTCTCTTCTTCCAGAAGAGATGAGATAGGTGGCAAATGGGGCCAACTAGCCTTGGCACACTTTATGGAGACTTGATATTTACAGAGGTTTTTCTAAGGAACATTTAGAATTAAACAGTGATGTGATTTTTATTTTAGTATGTTCTATATACCTTTACAACATTCTGGTGCATTTTCCTTGTGTACAAGCACACTTTATTGTTTATAGTCATATTTCATGATGTTTGGAGTGGAAGAACATCCACTGGGATTTTGGCAGCAGTAAGGCAAAAGAGGAGAATGTTTTTTAAGCATGTTGAGAAGTTTTTTTACTGCTGAACTATTCCGTCTATGCAAATACATGACAAATAAAAATGTGATACTGAGACTAATAGGTATTTGAAATCAAGGGCATCTCTTTAAATGTCTGGAAAGGGTTGCTGTTTATGCATCACCAAAAAAGGACACAGAAATTATACATGTTAATTTCTATTTATAGATGCAAGTTTAGAAATCATAATTAGAATTTAAATTTCATAGAAGACTAGCTAATTCAATTCCCAACTGAATCACCCAAATCTTTTTATTAATTTTCACTCCCAACACTGATTACTCAAATGAATTCTCAGATTAATTTAACCATAATTTAATTTCATAGTCCCAGATCCTGTGCCAAAATCAGTTGCTCTTCAATTAATTATCCTATTCTTCATCATCATCATCATCATCACATTGCATTTACACCTTTTTTTTTACTCTTGTAAAAACACAACACAGCTTCCACAGCTCCATTTTAGCCTCAAAACAGCCACCCTGTGGAGCAGATTAGGCTGAGAGTGAGTGACTGACCCAAAGTCACCCAGTGAGTTTCATGGCTAAGGGAGGTACTAGAACCTCAGTCTCCCAGGTCTCCAGTCCAGCACTTTGCCCATGGCAGGATGGGATTTGCCACAATGGGAGCTTCCCTTTGGGTGGTGATGGTGGGATCGTCTCCTGAGGAGGGTAGCCAGAGGTCAGGGTAGCTTAGTCTCTCTTCCTGCTTTTCAAAAGCCAGAAGCCAAGGCAAGCCAACAGCAACACTCTGGAATCAGCCATCCAACTAGGAGTAGAAGCACTGTGGTGCAGTAGCTTCAACTCCCAGTCCACATAGGGTTGTATCAACAGGGCTGCATTTCTGCTGTCCTTCTCTTGAAAAAAAAATCATCCCGTATGGTGACCAAGGCAGTTTACATTCCAGAATCAGCCCTGAAGTATGACTGAATGGATATAGAGAAACCATTTCAAGAGTACATGGAATTGCCAGGCATCTACTCACTCAAGCACCTTGTCCAGAAAGAATGTTTACCCCACATACACGCTTCACCTGTTTTTGTGTATGTCTAGTTAATACATGATTGAAGCTGGACTGCAGATATAGTCAAGACTGTGCTGCCAATGTTTGGTCTGTTGCATAGAGGGGAGGGGAGGAGGGATTGCCTGTATACTTACATTTAGGGTAAATTATTACACCTATCATTGCTGCCTGTTGTCAGGAGAGGTGTGTTTCAGGAAGGCAAACAGAGGTAGAGGGCACAGGGACCAGCCATTGAAACAGCAGATGGGAGAGGGAAATACAGTGGGAGGAGCCAGCTGGGTCATTATAGGGTGTTGGTGTCTCCCAATCTGTCTTCCATATCAGAGCACGATGGTGCCCTTCGGTTGAAGGCACTGCTGCTGAATGCCAGGCCAATGGATGGCACTCCACACATGAGCCTAGGGGAGTGTGTCAACAGGGTTGCTACCAAGGAAACCTCATTGGATGAGACTGGGGACTAAATATCTCCCAGCTTTGCTCACCTGGCTTCTTTGTATTGTAGTAGGGAAGTTCTAGGGAGACAGGGAGGTGAAGTCAAAGTAGTATATTGAAATGCTACTGTCCCACTATCTTATAGTTCTGAATGTATGGATCTAAAGGGTGTTTGGTGTACTACCTGCCCTACTGATTTCCCTTTCTGAGCTGGCCAAGGTGGTCTTGGGGTTTGTGCTGGAATTTTCATGGCTTCATATTGTGCTTAGGAATTTCAAAATACACACTGAGGTCACCTTGGCAACAGCAGCTTATAACTTCATGACACCCACAGATCTGTTGCAATTAGTATCTTGCTACATTCATTGAGTGTTTGCAGACAGTCTCTGTGGTCATGTGGCTGGCATGCCTAAACATCGAAGTGCACGGAAAGCTGTTACCTGCCCACCGAAGTGGTACCTTTTTATCTACTTGCATTTGCATGCTTTCGAACTGCAAGGTTGGCAGGAGCTGGGACGGAGCAACGGGAACTCACCCTGTTGTGCAGATTCGAACCAGCGACCTTTCGATCAACCAGTCCAACAGCACAGCAGTTTAAACCACTGCGCCACCTGAGACTGTCTGCAGACAAACGCTGGCTCCCTCGGCTAGGAAACGGAGATGAGCACCGCTCCCTAGAGTCAGGCATGACTGGAGTTAACGTCAAGGGGAAACCTTTACCTTTACCTTTACATTCATTGAGCAGGGCACACTTTGGCTCGTTTTATTCTTTCTTTCTTTCTTTGGTGTGAGATGGGATGACAGTGACCTAGGAATGGAGGAACATCCTATAGCAGTGGTGGTGAACCTATGGCATGCGTGCCACACTGGGCACATAGAGCCCTCTCTGTCGGCACATGAGCCATGTCGCCCCAGCATCCCCCCAGCAGCCAAGCATTAGATAACAGTGCACGTAGGGGCCATGCTCATGCTCAGAAAGGAGTAGCAGTGCCAGGCGATGACATCACTCATTAGCTGCGACTTGTCCGAGCTTTCGCATGGCCGGTCAGTGTGCTGCCAAGGGTGTATATATATAGCTTGGACTGGCTGTGAGTTATTTTTTCTAAACTAAAACCTCAGTATTCAGGTTTTATTGCAGTGTTGGCATTTTGTGATAAATAAGTGGGTTTTGGGTTGCAATTTGGGCACTCGGTCTCTAATAGGTTCGCCATCACTGTCCTATAGTTTCATTGCCATGGACAGATCATGTTCTCAGTGGGGTTTAAACTTGCTGGACTTGGAGCCTCTGCAAGGACAGGGTGCTGATTAAGATGATCTGCCCCAAGAGACTGATGGATCCAGAAGGATTTTTGATGGTTCTGGAAGATTTAAATAGCATTCTTTGGAGCCTTGCAGGTAATGAAACTAGTGGAGCATTGACTAGCATAAAAAAAAACCTTTTTTAATGTTTAGCCTGTATGCTGTGGCCCTTTTAAATTGTTTTATAGATGTTTAATTCATTATGTTTTAATTGGTTTTTAATGTGTTTTTACTATGTTAATATGTTTTGCATTGTAAGCTGCCTAGGAAGGCCTTGGCAATTATAGGTGGCCTATAAATAAATGTATATAAATAAATCTGCAGGGAATTTGGAACAAATCTGATCAAGCAGGGCAGTGAAGAAATCATATTTTACCATCATTACAACTGCTCAGAGTTGCCTATCAATTTTTTTTTTTTTTTTGGATGGGCAGAGACCTGTTATTCAATGGCCTGCCCCCCCCCCAAAAAAAGGAAAAGAAAAGAAAAGAGGCAGATTGCTCACCAGCATGCTGAAATCAATTTATGCAGCACTTTTCATAAAAAATCAATCACACCTGTGCTTATTGGATTGCATAGTTCTTACACGTCTGGCAGATGTAACTGGGGCTCCTGCTTGTCCAATTACAATGGGTAGTTTTCAAATTGTACAGTCGAAGGCTGTGGATCTTGGAGAAGGGAGGTCTAACACTTGTGTGCTGGATCGTTGCTCTTCCTAGCCTATAAAGCAGACAGGAGAGAAATTGTTGAGTGGTCAAGGGTAGTTTACATCTCTTTACAGTTTACAGCTCTTTACATCAAGGTATAGTTCTTTGTTGCCTAAATGAGGCAAATTGTTTGTTTGAAAAACCCTTCTGGAACCTCACTGGATGATTTCTGGCCACTTTTCAAGACTTTGTACTTGGACAAGGTACCACAGAATATGGTGTCTTTTCAGCTTCAGGGATTTCTGGATGAGGCAAAAGATCTAGAATGGTTTCAGTATGGCTTCAGGCCTACTTATGGAACACAGCTATGGTTTCTTGTCCCTGTTAGTTCTGTATTTCACCATAGAAAAATTGCCCACTACGAAAGGAAAAACTACCTTTTCTGTGAACTTTTGGTATTTCCTGGTGTGAATCAAACTATCTTCTCATGATTTTGGTGTTTCTTCTGTAGAGTCCTTCCGCAAAGCCTGCTGTGATTCGCATCACCATTTGGTGGAGTGATGGAAGTTGGCAGTGTCTACTGCAGAGTAGCCACTGTGTGCCACCGTGAACCTGGGTGCAAAACAACTTCCAGTGCAGTGCACATACTGCGTGGAATGGCATGTCATGACATGCAACTCCCCCCTCTCTCCAAGATGGGAGGTATTTTGATACAGTGGCTTTGGTCCTTCTTAGAACAGTAATTTCAGAAGGTGGTGGTGGGAGATTCCTGTTTAATGCTGTGGCTGTTGGCTTGTGGTGCCCCCCAGGATTCCACCTGATCTCCCATGCTGTATAACAGGTTCATGAAGCCACTGGGAGAGACTGTCTGGAGTTATGTATTTCAGTGACACCAGTGTTTTGATCATGCTCAACGTGATCTCTCTTTCCATTTAAATCCATAGAAGCCGTTCTGCTACTTATTGGGTGTCCGATGTCAGTAAAGAATCCCATGAGGGCAAACAAATTGAACCTTCATAAAGGCAAAATAGAAGTGCCTTTGGCCAATCAGAAGACCCATCAGGGAACAGGGATTCATCCTGGGGCTAGCCTTACCCAAAGACGCAGGCCTACAATTCACGTTGGCCTTGAACTTAGGTTCCCTGGTGACTAGGAATATAACCTAGTTATTATTAGGGGGTTATGCATGTGTGCATGTTTGTATGCTTGGGGGCAGTGAATGCAGGGGTGCTTATGCGTATTTGAGAGGTGTGGTGTTTTACAAAGGACTTATGCTGGCTTCCAAGGGATGTAATAATAATCGCTATTACATGCAAAGGGATGTTCATGCTTTCTCCTGAATAATCCATTCAGTTCTGTCTGCAAGATGTGCGTATTCTGTAGTTTAGTGCTGGGCTGTTTCTGAATAGGCCTCCTCCCGTGGAATGCTTTGTGATAGTTATGTACAGGCATGGATTTTGGTGCTTGGAGTCACTCCTTTCTTCCAAAGGCTGCTCTTCTGTGTGGCTCTGAGAATGTCACATATTATTTTAATTATTATAATTACCACTGTTATTATGACTCTGAGAATTTTCCCTTCCCAGGCATCATCTTAGAGTCACCTGATACTCTATGGAACAGGAGTTATTGCTGAAGTAGGAGAATGTGAGTGCAAAGGTGTATTTTTTTTTTGGTGGCTGTGAGATTTGCCCCTATCCTCCATTACATTTTTTGTGACTCTGTTTCCTGTGGTATGAATTGCTCACTGTTGGGGAGTCAGAGACTATTCTGCTTCTCATGACCCCTTGGCTTTGCTGACTGGCCTCTACCAGTCAAACTGGTCATGGGCTTCCACTGCCTGAAAGACTGCCTTCTCTCATAGCAGCTTCCTGGCTTTGAAGAGGCTGTTCTTTTAAGACCCTCAGTGGGGCATGTTTGCTGGGGATGTGAGAGCAGGCCTTTTCCGTGCCTGCTTTCAGGGTGTGGGACTCTGACCCAAGGAAGGCTGGGTTTGATCCCTCCCTGCAGTCCTAACATTGGATGTCCCTATGCAAGGAATTTATCAGTGGGTAAACACTTTAGAGTAGCAAATGCATCTTGGTGATTGCAATGAATTTCATGATCTCAACCATAATACACTTATTAAAATGTTACTATAATTATGTAGTCCATTTTTCTAATAGAGAAGCTGCAACATGATTTATTAGCAACTGAATATTTCATTTCCCCCCTGACACATTTAATATTTATGCTAAATTATGTGTATTCAATTACATCAAGATTTCAAATGTAGATCATGCTTTTTGAGAAGAAAATATAGGGAAATATTCACAAGTTAGTTTTAATGTAATGGCCTTTTACTGTGCAACCTTAAGTCGATTTACACAGAGGCAAGTCTTCCTGGTTTTGTTGGGGTTTACTTTTTGGTAAGGGTGTTTCGGACTGTGGTATATAGCCTTTATGGCAACAATCTATCGAAGAGAGTCAGAACTGAATTTGTGTCAAGAAATTTGAAATATTTTGCTTAAAAATAGCACTTTAGTAGGCTAACACTACACTTCCCTTATTACTTAATAACTACAGAGAATTTCCAGTTATCAGGAATTTGGTGTGGGTGGTGGGAATGCTTCTGCAATATGGTGCATCCAGAAAAAAATATGAGTCCCACCTTCTCTCTTCCTAGACTCAAAGTGCTGGAGAAAGTTATGTTCCAAACAGCTTTGCCTTGTCTGTACCCTCCAGGGAATTCAGCAGCTGCACATTTGCACTGCTATTCCCAGAGGCATACAATACTGGCAGGTAGATGGGCTGCGCACATGATATGGATCTTTAAAGTTTGAGATACCCTGTTTTGAATCTTGTTACAAGCAAGTATATTCTTGTGGCATCACATAGGTATTTGATGCAGCCCTGGCATGTTGTTCAATGAAAGAAATAGGCTTTTTGGCCACAAAGGCCCACAAGGGGGTTTAACAAGCAATAGGACGGTACCATAACAAAACAAACACCCTATAAAGGGTTTCGTCGTCTTCATCTTCTTTTTCTTTTCAATATCTCTATAAAAGGCTTTCAGCAGTATCACATCTTTGATTGACTGATTGCTTTGTACATCACCTTTCCACCAAGAAAATGGCACTGAGGTCACTCAAGAGAGGGACAGTTGGCTCAAGCACTTTGAGGTTGTATTTCTAGACATTACAGTCTGTGGTAAATTTGTTGCCCTCAAAGCTCCCACAACAACATATAGCAGGAGGGGCCAAACTGAGGCTTGGGAGCCACCTGCGGTTCTTCGAGTTTACGCGTGTTGTGTGGCTCACTGAGGACTTGGAACCCCCTCGGTTCCCCCGGGCCAGATTTCAGTGATGGCATGGGCATGTTTGTGGCAAGGACTTGCGAGGCTGCCAGCCTGTCCTGATCTCTTACTGAGGCTCAGGAAGAGAGCAGTTTGGGCTGGCAGCCTCGCAAGAGCTTGCTGCAGCATGGCCCATGCCTCTCCTGCTGATGAGTGCAAAGGTGCTTTGATGGTTCTACCTCCACTGCTGCTCCAGGTGGCAAATCTGGTGGTGCTATCGGGAGCAGTGGTGGTTATTCAAAGGTCCCTGATAGAACGTGATCTGTAAGTTAGAATCAACAAACAAATCTCAGCACTTCTCACTAAACTATTAACAGGCAGAATTCCCTCTGTGACAACAGTTAAAAAAACCCTGCTATTTTTGGTTAATATGACATTTTCTTTGAGTAGCTTTTGTTTTTAAAGGTCCATTTCTTTGGGAAGGGCATCCACAGTTAGTGTTCCAGGTGTTTATATGTCTTATCATACACATAAAACATCATACATTGATAAGTAAGAACACACTTCCATAAAGTCATAATACCAAACAAATATTTGCTCATGTCTTGCTGCTCTCAAACATTTGACATTTACTGTATGTGGCTCTTGCGCTGAGCAAGTCAGTCCATTTCTGGCACATAGAATTTATTTCCTCTAGAAAACTATGAGTGAAATCTTGGTTGCAGGTCTAGTCTTACTTTGAGTAGACCCACTGAAACCACTGGGACTTGAGTGCGTCATGATTAACCTAAGCACTGGTGATTTCATTGCCTCTTTTCTGACAAAGTCTGGATCCCACCCACTGGTTATCCTTACTTAGGGGTTGGAATCTTGTACAGAGCCTGGCTGTTTTTATGGATTAATGTATTATTGCATTGTGCATTTGGGATATGGCAGTACTGAGATGGGATGAGCAGTGGAGATGTGTCTTTTATGCAGTTCTGGGGCAAAAGTGCCTTGCAGACAATGCCATTCAAAGAGACTAGTTAGGTGATGCAGGGGAGTAATGGTGGGCAGAAAATGGCATGTCTAAATTCAGACATCAGATCAGCAGATGAGGGGGACTGAATGTGCCCCACTAGACCTAGCCACTAGACTGCTTCACCTTATATTAGCTGCCGTGACTTTTGCTGACACAGCAGTTAAATAACGGATGGCGCGTGCTTGAGTGCTCCGCCGCAGCTTTGTGTCTTTCTGTATTGCCTGTTTAATATTCCATTTCAGTTTAACCAAAGATGAAGCCTCTAAAATGCCGGTATCCCTTTAGGAGTTGTTTTCACTGAGGTGAATTCTTGCGATGGCTCTTTACAAGCACAGAACTGCCCATAAGTAGAAAGGGTAGGGTGGGGGTGGAGAAGAGGCAGTGTTTAAAGCCAGATAAAAATATTTTGTGTTTTTGCTGTCTTTTAGCAGTGTGGCAACACAGTATCTCTTTCCTCAGCACTGGGGGAATCTGGGGTGGGGAGCATCCTGAGCGGGATCAGTGCGATGGGCATGTGGGAGGGAAGCCAAGATGGGGGCTTTTTTGAGGGTGAAGTACCAGGGGGCAGAGGGTGCTGTGTGGGAAGCAAGGGCAGGAGCGGAGCTGCCGAGGAACTCATGTCTAGCAATGCACACAGATGACATTGATAAATGGCTCCCCGAAGCCAGCGTCTGCAGCAAATTGTCAGACTGAGAAGAGTTCCCAGCATACCCTATTCCTCTGTGTGAATGAAATCTCTGTTGAGCCATTATTTACCCATCTACCTGTGAAATGTGGGGAGATAGGATTCATTGCCCTCGTGCAGGTTTGATTTGATTTTGCTTTAATGTACTGTGTGTATATATGTTTATTTCTTTTTCTTGTGTCGGCTTCTGCAGTGATGGATAGTGGTTAGCCTGTTTCTGATTAGCCACATACTTCATTGGTGTGGTGGGGGCAGGGGAGGGAAAGCAGAGACTAAGTGGTTCTCTGGGTAAAGCTTTCTAAGGACCAGAGTCCTGTTTCTACTAAATGAAATGAATTTAATGGTCTTGACTGTGTTCTTTGTAGTTGGGAGAATGCACTGTTAACCAAGATAAGTATGAAGCGTATTTTTTCCTGGAATAGGAAGAGCTGAGAAAGGAAGAAAGCAAGAGTGCTTTAACCATTTGTTGTCTGGATATCAATAATTCATCGGAAATACAGAAATCGTACTTTTTTTTCCTAAAAGGGTGTCATTCCACTGTGGTTGGCTTTGGGAACTGGGAATGGCACAAATCCCTTCTCCCTCAGCTTTAAAATCACATTGTTTGCAGGATTGTCTTGCTTCAACTGAGTGCACTATAGTTACTTTGAAGAAGAGTTAAAGTATACTTTTATAAAAATGAATGCTCCCTTCCTCCCTCCCTCCTTCTTTCTTACTTTCCAATTTTCAAAAGATCACCAGCATGCACGGAGAAAAGAGCAGTAGCATTGAATCCTCAGGGAGCAATCATTCGTGAAGGACATCTATGTATTGGCTAGAGCCAATGAGGAAGTTGGTGTCCCCCTTTATCACAGTATGCTAACGGATCCTGTCAGGAAGTCTAAGGCCTGTTAGAGCAATCAAAACACGAGAGGCCCTAATTTGTTAGAGTCCTTGGACTTTCTTTGAATACTGCAGCTTCTTTCCCTCAAACATGTGCACTAAAACTTTAAACCTCTTTTCTCTTTTGTCTTCTAACTAATAGCTCACCTGGATAGGATTGCCCCTGGCTCTGTGAATGTAGCAATTAAGTCTAACCTCTAAGAAAGCAGCCTGCCTGCTGCCTGCATTTATCAGAGCTGGTTAAACAGAACAGAATTGTCTTGCTTCTAATGCTCGTCATACATTGTTGTAAAGGGCAGATTTCTGGGTAGACATTCACCAGCTCTTCAGGTGCCTTTCGCAGTTGATTTGCTGTGACTGGTGAAAACTCCCGTGAAAGTTTGACTTGCGAGGCATGCATTGTGTGGTTAGTCCTGTAGTTCTGTTATTTATTTTTTTTAGAAAAGGGATACATGTCAACTGCTATTGTCTTCCCAGCACTTTTTATTTAAAATGGAATGGTGCATACTTCATCCACATCGCCTGAAGGGCATCCAGAGCATTCAGATAACCAGATGTTCCAGTAAACAAAAGTAGTCTCTGTAGAGGCTGCAGTCCGGGGCACTCATGAGTCCTGCTGATCTAATCTTCATACCATTAATTGACAGGAGGCATGCACTGAATTCAGATCATCAGTGCTCTCAGATAACTGAAACTCATTCATTCATTGCATTTCTATACTGCTCAATAGGCAAAGCTTTCTGGGTGTTTAAAAAAGATTTGAAAGCCTTAAAAAAACAATATTGCACATAATAGAACTATTTGCATACAAACATACAAAGAGACACACACACACAGAGTTGAAAGGTGAAATAAACATTATTAAATGAGTGCATTAACACTAATGAAAATATATTTTGCACATGTTCAGATGTCTACTTCCTCCTGATACTTCACCTCTCACAACCATTGAGCGTTGAGAAGCTCTGGGTCCAAGTTCTGGCTGAGAGCAAGCTCTAGGGTAGAAACTGCCGTACTAATATTACCTCAGATGTTTAGATTAGCTCAGGTAGGTTGGATCTACCTCTGTTTCCCTGATTTGTTCATGCTATCCAGCTGTGAAGGCATATTTAAGTCATGTAACCTGTCAGTCCTAGAGGAGATCAACCCTGACTGCTCTTTAGAAGGCCAGATCCTGAAGATGAAACTCAAATACTTTGGCCACCTAATGAGAAGGAAGGACTCCCTGGAGAAGAGCCCAATGCTGGGAACTATAGATGGCAAAAGAAGAAGGGGACGGCAGAGAATGAGGTGGTTCGATGGAGTCACTGAAGCAGTTGGTGTGAGCTTCAGTGGACTCCAGGGGACAGGAAGGCCTGGAGGAATGTTGTCCATGGGGTCGCGATGGGTCGGACATGACTTCGCAACTAACAACAACAACAATAAGTCATGTTCTTGTTTCTGGCTAAGGAAAACATACTTGGAACAGTTTAACAGTGGCCTTTCCATTTCCACATAAGTCATGGGATAGCCTAGGCTTGGTATTTCATATGAAAAAGAGTGTTGCAGTGCAGGGAGCAAGTACAAATTCTCCTTCCTTGCTTCTTCTTCACATGTGGTGGATTCTTTAAGTAGCATGCAAAGCTTACAATGATGCCAGATGCAAATAGCGCCTAGCAGTGGTTGTTCCTGTTGTCTTGGGAGAAAGCTTAAAATAGTTCCAAGCAAAGTTTAGAAAGCATTCTGTACTATGATAGATAGTCCACTTTGTGCTCAGCATCTCAGTGCTACTACTGGCCACAGCCTGGCCTTGAGTGAAGCCTATTCCCATTGATTTCAGAATAATATTAAGCACATAAAACTACTCAGTCTGTTATTAATGCTCATGTATGGATTTTTGCATCTTGTGGGTAGTGCTATCACTACACTTATTATCCATGACATTTACCAAGTGCATTTAAAACTATATTTGCTATTAGCCATCACAGTTTAAAAGCTTATAAGCCGAGAGAGCAAGAGGATGTTGAAGTATGATTATCTGTTTTTTGTGCATTTTCACTTCCAATAATTTCTGAACAGAACTCTACACATTTGAAGCTGGGTATTTCTTCGCATCAAGATATTTGTGCCATTCTCACCATCACTCCTTAAGGACACAATCCCTTGGCTGCCAGATGCTGCCTACACTGCCTCTGCAGAGGACACAGCCCCAGCTTTGACCTCAGAAATGCCTTTCAAGGTTGGGGCCACAGCCTGGCCTGTGGAGTGCCCTCTCTCTGCCCCCAAAGCTGGCATGCTTCCTTCCAGGCTAACTGTGGCTGCAAATCGGCACGTTTTGCCTGTAGATGCCTGTGTCTGTGTTTGGCACCGTTGCTTTTAGGAGCAGCAGCATTTCCGACGGCTACAGAGGCCCTTTGTGAAAAATTCTTGAGCAGCCAGAAGTTTGGGCAGTCATGCATTGTGGTAATGCTCCATGAGAATAAAATGTCCTTTGCAATCAAAGGATGATATCGATAAATTTGGGTTAACTATACAACGAAAAGGGAAGAAAGTAAGTACCCTTACTGCAGCTTTCTCCAATATAGCACCCTCCAGATATTTTGGACTTCAACTCCCATTGTCCCCAGGCAGCATGGACAGTTTTAGGGAATGCTGGGATTTATAGTCCAAACTATCTGGAGAGCACCAGATTGGGAAATCCTGACTCTCTACAGAGCCAGAATATATATATATGATCGCAACAGAAGAGTAGGATCAAATCTGAAATTTATTTCAAGACTGATTGTTAGGGGCTGAGCAACATGTTATGCTAAACAAGTAGTTTTGCAGTTTTAACAACCTTAAACAGCAGTTCTGGGGTGAGTTGGAAGCATGGCAGGGAAGAAGGTTTTTAAAACACTTCCTTCTTCGTCGTGGCCTCTGTGCATCACACATATGGGTTCTGCGCCTGCGCAGTGCCTTTGGCCGGAAGATTAACAGCTAACGGTTTTTGGCAGGAACTCCGCTCCCCCTCCCCCCTAGCATTATATAAGGAGCGGAGTGTCCGCCATTTTCCAGTCTTTGCGACTGCCGTTTGTTGTGCCTCGTGCCGCTTTGCTCTCGCTTAGATCATTACTTACCTCTCGCTCGTTGAAAAAAACTCTTTTTTCCTTACCAAGTTAGTATTTTCTCGTTCCTGTTGTTGTTAGTATTTCACTTACTTCTTAACCTTTCACCATTTTTTCTCTCTCTTGTTCCTAAAAAAAACAAAAAACAAAAAGAACCCCAAAAATACTACTTCCCCGCTTTACTATCTCCTTTTTCTTCTATTTCTACGATGGCACAACGGATGGCATTCCGCAAGTGCGGGAAGTGCGGCTCCAAAATGCCCACCGTGGACCCGCATGACCTGTGCCTCCTTTGTTTGGGGGAAGGGCACAGGACCGATAAGTGCAGCCATTGTTTGGCCTTCTCCAAACAGGCGAGAAAGAACCGGGAGAACCGCCTCCGCAAACTTTTGTAGGACCAGGCTCTCCTCCAATCGGACCGGCTGGTGGCTAAGCCCCCCACTATTGTGGCCCCACCCGAAGGCCGTCCAACTTCGACCAACCTGCCGCAATGCCCGGCCTCTTCTCCATTGCTCCACCCTCACGCCCTTTTGAAGAAGGTGCTCATACCATGGCCGATCAACCCGTTTCCCTGCCAAGGAAACAAAAGGAGAAGAGAAAGCACAACGATCTGGACAAACATCCTGTGCACAAGAAGGCCAAAAAAGATAAGGCGGGCAAGCCGGTTAAAAAGCCGAGGAATCCCGAGCACGCAAAACATCGCCACTCGGGGTCGGCGACTTCCTCGATCCCAACTCCTGTCACGGAACCGACCCCCTCGGTCCCGACCATCCAGGTGGCTATGAGGGTTACCCCGCTGGGCTCACCGCGCCGAATGGCAGCCGAACCTACTCTGGATTCACAGCGTGGTCCCATCTCAGATGGGGAAATAAGAGATTCTCCACCGAGAGCTTGGTCACCAACGCCAATGCTGCCGGTCCCGCTGGATACCGAGATCGTCATCTCTCCCCCGAGAAGCCACAGGAGCCGTTCCTTGGATGCTAGATCCGATGACTGGTACCATTCCAGGTACTCCTCCGCTCCAAGACAGGAAGAGTACCAATCCGTGGCCTATTACCCAGTTTCCAGGGGATGCTCTTCGCCGCCAGTTCCTCGGGTTCGCTTCCATTCAACGCCCAGAGATGCCTCAAGGGCTTCATCTAAAGAAAGTGGCAGATCAGAGTCACCAGGAGATTCTTCCTCCAATGCACTACCCCCCTACTGGATGGAATCTGATGAGTCTGAGGCTGACTCGACCTCGCCGGATGCAGCGGTTACTTCGCAGGGCCCGGGGTCACCTGTACATCTCGTTCAATGAATTGATGGCCAGGCTAGTGAGGTCGCTCGATATCGAAGCCCACCAACAACCGGGACTGAGCACTGACCGTTTTTATGGTGTGGTCAGGGGTGAACGATCCACATCTATTGCCTTGCCGTTCATTATGACCTTACGGCAGGCAGTGACTCAGCCATGGGACCTCCCGGCTCACCCACAACCGACTTCACGTAAATACGAGTCTATGTATCGGGTTCAGGAGGAATACATCCCGTTCCTCCTCCATCACCCCAAGCCAAACTCTTGTGGAATCCTCCCAGGGCCGGGAAGCACATGGACACACCTCGCCTCATGATAAAGAGGGAAGAAAAGTTGACTCCCTCGCCCGCCGGGTATACGCAGCTTCGGGCCTTGGATTACGAATTTCCAATTATGAGGCAACCCTGGCGCGCTAGCAATACTTTCTTATGCAATGTCTAGACGCCATCATTGACACCTTCCCAGGAAACCAGGGCGAACTTGCAAAAACCTTTGTTAAGGAAGCTATGCAGGTGGCAGTGCAACAGCTCTCCACAGCGAGGCACCACATTGATTCTGATTCGAGGTCGCTTGTTGGTGCCATTTCCCTCCGCAGACATGCCTGGTTGCATAATTGCAATTTTCTGGATGAAATGAAGCGGAGAATTGAGGAGATGCCATTCGACGGATCTGGTCTCTTCAACGTGAAGACGGATAGCAAACTGAAGAAAATCCACGAATCCAGAATGATGGCCCGTCGTATGGAACTGCAATCCCTGCCTCGACGTAAGTGGTCATGGTCACGCCCGCAATACCGCCAACAATTTCAGCCTCAGCAACAACGACCACATCAACGTTAGCAACGCCGCAGACAACAACCATCCCAGCGCTTCCAGCAGGGCCGCCGCCGCTTTGACACGGACAGGCGACAGCGCTGATGCAACGAGTGAGCCTCTCCTCTCCTCCCAACTTCACCCTCCCCTCTCTCATTTGGGGACTGGCTGAAAAGTCGGCTCCCCACTTGGGAGTCCATCACATCTGATGGGTGGGTGTTATCCATCATCTGGCACGGCTATGGAATTGAATTCGACGTTGTTCCATCACCGAATCCTATCCGTTTTACACTGACATCGTTGGTACTGCTGGATGAGATTCACCAACTCCTTACTAAAGGAGCTGTTCGTCGCTTATCGTTATCGGAGGGACTCCACGGATTCTATTCCAGATATTTTACGGTCCCGAAACGAGATGGGGGTCTCAGACCTATATTGGACTTGAGAGCTCTCAATAGATTCATAACACCAAAGAAGTTTTGGATGACCACGCTCCAAAATATACTTCTGTTGCTGGGAAGAGGGGATTGGTTCACCTCACTGGATTTGAAGGATGCCTATTTTCATATTTCAGTACATTCAAGTTATAGGCGCTTTCTTCATTTTGCGGTGGACTCTGAAATCTACGAATTCAAGGTGTTACTGTTTGGATTGGCCACTGCACCAAGGGTTTTTACGAAGTGTATGGCTCCTGTCTGCGCACACCTTCGTTTACGTGGAATTCGGATATACCCATACCTTGATGATTGGTTGTTGGTTTCCGACACAAAAGCAGGACTTTCGTCTGCTGTTGAGATTACATGTGCTCTATTACAAGACCTCGGACTCTGTATTAATCAACAGAAGTCTTCTCTTCTCCCTACACAGACAATCAACTTTATCGGAGCCCGGCTGGATTCAACGTTGGCAAGAGCCTTTCTTCCTCAAGACAGACAACATGCCATTGCTCGGTGCATCTCTCGGATCCGACAAGAAAGAACTGTCCCTGCCCGATGTATCCAGAGCCTGTTGGGACACATGTCCACATCCATCGCCGTGGTTCCACATGCCAAACTCAGGCTACGCCCTCTCCAACTGTTCTTCAACAGGATGTTCCGACCACAGACAGATCCACCCACCAAACGGATTCGACTTCCGGTCTCCGTTCTTCAGTCCCTGTTATGGTGGATAGAACCAGCCAATTTAAATGTCGGTGTCCCGTTTCGACCTCAGTACCCTACAGTGACCCTCAGTACCGACGCGTCTCTGCTGGGATGGGGAGCCATTTGCTCCGATTTACGTACCCAAGGGGTATGGAGTCACCAGGATTCCAGGAACCACATCAGCTTCCTGGAACTTCTTGCTGTTTTCAAAGCCCTGCAATCGTTCGAGGACGTGCTTCTCCACCAGGTCGTCCAGGTGACCTCGGACAACATGGCTACGGTCTTTTATTTGAACAAACAAGGGGGAACCCGGTCCCAGAAACTAGCCCGCCTATCCATGCAGATTTGGGACTGGTGCATACCAAGAGGTGTCACTCTTCTAGCAGTTCATCTTGTGGGCACAGACAATATAGACGCAGATCTCGAGCAGACATATGTTGCGGTCACATGAATGGGAACTAGACCGTCGGGTTCGCAACAGACTGTTTCACCGCTGGGGTCAGCCAGACATAGAGCTGTTTGCCACACAACAAAACAGGGTATGCACGAACTATTGTTCCAGGGCGGGGATAGGACAGGGGTCGTCTGGGGATGCTTTCATGATCCCCTGGAACGACATGACTTTTTACGCTTTCCCACCGATTCCCCTCATCATGAGAGTGTTGGCAAAGATCATTCATGAAGGGGCCACAGGGCTACTAATTACCCCCTGGTGGCCACGCCAGCCATGGTTCTCAACTCTCCTTCACATCTCTCGGGAGGATTTTCTCCAACTCCCTCTTCTTCCTTATCTCATTACCCAGAGGGAGGACACGATCCGACACCCAGACTTGTTGTCGCTGAAACTGACTGCATGGAGGATCTGATAACCGGATGCGATGCACCGGTGTCGACGCCACTGGCGATCCCTACTACCTCTACTGCACAGATTTTACATCCAGATCTGCGATATATTCTCGAATCTGCATTACGGCCATCCACTAGAAAATCGTATGCAGCGAAATGGCGTAGATTCTCTAGCTTTGCTGAATAACACTCGTTTCCGGCATCCTCGGCTTCTGTTCAACAGATTCTTCTACTCCTCTTCAAATTGTATCAGTCTGGACTTAAACCTTCTTCCATAAAAGTATATACAGCAGCGATTTCTCATTACCGTGGAACTATACACGGTTTCTCCATTTTTTCCTCAACCTTTGATTAAAAGATTTTTGAGAGGATTGAGTAACCTCTATCCAACAATAAGGCCCCTGATGCCCACTTGGAGTCTTTCGGTGGTTTTACAAGCACTGACTCGACCACCTTTCGAACCCATGGCGACGATCGATCTACGCCTTGTCTCATGGAAGACTGCTTTCCTCGTTGCAGTTACTTCAGCCCGTAGATCTTCTGAACTCTGTGCCCTTAGGGTAGACCCCTCTTTTCTGAATTTTCATAAGGAGAAGGTAGTTCTACGGCTGGATCCGTCTTTTCTTCCGAAAATTGCTACTTGGTTTCACATGCAGCAAGAGATCGTTTTACCAGCCTTCTTTCCAACACCTTCGAATCCGATAGAGAGATCTCTGCATATGCTGGATGTTCGTCGTTGCTTAGCCTTTTATAGGTCCAGGACTGAGTCTGTTCAACACTCCAATAGACTTTTTGTGAAATACTCGGAACGTGACCGAGGCTATCCGGTCACTTCCCAACGACTTTCTAAATGGATAGTGAATACAATTGTTCTGTCTTACCAGTTAGCTAAATTGGACTTACCATCTACTCCAAGAGGTCATTCTACAAGAGCTGTCGCTGCTTCTTCGGCCTTTGCATCAGGGGTCCCGATAGAGGACGTATGCAGAGCGGCCACTTGGGCTACCCCGTGTACCTTCGCCAGACACTATAGGCTCGATGTCCGTGCCAGACAAGATTGCTCTTTTGGCAGAGCTGTTCTTTCTTCTGTCCTTTGTTGATGACACCTCCCTCCTCCAGTTGGGGTAAGCTTGTGATTCTACCCATATGTGTGATGCACAGAGGCCACGATGAAGAAGAGCAGGTTGCTTACCTGTAACTGATGTTCTTCGAGTGGCCATCTGTGCAGTCACACAACCCACCCTCCGACCCCGCTTGGTGTCATGGGTGGTTCAACTTTCTTCTCTTCAATGCTAGGATCTCTTTAGATATTTGTCGTACCACCAAAAATTTTGGTTCTCTTGTCATGACGACAAAAAATTTATTAAGGAAGCAAAACGTCGGTCTTTCAAAGACTGTAAAATGGCAGACACTCCGCTCCTTATGTCATGCTAGCGGGGAGGGGGAGCGGAGTTCCCGCCAAAAACTGTTAGCTGTTAATCTTCTGGCCAAAGGCACTGCGCAGGCGCAGAACCCATATGTCTGACTGCACAGATGGCCACTCGAAGAACATCAGTTACAGGTAAGCAACCTGCTCTTCCTGTGCTGCAGAGAAAATTGCTCCCTCAAACAAGTTTTTGCATTGAAAAGGAAACTGCCAGAAGTATGTGGCTGCCCAAGCTTGTGCATGTGTGTATGTTTGTTAGCATTACACCACAGCAGTTAAAGGGGTTAAAAACATACTCCTTTACTCTGGGTTCCTTTGCTCTTGTGCCTGGTTGAACCCTATGAGGACTGGAGGTCTAAAGTAGTTGGAACATTATATTTTCGGTTCCATGTTGGCCATAAACTATAAGAGAAATGGAAAAATACAATACATGGACTGATTAATACCTTGCAGATTTTTTCAGAGGACAAGAAATAGGTCAGCCACAATCGGTTGTTGTCTCAGTGATCATGGCACCTTCACAATCTAGGATTCAATAAAAGCAACACACGTTTAGCTAATGCTTGGTAAGACATATGTTGCTGAATTAAATAATATTTGACATTTTATTTGCTAACAAAAGGTTGCTGCTTTGACAGTCTGACCAATTTCCCTTACTCAACAGAAACTCAGGAAGAAATGGGCTTCTAACTGATAGGTGAATGAAGTACTCGTATTTTGTAAAGAAAATGTGCAAAATCCTCAACTTCTGTGCCACAAAAACACAGACATCCAGAGACAGTTCAACTTTGAATGGTTCATATTTTGTGTGGAGATGCTGTTTGCTGCCTTGCAACCTACTCTGTGTTAGTGTGCGTGTATATGAGTGTGTGTGTTGGGGGAAACAGTACAGAATTTCAATAATTAATACCTCACTGGAAGGAAGAGCAAAATAAAGGAGAAGGACTGAGTGCAGAGGGCCAGGAAAGCAAGTGTGTTGGAGACTAGGAGCAGAGGCTAGGAAGGTATGGGCATTGAAGAGTTACATTGCAATCCTATGCATGTCTGTTTGGAAGTAATTGTTGTGAACCACCTAGAGAGCTTCTGCTATTGTGCAGTATAGACATGAAATAAATACTAAAAATAGGAAGTGCCATTAAGTTCAAGCAGAGTTATTCCCAGGACTTCTGGTGTATGTTTACAGCGTATGATGTAGACATGAAGAAGTAGCTCACCATAAGGCAATTGTGAAATAGGATATCTGGAATTCTGCAGCATAGCTGACCTTATTCAACGGTGCCACATGGAGCCTCGGGTTTCCATACCACCCCTCTTCTGGTGTAACCATGAGCAGGAGCTCAGAAAACTTCACTTCCATTTTAGATTAACTATAGCTTATGGATAGCTTATATCCATAAGCTATAACTATAGCTTTAGATAACTATAGCTTATAGATTAACTATAACTAATCTTTAGATTAAAGATAGCTGGAGAGGCCACACTCTCTTTACAGTAATGTTGTGTTACTTTATACAAACTAGATTGTCTGAATCTAGACAAAAATGTGGTTAAATGTTTACTTAACATTAAGAGGAAAAAACATGAAATACGAAGAAAGGGAATTTCAGCTAAACATTAGGGAGATCTTGCTGACAGTAAAAACCATTCGATTGTGGATAGATTGTCCTTCATTAGAGGTTTTTAAGCAGAGATTGGATGGGCACCTCTCATGGATGCTGTAGCATTAGATGTCCTGCATCTGCAAGGGGATTTTAGGTACCTTCCAAATTGGTGAATCTATGGAAGTCAAGACTAAAGCAAAGGGATCTTGTACCTCGGGTAAATAGGGTCAACTCTTTCCTTAAATTGCTCACACAGCATGTACCCCATCTCTTCTCCACAGGCATTGCAATTTAAAATCTGGTGTGTGATGCTTGTTGATACTCAAAAGTTCTGCCTTCTAATTGTCCCAGTGTCACTGACATGTCAACAAAGAACAAAGGCAATAATCCAAGCCCTAATTAAAGACAGCGGTGTCAGGAAGTTAGCAAGAATTTAACTCTCTTATATGTACTCCACTAAATAGAGTAATTCAGTTTTCCATTCTATATCACTGTAACTATTATAGCAAGGAACAGTCTCTATGATTCAGCACTTGGTTCTGAAGAACTGGGAAGCCTACCATGAAGTTGTATCTGCTGAAAACACAAAACTTCCCTAATCTGTACAGGAAGAGTGTGAGGAAAACTGGTGGTATTCAGAACTTTTTCCTGCTCACTTCTGACCTCTCTGCCACTTCTTTTCCCAGGCTGAGCTCTGATCCCAAAAATGTGCTTGAAGGGAGAAAGGAGTTTAAACAAATGCAGCTGCCATTATATCTAGATAGGTTGTTTGCTCTATGAGCTTTTGTATGCTCCCAGATCAGACCAGTGATACTACTGAGGAGAGATACTGTGTATTCTGTTGTTTGTCTTCTGTATGGTTTTCAAAACTCCCTCCACCTTTCTGTGAGTATGAGTCTTGACGAAAGATAGCTGGAGAGGCCACACTCTCTTTACAATAATGTTGTGTTACTTTATACAAACATTTCAAGAACAAGATGTGCTGTTGTTCCAAATCTCACCTGCCTGGAGGCTTGTCTTGGTGATTCTGTGTGTGGGTTCACACATTAAAACAACCCAGCATGGCAGTTTGCCACAATGGTTTGGTGGTTCCATGAAGCATCCACGATGACCTTGACAGACAGTCAGGTTCACAGTGGGCTCCTCACTCCTTTCTGCCCTCTCCTTCCTTCAGGGGATACCCTAGAGCAGGGGTCCTCAAACTTTTTCAACAGGGGGCCAGTTGAAAGGCGGTGGCGGATGCAGTGAGGCAGTGGCAGCAGGCTTGGCGAGGTGGCAGTGGGCACAGACCTTGCTGCCCCGGGTTCGCATAATTAAAAATAGATTTAAAAAGTTATATTTTTGCTACCTTCTATCCTTTCTTCCTCTTATCCTTTGTCTCTCTTTCTCTTCCACCCGCCTCTCTTCTGTTTCCTGCTCCGTATTCCTGCTCTGAATATGCATGCAAAGGGGGCGGGGGGAGAGCCGGCGCACACGCAGTTGAGCTGTTGCAATTTGGGCATGTGCCAGCTCTCTGCTCAGTTTTAAAGAACGCCTGCACCGGCTCAGAGGGTTTGGACTCACTCGGAGATCGTTTTTTCTGAGTGAGTCCAAAACCTCTGAGGCGGGCTGGATAAATGGGCATGCTGGGCCAGATGCGACCCACGGGCCATAGTTTGAGGACCCATGCACTAGAGGATAGCATGAGAAGAATGAGCCCCTTCTTTTCCCCCTCCTATGAAGTGGAACTGTTTTTAGCTCATGGTAGCTAAGCTTAGCTTTTATATTGTGAAAGCTGACTGCCCAGTTGGCCTTTGCAGTTCTGATTTGCCATCTGTGACTTGCTTCCCCAGTGGCACCTTGGAGGGGCTGCCCATGGGTTTAGTCAGATGTTCCTAGGGTCCCTTCAGTTTTGGCTGTCTGACCTGCACGCATGTTGTGTAAAGACCAAAAACACTTGGCTTTCCCCTTTGCTCTCAGCAGGCCATTCGTATGGGCTCTAGTATATCCTTAGGCTCTTCAGGAAAGAAATTCTGGAGATGTGACAGTTTGGCACCAGCACACTGCAAGGTCTAGCTGTTAGTTGTACCATACACCTATTTTGTAATACAGCAAGAAACTTGGCACATTACTGTTGTGTCCTGATTTTGTGTTTCTCTCTTAAAGAAGTGTGCTCCTTAGCTATGAGAACAAACACAGTGGTGATTAGACTTTTCCTTAAAACAACCAACCATGTGCTGTTCTTTGATAGTTCATTTCCTGTATGTTTACACAGCCAAGATTATACTATGAATGTAGACACTCTTATAGACTCTGATTTCTTAGGTTTCTGATTTCACTTTTGTTGTGCAAGTTTCTAGCCCTTATGACTGATAGGTAGATGGGGCAATGAAAATGCACGTACATCTTAGAAGTTAGCTAGGATCTGAATCTGAGTTGGTTTGTTGGTTCCTTTTAGCACTGTATCCCGATTCTTTCCATGGTATTCAGTTCCTGTTCCCATCGTCTATGTGCCTTCCCTTCCCACCATGTTTCTCACCCATGCCTCGTCTCAGCTATTTATTTATACTAGCTCTGCAGTATAGTGGCAGTGTGGTGTAGTGGTTAAGAGTGCTGGACTGAACTCAGGGTTCTCATCCCATGGATTCTAGTCCCCACTCAGCCATGGAGCCAGCTGGGTGACTTTGGGCCAGTCACAGACTCTCAGCCCAACCTACCTCACAGGGTTGTTGTTGTGGGAATAAGTTTGAGAGCAGCAGAAGGAGAAAGCTGTAAGTTGCTTTGAGTTCTTTGTTGGATATAAGTAGGATATAAATGGAATACAAATTTAATATGCAAGAAACTCATGAAACTCTTCCTATTTGCATTATTGGGAATATTTTTTTAATTGCTGAGCCCTAGCCTCTAATAATTTTATGTCCAAGAGACAAATCTAGGTGCAAATTATTTAACCAAATGGTACCTTATATTGAAGGCCAGTTAAGCTTGCATCCCTTTTGGGGAACAGATAAACAATATTGCTGTAAGTACATTTCTAGCAAGCAAGGATGGCCCAGTTTTGTTCCTTTCTCACAGTGGTCCATGCATATCGCCTTCACGGTTTATTCCAGGGTGGCAGAGCTTGCTTGTATTAACAGAATATTTCATCAAAACGGTACCAATTTTTTACAGCACATATCAGAACAAAGTAGCCATATTTGTAGCAGAACCTGGTTTGTGTTCGGTCATTTAGGGGAACACACAACGTTATGTGTAGTATATACCTAAGGGATGTAGCAGGGATGATCTTCCTCTGGCTCTTATTAAATTGGATAGCTGCATCTTTTGATGTGATGCTGTTGTATGTCCCCATTAGGAGCTGACTGGTTACAGCTGTGTGTAACAACACTGGATTGAGGTCTCAGGATCCAGTTCAGAGAACCATATGTTTAGTACTGCCTACAAACCAGAGTGTGGGCTCCTGCACACTCACACAGCAAGCCACATTTGAAATTCAGGGGAATCTTTAAAAGTAGTCAGCTATTTAAAAGGCCAAAATAAAGTATACAAGCTCTATGACACAGCTGGTGTTGCTCTGTGGATTGTTGCCTAATATCTAATGTGAGCAGATACGAGCTTCCAGTGTGTGTGACAGAACATAGATTTGACTAAGTTGTCTATCAAACATTCAAAAGTATTCAAATTTATGATGGATGAAATGTTTTCTCTTCCTGCCGACTTCAGCTGCATTTTATTGAGCTTCTTCTCATAGAATAAAATAGTGCAGATCATCACTTTCAAATGCCATTTTGTTTAAGACAGAACAACTGACTTTTGGATAAACTTAAATTTCATCACTTGATTATTCCAAATTCCATTTTCATTTGCAGCATGGAACAAGTTTACAGTGAACTGGACCATAAGCAATCCATTTAATAACTGCCCTTTCATAATAAAGCAAGACTGTCTGACTTATTTAATGAAGGTGTGTGTGTTCATGGGGTGGGGTAATTCGTCAACATATTTTCTGCACTCCTTTTTCCTTTGCTTCCTCCTTTCCCTCCTTTTAACAGCTGTTTATGTGACCATTGGTAAAATTCAGCCTTCAAGGGCTATTTGCCACCTGGATAATTATAACTTTATAGCTGTTTTAGAACATTTCCCTCAAAGGCAAAGAGAGATAACTTTGGTAAATGACCTATAATTTTAGGCCATAGATCTTTCACCTCGGCACATGTTCAGGATATGCCTTCAGAATGCTAGGGTGGGAGGGAAAGCATTTGTCTGAAAAATCAAAGCAGCTTTTTCCACAGGTAGTTATCCAATTTTCCAAGACCTGTTTGAATGGTGACATTCCAGTACTACTTCTGAGCAGTAAAAGTAATGGGCAAGTTTTTGCACATTACCCATTCCTCTGAAATGGTTATATATTCTTCTCCATCTACAACACATTTGTCAGTAAGTGCAAATACCTAGTTCTGTCCACTTTCCCCACTGATATTTGAGTTATGTTTGGAATCCCTGGCCTGTGCTATCAGACAAAATGTTAATATTTGTAGATTTTGTGTGCAGTTATTTAGAATTAAACTTACTCTTTATCCGGATGATCTTCTCTTGTTTATCTTGGAACTCTGTTGCAGTTTTGATGCAGATAATTAATGATTTTGAAAATGTATCTGGCTGTTCTATCAACTGGACAGATGTTGACTGGAGTTCCTATACCTCATCTTGCCTGTGTTAACAGGCTAATAAATTGGCAATTTAGATTCAGAGTTCATTACCTGTTTGGGCATACTTCTCACTAGAGATGTATCTCAAATGATCACACTAACTTTGAGTAAGCTAATTAATGAAATCTTATGAAACACTGACTGATGGGCATCTTTACAGTTAAGCATATGGGGTAGGGTAAATACACTTAAAATGAATGTAATACCTCAAATTGTTTAAGTTTTACGTGGCAGGCCTCTATTTATACCCGGCAAGTATTGTATATTAGCAAGGGAGGTCATGGTTTCTCTTTCACTGGAAGCATTCAAGTGAATGGGCAGCCAAGTGTTAGGGATGCTTTAACTTGAGCTCCTACATTGAGCAAGGGGTTGGACTCATTGGCCTTATGGGCCCCTTCCGACTCTTCCTTGATTTTGTTTCCAAAAGCTTAATGCTTTGATTCATAAGTTTCTCTGTGGTTTCATGTATACCCTTGAAAAGGATGTAGCTTTCAGTTAAAGAGGGTAGGTTTGGTGTTAGAAGTTAGAGCCCATTTCTTCCTGACCTAAAGATTGGCAGGCATATGCTCATTTGACAGACCTGGAGAGAAGGGCTGATGTTTACTTTGAATCAGCTTGTAGGTGCCAATGATAACCTGTAGTTTTCTGTTTTGTGTGCTACATATGATTTGCCAGCCACAGCTGAGTGGCAATATATGCAGCTGAAGCATCTGTTTCAATCTAGGTTTGGCCCTGATACTTTTACAACTTCAGGGTCCCCTTTGTTCTTAGAAATGTTAACTGAGGCTAAACAGTTACCGTAGCCCCAAATCCATGTTTATAAATATCTATTATCAGTGAATAAATACAAAGGGTATTAAACAAGAATAGAATAATGCACTGGAACCCCCTTTTTGCCCAGTCAATGGAGTGTTTAACTGGTATCTATTTTAGAAGAGCAACAGATCTTAGGTTATGTTTAATCCAGCTCAAACCATGTTTCAAGTTTATTGGATACCATGGTGTCTTTTCAATAAGAATTTAACTAAATAGGTCAACTGCTTGAGGTGCAGCACAGGTAATGTTTCCCTGACTCAGGTTTTGGCAATGTTGAATGGCTGCTTCCTTTCAGGAGAAGGTAATAATTTAGATAAATTTTGTGATGGAAAGTTCTTTAATGGGCATGCACGTTCTTAACCATCTACCTGGCTCCTGGAACTTTTTGTAGGATGGATTTTCTGAACCTTTTTGACAGCAAAAAGACTACTATTTTATTACTAGAATGGAACAACAATGCTCACCTGAAATAGTGGTTGGAGAACTTGATGAAACTTTTGGTTTTTGAATAGGTGGTTTTTAGGTGCACCTTATGGAAGGATGAATGCATGGGTATCTGGGCTGCTTTTGTTGAAATGTATGCATAGTTAACTTTAATAATAGTTTCTTGTCATACATAAAACATACAGGGTACACAGTAGATATGTATTCATTGTAATAGATTCACCCAAATCTAATGTAAGAAAACTGTAATATTTTATTTTTACTTTGTTTTCTTTCTTTTTTATGCTTTGGGTTGATTTTGAAAATCACAATAACAAATTAAAAATAAAAACCCAAGTATTTTGGGGAACTTCTTCAGCTTTTATTTTGCTATGTTACTGTGCTGTCAAAAGTGGCATTCCAGTCTGGAAGAGAACCAGTGGAGTGATAGAACCAGGCTGCAGAGATCAAAGTTCAGGTCCTTGCTTAATCTTGAAGGGCATTTGCTACTTTGCTCAGCTTAATCTGGGCCAGTTATTTATTTGTTAGATGTCTAGCCTGCCCTTAGCCAGAACAGCTCTCTGGGCAGGTTACAGAATACAACATAATAACAAAATACATGATAAAACATCAGTGTATTATAAGAATAAAATCACAGTAATACAGAACCAACACAAAAAATCCTGCAATAAACCACACAATACTCAACAGTTCTTAAACCATTAAAAGGCAGTAGCATAAGATAAAAAAATACAAAAAAAATCTTAACAATTAAAATATCAGGTAAATAAAAAGATCTTTGCCTGGCACTGAAAAAGAACAGAGAGAAGGCACCAGGCAACCCTCTTGGGGGAGGTGATTCCAAAGTTAGAGTGCCAATGCTGAGAAGGCCCTTCTCCTTGTAGCCGCCCTCCTTATTTGTTTCAGCGGGTACTCTCTGAGAAGGACCTCCAGTGACCACTTTAGGGTCTGGGTAGGTGCTATTATTCTGAGCAGGAATAGGAGGCCTTTTGAGGGTGGGTCCACATTAGCTCTTGTGGACCCCCTTTTAGGGAAGGGGAACATGGAGTGGGCAGGGCTGGTGGTTAGCAAAGCAGGAGTGGGTGGGAGCAGAACCCACCTGTACTCATGCATAGACTGCCATTCACACATGATCAGTGCTGAGGGGAACATGCTTTAACTCCCCTCCCGAGCATGTGTGCACATGCAAGTGATGATAATCAGATCACTGTTTCTACGTTTTTGTTAGGTGGTTTGCTGTTCATAATGATTGGCTATTACGTGCATACACATGGAGCTTGAAAATCAGTGAAAACATTATTTCTTAAAAACAAGGTCAGCAAGGTGGGATTAAAACCTTTAATAAATGAGTAATAAAAATTTACACAGCAGTCAAGAATTCAGTAGCTGAAGCTTTTCTCAAAGGGATGGAGAAAGTCTCAGGTGATTATGTGATTCCCTCCCCACTATTTCATTTTATATTTTTCCATTTCTCAAAGGAATTTGGGGTGATACCCATGGAGTTCTCATTTTGTCTTCACAAAACAGTAAACTGAAAGACAGTTCCTTCCCAGAGGGCCTTGTGGCCTGGTATAAAACTGAATCTTGGGAAATGCTTAAGCCAGGTGTCTCCAACCTTCTTGGATCCATGGGCACATTTTGGAATTTGAGAAACTGCTGAGGGCACTACCACAAAGGACTCCCAGAGTGGATATGGCTTGTAAATAAGCAAATCATGCATCCATCCTTCCTTGGGAAGAGTTGCATTAACAGATCCCCTTTCAGGAAGTTGCATTGCAGCCTGAGTCAGTGGGATCAAGATCAGGAATGGACAGCTGGCTTAGTTCCAGATTCAGCCTCATTCCAAACAGACACACAGTTTGGATATAGCATATCCCATCTAACAGAATGCATTTACCCCTCATTTAATTTTCATGTTAATTTTCATTTATATCTCCATTGCATATCCATCAGTCCCCTTCTTTAATTTCCATCTGTTGGGTATTCCACAGTGTTTTGATTATGCTTAGGCTATCTGGTCTCTAATCTTGCATCAATAATTAGGTGCCACCACTTTTTTCTCCAAAGCTTTCCACACTCCAAGCCTGACAAGATGCAGTGTTTGGGCAAGCAGGATTCCTGGCTTCCTCTGGAGGTGTGTTATCATCAGGAGCAACATCAATGATGTTGATATTTAACTCCTAAGCACTGTGGCGGACTGAATGATTCAGAGCCCTGGAAATGTGCTTAGAGCCTTTCACTCAAATTCTAGTTCAGGTCAGCACAGGTCCATAGTGATAAAGACTAATTACATTCTAATGGCCATTTAATGACTTGTGTGAAATGAGCTGATGGTTATCAGCACACTCACATTGACCAGGATTAGCCTTATCCACCTGGCTGGTCTAAAACCTGTCTGACCATTTTATCTAAGTATGCATATTTATTCTTCTTCCCAAAAGCTAATTTTAATTTTGAGTGTAATGCCAATGACTAAGGACTTTACTTTTTGCATCTAGTATTATAATAAGTCATATAGGTGTTTTTTCATTGCTGGGGTTGGGTGGCAGGATTAGGAAGGTTATCTGTCTCTTGGCAACAGAAACCGTAGTTTTCACTGCTACCCTCTGTGGCTGGCAATTGAATGGAGCTATCCAGCTAGCTGCTAATGCTTCTGGCAAGCTTTCACCAGACCAAGATCGAAAACCACATTTCTTTCACTTGTTGGCAATCTCTCTTTTGATTTGCTTTTCCTCAGACAACTTCATCAGGGTGAAGATTTCATTATTCCTAAAGGAGTGCTTACGTCGATATGTACCCTCCCGCTCCTTGAGATCAGTGGGAGAGGCCCTTCTCCGGGAACCCTCCGGGAAGGATATTAGGAGGGTAAGTACCCGGAGGAGGGCTTTCTCTGCGGTGGCGCCTGCTTTCCAATCTATGGAATGCGCTCCCCAGAGAGGTCCGCCTGGCGCCGTCATTATGTTTTTCGGCGCCAGGCCAAGACCTTTTTATTTAAACGGCATTTTAATTGTTAGCTTATTTATTGATTTTATATCTTTGGCCAGGGCATTGCCAATTATATTGTTTTTATATGATTATATGTATTTATTTATTGTTGTAAGCCACCCTGAGGCTTCAGCGAATGGGGCAGCATAGAAGTTTACTTACTAACTAACTAACTAACTAACTAACTAACTAACTAACTAAATAATTGTTGCAGCCACTGCTTTGCTCCTTCTGTGAATGATTGCATGTTAAGGAAATGGCATTTCATAAGCACTTTCCTATGCTAATAGTACATGAATTCTCCAGTCTCTAAGTAGAGAAAGCAGCACCATCCACAAACAAGATGACAAATACCAGGTTTGGGGAAACATCAAAGTTTTGAGACATGGGGAAACACTGGTAGTTCAATCATGACTGAAAATGCTCAGTGACCACAGAGCAGTATGTGTCAGGGAAGGAGTTGGGGTGGGAAACCAGAAACCTGGAGCTGCAAAAGGGGTGGGAAAATGGAATGGAGTACCTTGGAAATGAGCATAGGTGGCTGGTTGGAACTTTGAACCGGGTTACTCTGCACCCTCCTGCTAAAATACTAAGGATCACTTTCTTAAGGATTGCTCAAAATGCCTTAATCAGTTGCACAAAAGAAGCAAAGGATGAGGCAGGAGGGTGGAAGAGAAAAGCAAATAATTGCTTTTTACCATGTCCTGGCTTCTCCTTTAACCTTTGCTGACCTTGTCTAACCTATTTTCTTACTTCTCAATTTAAAAGTTAGTTATAGCAAGGGCTTAGAAAAACTCCCCTTTAATTGCTTTATTAGTTTTTCTGGGAATGGGATCAGTCAATTTCCTCCTCGTTTCTAAGCCTCCTTATTGATTGGCAATCAAAAGTCTTGCTTGGACTATCCTGTTCATTGCTATTTTCAGCCTTCTCTCCACATGATTTAGACCTTAGCTTTATTCTTTGTGTATATATTGATCTCATTTTAAGATGGTTGATTCGCAGCTTTCTTTTAGGTCTTTGGTCTTGGCTACCTTTCTAATAGATGGAAGTCTTCAGCCATATATAGATGAAACTTTTCCTTAGGGAAGTTGCTGTGAGGTTTTAAAAGTTATAACAGGTGTACTGTTCATTTTCTGTCGCTTTTCATTATCCCAGGGCTGCTGTTTTTCCCTTTTTATGTTGCATTTTAATTGTTTTGATTTATATGATGATTAATAATGATAACTATTGATAGTTTTATTGGTTTGTGACTCACTGTGAAATAGATAGTAGTGCAGAAAATATTTTAAAGTAAATAAATAGGGGTTCCATCTATTGGCTGCTCAGATCATGGTTCAGGCAAGGGAAAATAGAATTCATCAGTAATAAACTGAGAGCCTTTGTGGCTTTATTGTGAACTGAAGGCTGGTTGTGGAAACTAGGGTTTACATCTCCCAAATACCACCCAACAGCTGCTAATAAGCTTTGATGTAGTGGAAGAGCCTGTAGGAAAAAACAAATCAGGTAAGCTTGATTCCTTTTATTTACAAGGGCTTTTCCAGTACTTTGATTAGCTTCATCTTATTGTTCTATTGATCATGGAAACAAAATGAAAGCTGAAGGCCTTGTTTTCCCATAATGCTACCCCATGGTTTGGATTATTGAATTTTAGCTTGTTATGATGGAAGAACACAGCCATGCAAACCAGCCATAATTTGTTAACCATACATAATCCAGAAGGAGAGCCCATGGTTTGTGTTTGAGTTGTTAACTTTGTATTATTTAACCCATGGGTTGTCATTATGTGTGAATCTGGAACCATGGGTTGTTTTGCTAGGCTACAGAACCAGTAGGCAAGAGTGTTAAAAAAACAAAGCAGCCACTCTGCATGCTACTAGTACTACAGCACCAGATACAAAGAGGGAGCCAACCACAAAGGGTGGAAACATCCCAAAGACTGGAAAAACAAACCACGGTTTCTCTGATAATCTGCCAGACAAATCTGGCTAGGGTAAACAGTGGAATGAGATGAGCCATACAATAAATAAAACATGGTTTAGCATTATGTGCAAACTAGGTCAGAGTGTATTAAGGAAGAATTGTCTTGAGACATTTGCCTAGATAAATGATCTCTATTAGCATATTGCTGTGTGTTCTATGCTGAACAATACACTGAAGGCATAAAGTGATACACCCTATACTATTATATAGAATATGATAAAAGAACATCAGAAATGTTATGAGGTAATGGATTTTTATTAATTATTTTCCAAATCTCTTAAGTGAAATTTCTTTTCTCTTCAGTAAAGTTGAATTTAAACATAAAAAGTCTGAAATTTGGGAGTGAACTGGGGGTACTGGGGAAGCTAATAAAGCAGTCAACTTTTTGAAGCAACCAGATTTCCCTGGGGATAGTCAAAAGCATGAAGCAAGATGTTTAATACCTGATAAGATAAACACTTATCATGGGAGAGATAATAGGACAAGGAAATGAACCATTATATTAACATTTCACACAAAAGCCAAATGTTGTAAGATGACAACAAGAGGAACAACACTCTAACATAGCAAGTAGCAATAAATCTCTATAATTGAACATGATTTATTGAAAAGGCAGATTCTTTACCTGTAGCTGTTGGTATTTGTGGTCTCTATGCAGTCACACGTATGGGGCTTTGTGCCTGCACAGAGCTTATTGTCAGGAAGCTTCTAGAGCAAAGTGTTCAAATGGGTGGGAGTCCCTCCCTTTCCTGTTCCAGGAGTGCAAGGGAGGAACTCTCACCCATTCCCTCAATTCTGTTTAGACTGCCATAGGTCCCAGGACCGAGGGAGAAGTGTTGTGCCATCTCAGTCTGGGCCCTATGCATCCCTGGTATGCAAGGAGGTGACCATCAGAGGAATGACACCAAGAGGGGGTGTGAATGCACAGACGACCACTTGAAGAATGACAGTTACAGGGAAGCAACCTGCCTTTCTTATTCATGGTTTCTGTGCATCACACATATGGGCAACTAGCCAGCTTACCTCAAGGAGGATGGAAGTGTAGTCTCGTCACTGGAGGATGGAGGAGCAGTCAGATTTTGCATGGATTTCTAGCCTGTAGAATTTGACAAACCTTGAGGGTGTGGCCCATGTGGCAGCTTTGCAGACCTCATGCAGGGGGATTCCAGGGAGTAGGATGGGGCCATTGTTTGAGTGGTGTGCGCCCCCTGGTGGGACCATAAGTGGAAGATCAGGTATATGGTTTTTGGGACCCAATACACTAGTCTCTGAGTAGAAAGTCGCTCCCACTTTGTTCTGTCCCCCATAACAGATGAAGAGTCTTGGCAAGCATTGGAAGGATTCCATGCTGGAGCAGCAGAAGGCCAGGGCCCTCTAGACATCTAATGAGTTCAGGGTGGACTCTAGTGGGTTGGTGGGAGTGACAAGGAAGACCAGGAGAATGATTTTTTTGGTTGAGATGGAACTTTGATACAACTTTGAGGAAGAAGTCTGGGTCTGGTTGGAGTATTGCCTTGTCTTTGTGGAAGGCGAGATACACAACTTGCTGGTGTGTCTGACTGACTTGATGGCCATTAAGAAGGCACCCTTTCAGGAGAGGAGGTGGCCAGTGACTTGAAGGACTTCTTGCTCAGGACCTGCAACACAACTGAGAGGCTTCATGCTTGGGCAGATAGTGGGGACCAGGTTGTGGAGGCTTCACAGAAGCCAGTGAGCTGGAGGCTGTGTGAAGACTGAGGCTCCCTGTACTGGTGGATGGAAGGAAGGAATTGCCATAGGTACATCTTGATGGAGGTAGGTTTTAGTTTTTTTCAGAAAAGTGACTGTTGGAAGTGGAGGATGTGCTCAACCATGGTGTCTTGTTGGAGGAGGTTCTCCTGGTGCACAAAGGCAGTGAAGACATTCTACTTTGCTGGGTAGGACTTTCTTGTGGATAGACCTGATCTGCGGTAGAGTCTCTGGTGTATGGCCTGTCATGTGATGTGCCATGTTCCTGATGTTGGGGGTGGTATTTGACTTCGGTCCTGTGAGAACAAGTCCCAGTGCATTTGGGAGTCAAAGGAAGGTCCTATGGCAGAGACAAAGGAGTCTGACAAGCCATGGTTGTCTGGACACCAGGTAGTGATTAATATGCTGTCCATCCAGTCCCTTCTCATCTTTGTGAGTACTTTCATGATCAGGGGAATGCAGAGGGGAGATGCAGAACAGCATCTCCTGCCACTGGAGGAACAAGGTTTCTTCCAGGTACCTGGCTCTCAGTTGTGCTTGGCAGGAAAAGCTCTTGCAAGTTGTGTTGCTGGCTGTCATAGACAGGTCAACTAAGGGTGTCATTTGTGTGTCAAAGTGGTTGTGGAGAGTGTGGGAGCTCAGTTGCCACTTGTGTGTTGAGGCTTGCGTAGCTGAGGGTATCCATTGGAGCGTTGCTTGTGTTTGCCACGTGAATGACATCACCCTCACAGCCAATCTCAACAGCCAACCTGGACAGTGGGATAGAACATGTGCCTTCTGGTTTGTTGATATAGAAGACCATGGTCATGTTGTGTGGTAGCTATCTGGATGTGGCAGCCTTATAAGGAGGACTGGAAGGCAGTCAGGGGCATTGTATAGCAAGCATCTCCAGGATGTTGATGTGTCTGTAAATCTCTTAGTGATTCCAGGTTCCTTCAGTTCAGAGGTTGTTGCAATGGACAGAGACACATCTGTGGTGAGGGTGATTGGTGGGTCCAGAAGAAAAAAGCTGGTTGCATGGGGTGGTCTACCAGTGAGGGGAGTCCTGAATGATGGGAGGGGGATGTTGAGACTTGTCCTGTGGGGCTTGTCTGATGTGTGGACAAACCAGAGCTGCAGTGGTCTCATTCAGAACCTTGTGAATGGGATGACTGCTACTTTGACAGCCATGAGGCCAAGGAACTTCTGAATGTGATGGGCTGTAGTGGTTGAACTCAGTGGCAGCCTAGGTTAGTGTTGCCCTCTGGATTTGGGGAGGATAGCTCTCACTGAAGTCAAATTGAGGGAGGCTCCTGTGAAGAGGACCGACTGGGATGGGGAGAGAACAGATTTCCCATGGTTTATACACGGTCCCAGGGTCTGTCATACAGAGTAGTGTTACATAGTGCAGCAGTTCTGCCTTGGATGGTGTGACTAGCAGCCAGTCACTGAGGTATGGGAAGACTTGTACTCCTTGGAGATGGAGGTGGTACAAGTATATCGCTGCTATGCACTTGGTGAAAAACATGGAGAAGCCAAATGAGAGTATGGAGAATTGGAACATTTTCTGATTTAAAAACCTAATATGTGTCTATTATAGTCTATGGAAATGTAGAAGTAGGTGTCTTTACGTTGATGGAGCCAAACCAATCTCCTTCCTGTAGCAGGGGTAGGATGTTCTGGAGAGTGACTATACTGAACTTCCTTGGTTCAGGCGATAAATTGGTTAATGCGTCTATGGTCTAGGACTGGCTTACGTCCCTCACCCCATTTTGGTACCATGAAGTATCAAGAATAAAAATCCCAGGTGAAGTTGGCATAACAGACTCTTTCTATGGCCCCTTTGGAAAATAGTGACTCAATCTCCAACACCGGCATCAGGGAGGGGGCCATGTTTCTTATTGTATTGAGGGGGTCAGAGGGTGTTAAACACAATCTGATAGTTTTTCTGCATGATGGATAGGTCTGATGAGTCAGATGTGACTTCCTCCCATGCAGGAGGAAATGGGAGAGACTTCCACTGAAGTGGGGTGGGGTATAGGGTCAGTGGTGGGGGCCATCAGTAGTAATTTTTGTCCCCCTGTAGGTGCTTGCATGCCTGCCTGCCTGAAGCAGGTATTTGTGTCACACCTTCTGACTGGGAGGCCAGCTAGAATCTAAGGGAGTGCTCAGTGTAAGCCCTCTTATGATGCTGGAGGTAGGGGCCTCCAAACCACATACATGGCCTGGATACTGGTTACTGGGATACTATCCACTGTGCTGTTGACCTGGCCTTCTGGAGGGAGTCCATCTTTTCATTGGTTTGCACATTGGAGAGGACTTTCCTGTCCAAGGGAAGGTCCTCTGTTTGGGATTGGGTTTCCTGTGGTAGTCCCATGGAGTGCAGCTAGACATGCCTCCGGGTGGCCACAGCACCTTTCATGGTCTTGGCATCACAGTCCCCATGGTGCCTTGTGGCAGCAATCTTCTAGTGAATGAGTTTGGAGTCCTCTGCTGGGTGCACTTATGTGAGCTTGCGGTAGTCCTCAGGGAGGTGCTCATACATGGCTCCAATCTTGTCCCAAAGGAACAGCTAGTATCAAACCATGGTGGCTTTGTAGTTGGCAATTGTGAGACCAAATACTGAGGCTGAGTAGACCCACTGAGCCTTACTCTTCAAGCAGTCACCCTCCCAGTCTCCTGACCACAGTCTCACAGTTTAGGGTACCAGAAGAGGAAAAGGACATCATTCTTCAACATTCTGTACATTGTCTCCAGTTTCTGGGACATTGACTGGGCTGCCAAAGGAGCTTTCCAGGAGCATCTGTAACAGAGTTGACAGGAATGGAATTGCCACTGGTAGTGCATCTTCAGAATGGAGGATGTTGAAGAACAGGTCCCAGGTATTTGGTCCTGCTAGTGTTCAGTTTTGCTCTGGTACCATTTCCTCCCCTGTTACTGAAGCTCACAGTGGTACCGGGGATGGTACTGAGAACCATGACCATGCCATGGTACCAAGAAATGTGGGTGCATTAGGGATACTACTAGTGATCGTGACCATGCCATGAATGGTACCAGATATATGGTTGTAGAAGTTTCCCAATGATAGGCTCTGCACAGACAGCGTTCTCCATGTGTGATGCTCAGAGGGTACAAAGAACTGTCATTCACTTCTCAAACTGCTTTTCTTTTGGAGAACAACTTAAAATAAGCTGACATCTACTGCACACACACACACACACACGCACACACACAATCAAAATGTAGATATATAGAGAAATCTCTAATTCTTGCATTCTAAAGAATGAGGATTGTTCAGTACAATCTGTGAAAATATGGAAACGCCTGCAACATTCAAGTAGTACATTTTATTTCAAATGTCCTTTAAAATGCTCTATTCTGGTCTCTTTTTTTTTTTTTAAAAAAAGCTTGTAAATTATCACAAGTTGTGATGCATAAACTAATTAAGATGGAGTGTTTGGCAGCCCAATCCAAAATCCAGTTTAGTTAAAGTATGTGGATTCAAGCCAGCTTGTGGCACCGAGCCTTTATTGCTTTTGGCGACAATTAAAAAGACCACTTTCCTTTTAGTTGTGCTTACCAAGCACTCATCTCAACATCCTACTTCCAAATGTTAGTTTAATTCACTCTCAAACTGATCTGCACTTTTTGTGAATTAGCCCACACCTAACCTGATTTTCATTGTATTTGTGGTATGGTGGTTATTTGAATGCTTCGGCAGTCTTGAAACCCGATTTCTGAGAAGTCTGTGATGAGTTAAATGAATTTTCAAATGTGGTTTTATCATTCAGAGTGCTTCTAGATGGATGTTTCCTAGCACTACTGATCAAAATATAGTGCACAGCTAATTCCATCTTTTCTTCCTTGGTAAATTTCCTGTGTTAACAAAAACCTAGGATATACAGCCTAGAAGAATGGGAGGATCACAAACAGAAACTTGGGACCTGGTTTGGGACCTGGTTATCTAAAGGAGCGCTTGCGTCCATATCTGTCCTCCCGCCCCTTGAGATTGGTGGCAGAGGCCCTTCTCCGGGAACCTTCCGTGAAAGATATTAGGAGGGTGAGTACCCGGAGGAGGGCCTTCTCTGGGGTGGCGCCCCACTTATGGAATGCGCTCCCCACAGAGGTCTGCCTGGCGCCGTTGTTATTTGTTTTTCGGCGCCAGGCTGAGACCTTTTTATTTAAGCGTTATTTTAATTGTTGAATTTATTTATTGATTTTATATTTATGCCGGGATGTCTCCAGATTTTTATGTATTTGTATAGTTATTTATTTGTATTGGAAGCCACCCCGAGGCTTTTGCAAATAGGGCGGCATATAAGTCTTCCAAATAAATAAGTAAGAAAGATGATGTCAGGATTCCCTGTAGAGAATATATATGAGAAAAGGTGTTTGTACAGTAAACACAACCTCTGGAAGCATCCATATTTTGGACCTCTTTCACATTAGCCCACCTAAAACATCATAATCTTGAGAACAACCTTTTTTTTTTTTTTTTACTGGACTGAGAAAAAAATCATGCATCTGTGTGCTCCCTTCTTAGTCCTCTTCCTTCCCCTTGGCAGATCAGATCCTTTCTTCCTCATTTAGGCTTTATAGGACACTGTGGTTACATTGAAGCACTGTGGAGGGGGAGCAGGAACAGGTGCTGAGTCTTTTAGTCTGTTGCTATTTTTGTGCCCAAGGAAAAGAAAGCCTATAGTGCAGTTTTATATTTGAAGAATATCTCAGTATTATATAGTCATGGGAACATAGCCTTAAAAAGGTGATGTATACTACCATTTTCCAACTAAAGGAGCTACATCTATTATCTAAAGGTAATTTTAGGTAATCTTTAAGGGCAGAACCCTGAGTAGGGTGGCTTTAGATATCTAAAATAGATGCTGTTACTGGAAAATCTGTCCCACAGAGGCCAGGAGAATATACAAACAAATGAATTAGTAATCATGAGTGGTACTGTCACTTAGCAGTGAACTCAGTGCAGTGCTTTTTTGCTTTGGTGGGGGAAACTTGGAAAAAATTACATACAGAACTATAAAATAGAGATTTGAAAGACAGCTATTCTTTATTTTCTATTATGAAAATGTATTCATAATGAAATCTAAATCTTGATCCTTATATTGAATCATATTGTTTGTATTTACATTTTGTGTTGAGATTCTTATATAACAAAGAAAACAGGGATTACAAAGACAGAAAGACTGGAAAATTCACAAAAGTTCTGCATAGAAATCATTCTCAGAACACACACTGTCTTCTCGTAGCACTTTCTGAAATCCTTACCCCAGCACTTTCCTTGAATTTCACCTCCCATCTTCCCAAGCAAGCATTCTGGTAGCCATGCTGGCTGCAGCTGAAGGCAGATAAAGTCTTACACATCTGGAAAGCCCTAGATTGGGATAGGTTACACCACACTTGGGCTTTCTGAACTCAGTTCCCTCCACAAATTACCTAAGAGAAAAGGCAAGAAGGTTGAAGGCATGGAAATAGCCCATCTACAGCACTACGGGGGTGATGGGAAATAGAATCAGGTCACTGCTGTCTGGGTGGGATGTGGTGGGGCTTGTTGATTCAGAAGCTCAGGGTGGGAAGCAATATCTCCATCTCCTCCTCAAGGTTAGCAGAAACAATCTGGAGATTCTTTTTCACAGCAGGTTCCTCACATAATGAAATTTCTTTTTTTTTTTCCTCCCTCCCTCCCTCGCTCCCTCCCTCGTTGATATGCTCTTCTGTGTCAGTGGGATGTAAGTCCATGTCTTCTCTGCCGACAGGATGATTTTCTTGGCAATCCAAGTTTATAATTATGTGTTTGAAGCCTACAGTGAGGAATGATTCTTGGCCAGTGATAACATGACCATGATTGCACATAATTGCTGAAAACAACTTTGAATTTTATTAATGAGATGCTACAAACAACATCTTGAAGATTATTGTCTCATTTAACAGCCAATTCAGAAAAGTTAAGTGCCCTATCATTTATATTCATTTTCCCCAGTTTATCCTACACTGGCAGTTACTGTCCATAACTTGCTAGTGTTCTAGATACAAAACTGACCTTTTAAATAAGTGTTTTTAAAGGAAAAAAAGGAACATAAATGTGATTAGCACATTATTGATCAGTCTGACTGGAGATATATGAAGTAGTTCTTTTGTGTTGTGTGGCACAGTGACAGAAAAATAAATGCCCCCCCCTCCCCCGGTGGTATTGTAAAACCATTGAAGTATGTGAGAAAGAAAGCCCTTCATAAGTAGTGCTAAAGATTTCCAGTTCTGGGGTCTGTAGGTAGGCGGATGGCTCCCTGGGGTCTGCAGAAAGAGGTTGCCTCCAGATGCCCAGAGGACATATATGGAGAGCTTCAGCTATTGGGTGGTATAAAATGAAACAAATAAATAAGTGCCAGTAGAAGGCATCACACTTTGATCAGGCATTGGATCAAAGTGAACCCACCACCTCACGTCACTTGGTCCACAGAGGACTTAGTAGGGACTGTACATAGTTTCCCAGCCTTTGGACTGAATGTCTTCATCTGAATGTCTTCATCAAGCTTATGTCTATATCGTTATCTCTTTGTGAACCTACCACCCACCTATTCATTGATCATAACATTAGCATGAAGTTATAATGTCCTACAGACCATGCAGAATTCACTTAATATATATCCTTTCAATTTTAGCTCTTCAACTGATCTAGGTGGTATTGACTCCCATAGATACTGTTTTTCCATTTTTAAGTAGGGTGACAGGAACAGTGAGATTCATGTTAATTGTAACCTACTTCATTTCTGCAATACGGCAGCTCGGAAGATTGAGAAATAGCACTATCGAGCTGCAAATTCTGTGGTCATTTGATTCATCTATAATTAAACATGTGCTGGAAAGCTCTGTGCAGTGTCATTAGTGACAAAATCTATGAAAGAAATAGAGATAATTATTACATGTAAAAGATCCCCACCTCAGTTTTCTTCTAAGGTGAAGTGGGTATAGATTTCCTGGTATCTGATAATGTGAGGAAATACAAACATTGTTAATATTGTGGACTGTCACAGCAGTGATGTGATGAGGTGAAGTAAAGAAATACAGTGGCTGCTTTGCACCACCAACTCCTCCCTTCATGAGCAAACTCCACAGTTCTATGGAACTGCAGGGACACAATTGTTCACTCTCCAGATGGGTATCTGCTTGTGCTTATAGATTCTCTGGTCAAGCAGTGTCCTGTGGGCCAAAAAGAAAAATCTTAAATGATTTTTAAGGTTTTTTTCCCCTCAGCAAGTTGAGTATTTCAGGCCCTGGACTATAGGATATATTACTGAATGCCACCCGGTGTGATTAAATATGAAAGATAGATTTTCTTCTTATTTCCTTTGCTTTCTGCTGCAGGTCTTGCCTTTTGTGCTGTCTTTCTTAAGATTTATAAGAATCTGAAATTCCAGAATCTTTCTCCCAAAGGGCTCTGCATGACAGTTGTATCTTTGAAGCTGGAGATAAAAGGCTTTGGCGATTTTTGGCCTGTGCCGGAATACGTGATGTGCTAATGAATCTTAGCTTTATCTTTCAACTGCACTGTAAAAAGAGATTGAAAAGACTAGTCTTGGTTAACTATAGAAAGGGCAGGATGAACGTTATAAAAACAGGAGTGGAACCTAGGTTTAAGGGCTGTTGAACCTTGCTGAACTATATTTATAATGGGACAGTATTGGTTTCTGATATAGAACAGGAAAGAAAGCAGAGTAGTTTAAGCTGTCTGTAGTTTGTAGGACTTAAATTAAATTCCTACTTTTTGAAGATTATTCCAGAATAAATGCATTGGGCTTTAAAGTGCCACTTTTTGTGTTTGCTGTACAATCTATACCTATAATCTTTGAACAATATTATACAGCCCTTGATTTCTACTGTACCAAACAAACATGGTGATTCTGAAGTTCTGCCAACTCTTCAGGAATGTTAACCCTGTGTCTTTATAACATTAGTTCATCTTCTGATTGCTGCTTTGAAGAGATTTATAATTAAAGAAGGACTATATGCAATCAGATTTGTTAGTAGCAATCATGGATCAAGAGCAAATAGCCATTGCAGGTGACTTGAAATCTAAAGGAATGATTGTGGAATGTATTTTATCCAATGGTGCTGATTTGGAGTAAGACCTCTTATTCCAGGTACAATCTTGAGAAAAGTTTTTTTTTTAATTCTAATATATTTGGAATTTCAGAAGATAAAGTAATTTTATTTTTTTATAGACTATTTTAGTGGTAAGAATATTCTCCAGTATAAATTTTCATGAAACTCCCTTAAAAACCAAGCATCCCCCCCGCCACTTTTCAGAAAATCCCCTTCTTCCAGATGCATTTGCTCCCTGCATAATGAAACAATTGGGGTTTGTTTGTTTGTTTTTTTACTTTTTACCATTTTTTCACTAAATACACATATTTTATAAATGAATATATGTATATTCGATGAAGCTGTGGATTGAGAATTCTACTTAGTTTTTTTCTTTGTTCTCAAAAAGTATGGATTCATATTATTTTATTATTGTGGCTTATTATTTATTAATACAGGCTTATTACTGACATTATTCAATTAATGTATAACTTATCCATTTTATTCACGCATTTTCACTTAAAATAGTATTTCCCATACTAGCTGTATCTCCTCAGTTTAATCGGGTTTTGACTATTTACATAATATCCCCATAATGATTTCTTCCATATTACAATGTCACTATGAAATACATAGTAGAGAAGCTTGGCAAAAGAAGCTTCCAGAAGATATGCTTAATTTTCTGTTTTATTTCTCTTTGTGCAACAGAAATTGTTTGTTTCTCAAATTGTTCTGCTGCAAAAAAAAATTAGTCATGGCCTGATGTTCCAGAAGACAAAAGAAAATTCACATTAGCAGAATATACGTTTTGACATTGTAACTACAAAAGGTTTTAAATAAACAATTCCTCAAGGCAAAACATGTAATTTATTTTCCTTTGAATGAGTTACTTGTTTATGAAGATTAACTAAGTGACTAATGCTGTACAGTACTGCAGCCAAGAAAAATTGATTTAGTATAACACTGTTGTGCATGTATTTTGTATTCCCATTTTAAATGAAAGAAAATATAGTTGTTTAGACAGAGGTATCATTCCCACACACTCAGGAACCAACAATTGGGTTTGCACAGCACAATAATCCACACTCAAGAACTGAACATAAGTTGAACATTGTCATTGGAACCATGGGTTCTTGAATTCTGAGTTATGTTGCCTGAACTGAGCCATAATAGTAAACCATGGTTTGTTAACCACAAACGACTCACAATTCACAACCCAACAACATGTGTTCTCTTCATGGGTTATTCCTGATTAACAAACTGTGGCTTGTTATTAAGTTGAGTGCTGACAACACAGCAACAACAATCAAGAACTAGCATGGTGCAGTGGTTAGTCTGTTGGCCTGAGGACCTGGGAGATGCAGGTTTAGTCCCACTGCCATGAAACTCACCGAGTGATTCCGAGCCTGCTTCACAGGGTTCTTGTTGTAACAGTAAAATGGAACTATGTAAACTGCCTTACAAGAGGAAAAAATATGGGATATAAATGCAATGTAATAAGAACACAACAACTCATGGATCAACAAAAACTAACATTCAACCTATACTCTGTCCATGTGTGCAGTTCACCATGTGTGATCCCCTCAGTGATTCTACTGATATATATCTATCAATATATATAGTAATAGATTATTCTACACTCACAAAACTCTGGAGTAAGACTTTCAAGCACTTTCTAAGAAGCATTGTCAACTGTTATTTAGCTGAGAGAAGTGCTACCTGTGGACCATGTGTATACAATTTGCTTATATACCATTTCATAAAATAAGAAAATGTTTTGATTCTATGCCAATAGAGGATAATACTACATCAGAACATTATTATGTTAGGATTTGGTTAGTCTGAATGACTTTCCAGAGATTCCTTATAGCTCAGTGCTTCTGACTGTAAAGAAATTTAGGTTCGCATCCAACTCTGCAATGCTTGCCTCTTGAAACCTAATAAGAACAGGTGATAGTGGATAACATTCTCGGGTGATGTTTCAGTGGGAGCCAGAATGACCCAAGGCTCCAAGAACACATAGGTGGTATGTGGAGATTACTCATCTCCTTCCTTCTCTCCTGCTGCTGCTGCACCTGGCAGGGGCGGTGAGCAAGTGGGATTCTGTGTGTGTGGCAGGCAAGAACTGAGTCTGTGCTGGAATTTGCTCTGAAAAGAAGGCAGGGAACTAACTTCGCTGTCTTCAGGAAAACTTACAGCACTGTGGTCCCCCCCAAAATCTGATGGAGAACATGGATCTGGTGTGTATCGGTGCTGTAAACCTCTATCTTATGCTGAGCCAATATTTGTGTAAATAAGCATATTACAGAAATGCCACAAGTCTTTTGTGACCACCTTCCAAGGAAACAGAACCTTGAGTAAATGCAGGAACACCTGAAAGCTCTTGCTGCTAGAAAGAGTATTTGTTTTTTTCATTTACTTTGAGACCACCCAATAGCTGAGATACTTGGGTGGTTAACAAAAGTTAACAAAAGTAGTGGAAGCACATAACGTTAGTTGAAAGGTATGGGATATTGGTATCTGAATCTCATGAGCCTTGTATCTGATCTTGTGCAATTATGTGGAATTGAACCGACTGCCATCTCATTTAGATGTTGCCTGATCTTTAATGACATATTCCAGTTCACAAGGACCTAGTGAGAACCCCCTTATAAGAACACATTTCTGACCCTGTGAGAGCATATTCTCGGGCCAGTATCGAATGCTGTCCCTGTGCTTCTGTTTATTATGGTGCAGCAGCAGGAAACACGGCTGGCACAGGAGGAAGCTCGTGCTTTGTAGAGCAGTCCCAGAAACAAGCTGAAGTACGTATGTCCAGGTAAATGAAACTCCCTTCTACAAGGTCTGCTTACCTGTTCCATTCCAGAGATTGGCATTTCTGCTCATTCTCTGTTAGAAGCTGTGACGTTCCTCCTTCGCACATTCAAAGCCCTACGCTTTTCCTTGCAAAGCATGGACCAAAAAGCACAACACATTCAGAACGATTCTCTGAGCATACACAGACCAGTTTGTTGAACCCAATCTAGTATTACCTACAGGAACATCTGTATGAGCAAGATCAGGCTCTGTTGAGCATGCTTCCTTGCTGTACACAGATTCTCTAATTGGGCCACCCTCATCTGCTGATGATGCATCATGGAGATCAAGAGCCATGTCCACTTCATATGAGTCTGATAAACTCCCCTGCTTCAAGTCCCCTTCTGCCGACTGTACCTCTTGGTTATTCCCAGACTGCCTACCCACCTGGGGAGTTTGGCCGTGAGATAAACGTCTCCATTTCTTTCATCTCAGTGTCCCAGGATGACCCACATTTGCAGACTCCTTCCTGTTCTCCTCTCGCTTCTCCTTTTGATTCTGATTCTTCTGAAGCCCAGCTGGCAGCCTTTGAGAATATGTGCCCATATTTGATACTCCCAACATTCTCTTTGCTTTAGAAAATGCTAGCTTCTCACTGCCTCTTGGCATAGATTTTGAGACACAAGTTACAGAACTATAAAAATGTAGAGGGAGGTAGGTAATATGTTGTGTAAGTTAATCATAACTATCTTGCTGGATATACATTTAATCCAACACTATGTTTCCAATATGGCCAAACAGATGTGAATCTAAGGATCATTTAATAACCATCTATCTGTTCAACTCATTCAGTACTATTATCTTCCGAATCCTGTATCCTCCAGTTGTTTTGGGTAACAGCTCCCATCAGTCATGGCCAGCACAGAATACTAGAAGTTGTAGTACAAAACATCAGGAGAGCACCATGTTAGGGAAAGCTGCTTAGGAACTATAGCAAGCTGTAATGCAATGCAATGCAATGCAATGCAATGCATTACCTTAATGAATACTTCTGTTTGCCTTAAATCTATGACTTATCAGTTTGGTTGGATGCTACCCAGAGTTAATAATATAATAGCTAAAATATTGGAATAGAACAAAGAAATCCAGGCTGAAATCCCCTACCTAGCTATCAAATCTAGGGCCAGTCCCTCTCTCAGCTTAACCAACATCACTGGATTATGTGAATAGAATAGGCTAGAGAGACATACACCCCAAGCTTCTGGGAGGAAGGGTGGCATATGTGCCATATCAAGCGTGTTATCCCTCATCTTTTAAAAACCATTTTATAAAGGCTAGATGTCTCAATCCTCCTTTGTGGGAACAATAGCTGTTCTTATCCAGCTTTACAAAGACCTTTTTAGATGTTGCAACCAAAGACCTGTATTCTAAATATTACGGTATACACTGTTTTTTTCTCACTCCCATTTGTGATTGTTTCTAACAACAAATTGGAATTTTCATTGTAATACTTGTTGAACAGATGTCAGTGAGATTTCTATTGTGCTCTAAAGATCTCTTTCCTAGGTGTTTAAATCTAATTTGAATTTATTGGTTGTGCACTTTTGCCCCGTGTGTATCACTGTGCAATTAGGTTGAATCTTGTCTGCCTTTCTATGATCCAGTCATTCAGAACAGAGATATTCTTCTTGAACACTTTGAGGCTCAACATTAAGCATGGTTAGAAGCCAGTGGGGTTTAGTTATGCTCTGGTAAGTTTTTGTTTAGGATTGCAACCTTAGACTTCTTGCAACTATAGCATCCTGAAGTAATAAGGAATTTCCCTCTTCTCTTTTCTAAGTAGCTGTGACAGAGCAAGTGTGTCAGATTTGTGGCTTCTAAACCATTTGTGAAGCACGAGTAGGAAGGCCTGATACTAGAAAACTTGTTCTCTATTGAGCGCAATTGCCTTTCAACACAGTTTCACCTTAGTGCCCAAAAAGGGGGCCAAGTTGGGGAGTAACAAAATTCCTTGAAATAGCTTCATAATATCGAGCCAAAAACTGTGTATCATTTGATTATTTTGCATGAATTGCAATATGTCCAAATTGATCTAACTGTCAGAACCTAATGGGCAGCAGTTCCAAAAGATCATCTGCAAACTCCTTTATGACTCTAGGGTGAAGTTCATCAGGCCCTGGAGATTTGAACTCATTCAATCCAATCAGATGATCCTTGACCATTTGCTTATCCATCTTGAGCTTCCATCCTGCTCCTTCACCTTGTACATTCCCATCATCAGGAAGGTGGGGGGTCATTGATCTTTTGGGAGAAGACTGAGCCAAAGTAGGAACAGAGCATTTCTGTCTTTTGTCCTCCGTTACCTTTCCCTCATCCTCCTTGAATAGTTGAACCACTGTCTTTTACTTTGGACATATCTGAAGAAGGCTTTTTGTTGTTTTTTTTTAGCATCCCTAAGCCTCAGTTAATTCTTAGCTTTAGCCTTCCTGATGCCAAGCCTGCAACTGCTTGGTACCTGCTTGTATTTGCCCTTTGCAGAATATTAATAAACCTGGATCATGGGTAGATACAACTGATCAAACTCAACATGTGCTTCCAATAGCAAAGGATTCCTCAGCTGTATCTTAAAAGCAGGTTCTTACCCAGATTCTGATAAATGTGGAAATTGCAAGTATACCAATTCAGCTATAACAGATGCTGGCCTATAGCAGACCCTAGATAATACGTGGCATGCAAAGCCTAGCATGATAAAAACTGATTCACTGTATTTAGTTTTGGTTTCATTGACGAACTGAGATTTTTGAGAACTCCATGATGAGCATTGGGACGGGGGTGGGGGGTGGCTACGTGTCCTCTAGCTGACAGAAGAGCACAAATACACAAAAAGAAATAATGCTTTCTTTTGCTTTCATTATTAAATGCTGCATTAAATGGAACCACCAGACAAAGGTCCAAGCTCCTGCAGTCTCTTCACAACTGAGCTTGCTCCCCTAGAATGGTGCCCCACTTGTGCTTACACCACAACCAACACTTTTGTTTCTCTCCCCTTTTGCTTTCTTTGCTCCTTCTTGCTTTCTTTTCCCCCCACACCCAAAGCTCTCATTTTCCCATTATTTGGTTCCATATAAATGAACAGTTATGAAGGTATGAAAGGGTTTATTTTTAAGCCCTTAAAATCAGCATGAAATTCCAAAAAATTAAAACAGGTGTTCTCAGAATGTTCTACCAAACCACACCACCATCACCTCCGGCATGCAGCAACCTAGGTTCATGTGACCTTGCGGTAGCCTGCCAGGTTGGCTATGCCAGAGCATTTCAGAGAGGGTTGTCATAACATATCAGCATGCTATTTTAAATGGCCCCAAATGACCAGGGCAGATCTGGGTTGACTGGAAGACAATGTGATTTTGATCTTGCCTTCTGGTTGACCTAAGAGAGGCCTAGGGCAGATGGGAGTGGTTGGCCCCTTTGCTCTGTGAACCACACACCCCACCCTATTAATTCTGAAAATGGCTCAATTCATCCTGGGTGCCAAGTGATTTAGTCTGGATACTGGAGCCACTGCCTCATTAGATCTGCCTTGGATCACTTCCAGCTATTCAGTACAAGGATCTGTGAGCCTAATCCCACCCACCTTTTCTCTCTCACATTTATTTAGCAGCTAATTCTGCCGGGTTTGCTGCTGGGGTTTGAATGGTAATCAGTCAGCTCAGCAGGGGAGCTTCTTCACTGTGTCTTGCCATGCAGGCCTGCTAAGTGTTTACAACAGAGTGAAGGCATGTTGCCTTTCGACACTGTGTGTATTTAACTAGTGGCGCGTTTCCCAGCCAAACGAATAGGTGCCTTGTGCCCTGATGGATACTACAAGAAGCCAGTGTTACCTTTCTTGCTTTGCTTAATAAAAAGATTATTATATTGGCGTGAGTGTGCACATTCTTAATTAAGCTTTTGTACATTCTCAGAAAGCACTTACAAAAGCAACATTCCCGGAGAAGCCTTTTCTTCCAGTTTAGTAGAGATGGATGTGGGCAGAACTGGGCTGAAAGCTCTTCTCAGTGCCACTTCACTAGCAGATTAATGTGTTCTGTGTAGGCAAGATTACTTTGTGAAGGATGGGGTCAGGAAATATAAGGCACAAAGCTCATGTTAAGATAAGGACTAATTGCCTCCCCAACTTGTTAATAAAGTCTCTCATAAATGACCTTTTTAAAGGGCTCCTCTTTTGATCAAAGTACTTGTATGGTCCTCATCAATGTAACATCTGAGCATCTGGCATTCATTAGGTATTCTACCTCCCCGGCATCTTTCCCATAATATTCCTATGTGGCATAGAAGCACAGCATTTTACAGATGGCAATCTGAAGCAGAGGTTAAGTGATTTGCCCAAGGTCATGCTCAAAGTCTATGCCTGAGTTAACAATGAACAATAATGCTGTACGTTTTAATTGTTCTCAAGTAAATAGCTAAATATTTGTATTCATTATTTTATATGATTTTTAAAAGTTGTTTAGTCATTTGCCTTCTGATTTGATGAGTTAGCCATTGATTTGACAAGCTGCCATTCTCCTCATCTCAGCTTCCACCATTCGTAAACTGAAAATAATAGGACTTGCGTACCTTGGAAGGCAGTTGTAAGAGTTGTTGGGATAGCACATATTGGTCTGCCCATGACTCTGTAATCCTCCAGTTTCAACACACTGTTAGCCAAAAGAATAAAAAGACAATATAAAAACATCTATGATGGCTGAGGAAGATGGGAGTTGTAGTCCAATCCGTCTGGAGGGTACCAGGTTGGAAAAGGCTGTAGTATAAAGTGTTTGAAACATCTGAAATAACATATATAAATGCTGGGTTTAATGAGGATTATCTGCTATTCAGTAATACTTCCTTTGAACTCTTTCACAAGGCTATTTTGGTTTCCTACATTTATGTATTCATTTAAATCCTTAGGTCACAAATGATTAACAAACCAGCATTTAACACTCCCAGGAAGAGCCAGACAGGTGTCCAAAGAACTGGTGTGGATGACAAAATGAAAGATGAATAAATGGATCCTAGATCAATTAAGCCAGAGATTTCTCTAGATGCAACAATGACGAAACCAAACTGCCACAGTTTGGGTCCGTCATAAGAAGGCGAGGCTCACTGGAAAGCCAATCATGCCAGGGAAAGACCAAATATGAGAAAGCACAGCCTTGAATTTATAAGAGCTGAGCAGGGATGCCAAGGGCTGGACATTTTGGAGGGCCTTCATTCATAGGGTCACCATAAATTTGAAGCGATTTAACAGCAGAAAACCACAAACAATGAAAACACTATTTTAAATAGAGTGCTATAATGCTATACCATGAAGATACAATATTCAACAAATGTTGAAAAGAAATTTGGTTCTGGTTCCCACCGTTTTAACAACTTACATAGCATTAATGTCAATAAGGGTGTTTTTTAACTTCATTAACAAGAAGTTTAACATTATTGTGTTCTAATGGTCTTTCATTTAAGCTTGTTCTAGATTACAGAAGAACAATGTGTATTAGTTGTAGGAACCACCCATCTGGAAGCCACCCAGGACATAATTCCTCAACACATCCACAAAGAGAGCCCCAGCCCACCCTGCCTTCTGTCCACTGTGCCACATGGAACCTGGCACATGGGTAGGTCTCCTGCGAAACCAGAAGTCAGACTTTGCCAGTGGCTCCCCTTGTTTCTTTTCTCCAGTAACCTGCATCAAAGGGTTTGGCTTGACCAGATTTTCTAGCCTGGAAGCATTATAGCATTTATGACATAGAACACGTTTCCCTCATGGCCGCCTAATGCATGCAAGCATACAGAGCAGAAGACAGAGATGGCAGCATCTCTAAGCTTTTTTCATATGAAGCAATTGCCTTTCCCTTGAGACTGTTGTGTTTCTGTCAGGGCTAAGTGAACATTTCATATAATTAAAGGGGGGATGCTGTTTCAATACAGCTTTACAAACAGCAGGCATTGCATCTGCTCTAACTGCAGCATTGGAAATGCCTTTTACAAGTCACTGGTGCCAATCATCTCCCTGCACTTCTTAACCTCTGGAGAGCCTACTGCTAAGACTTCTATAGAAAAGAATGGGAATGAATGTTTACTTGAAAGAAAGCAAAAGAAACCCCAGCATTTCTGAGCCAGAAGAGCCTCAGGTTTAACTGCACAGTTTGTGAAGTGTGCAGCTTGGGTCTGAAAAATTTCCAGATCAAGGTTTAACAAATTGTATGCTGCTGCACTGTATGTAAACAATCGTATTTGGGTTGGAATGTGATCAAAGTGCTTGCGCTTTAAAATGGCTGAAAAATGAGCAGGTCAATGCCTGGAAAACATAAAACGACTAAATGAACATTTTGTCTTGGAGTACGATTAGCAGCTGGCTTTTTCCCAAGCTCCACCTGTTCAACATGGAGCTGAAAGTGGGCCTCGGGCCAATATGTAGAGACGTCTCTTTTCAAAACTGCACAGTGCTAATATTTGCAAGGAAGATTTGATGTAAAAGAATTAAGAGCCCAAATAGAAAACCCTGGTGGTATATTTTGGGCTGAACACTTTGGGCCAAAGTCTAGGGATTCAAAGATGCCAAAGGAAATGTCATATTATTCCATGTAGTCTTGATGGTACAATGATTAAAAATGCAAGCCCTACAAGGACAAAATATTTTCTTTTTCTTTTTGCTATCATCAGGTTGGCAAACAGCTTTGTTTAACATATCAAGAATATTTAAAATATGAACTGCTGGTTGTTGTTGATGGTGGGAATATTTATTCATGATGTGCTTCACAACTGAAATAGTACAAATGTAAAATGTTGTGTCTATCATAACACTATTAAGTCCAGTGTCTGGAATTATTGAGCTGTATTGCTATCTTACTTCGCTGTTGGAGATAGCAGCTTCTGTGCAATGGGATATTTCTCAGCATTGTCTCCATAAATAGGAAGGGCTTCTAGGACATGCTTGTGCTTAGACATGCTAGTCATTTCATTTGGGAAAGACTTTCCTAGAAGTGGATCAGACAAGAAAGAGTAATTTACACAATGCAGCAAAAGATAGTACTTTGCATTTCTGAAAGAAATTTGCATGGCTGAAATGATAATGTTTGGGAATCTCAATCAGCTTTGTCTTTGTCTCCTACTTCCAGCTATTTATTTTTTATTTCAAGACTGGAGTATTTCTGACTTAAATTGTGACACAAGCTCATTCTTTCCCTCTGTGCTGGAGGACTGAACTGATAATAGGTAGAGGACTTTTGAAATTGGACCTAGATTAGCCAAAGATCACATATTGTCTTCTCCCAGTTTAATGAACAGTAGCATCAAAATAAAAATACTTTATTAAAATAACAAGAAATTGTTTTAGAATAGCCTTCTGTTAATTTTGGCAAGATTTCAACTACCTAAAATATTCTAAATTGCATTAATTGTACCTAGGATCTATTACACAGCAGGTAGGTTTATATAGATTAAGGCTTCTGACAACATTGTGAGCAGGAGAAGAACATATTTAGAGCACAATGCTATGTACATTTATGAAATGAGTCCTACAGTTCCCAGCATGTCCCAGCCGGCAAGCCCAGCTGGAGAGACGCTGGGAGTTGTCGGATTTTTTTTTTCCTGACTGAACGTGCATTGGATTGTGCCTAAATTACTCTGAATATTCTGGGTAGTAAAATTCCAGGCAGGTAGTATAATGAGCAACTTGAAGGACAATCCTACATGTGTCTATTCATATTAATTCGCATTTGGTTCAACAGGACTTGATGCTAGGGAAGTATGTATAAGCCTTCTACCTTAAGTGGGAATCCTACTAGGTTGGCAGCTGTTCTGTTAATTATAAATCAATAGGTCTAGAAACCCAAATTCTGTAGTAGCAGTAGATTATGTTCTGGGGCTATCTGGCAATGTGGGAAATAAAATGCCTGTCATGGGAGGCATGGGAAAGGACAAAAACCTGCCTAAAAATAGAGGCAGAGGTAGGGTCTGAGAACCAATACACTGAACAATTCATTTGAACCCATGGTTTCAGCACCAACAAAGAGCTCTTTCACAGTCATCCTGGCTGCTGGTTAGGAAATATGATAATTGAGAACACACACGTGAGGGAAAAGGCACCTCTGAGGGTGCATGGCTGCCTATGGGCACCAGGTTGCCCAGCCCTGCCCAGTGGAGCTGTGCCCATGAACAACTGTGCATCTGCAATCGGATTCCAGGGTTTATCAGGAAGATTTTAATATACCTAGAAATAAAATCTTTGGATGTACATTCAAAAATAATCATGTGATAAAATAATGTGTTGGGAATCATATACTGAAAGCTAGGAACATGATCTCATATAACACAGAGTCCACAATTAGTAGAAGTATTTTATGTCAGTTCACAGTTCTCTCTCACATATGTACACCTATATGTGCACATGTGTGCACATGCGCTCTCTCTCTCTCTCTCTCTCTCTCTCTCTCTCTCTCTCTCTCTCAAACACACACACACAGAGAGAGAGACAGAGAGAATGAGATTATGACATGCTATTGATTTTGTCCAGCCTTTAGCTAAACCAGAAAGTTGTGTATTTTTTGATGTAGCTAACCTTGAAAAGTATTTTGGAAAGTGCAATATAACATATAACTGGAAGAGACTTCAGCAACCTCTATCTTACTGCAGCTGTCAACAAGACAAATTTCCCTCATTCCAAAATCTCTTTATCATTTATCATTACTGAGATTTTGAACTTGTGTTTTCTACAAACTGAGCTATTTATGATAAAGGATGTATTTGTTGAATTATCGTTGGGGATATAGCTAGAGAAAATCTCTGAATGCTGCCAAAATTCAGTTATCTTCACAATACCATTTAAGACACAGAAATCTTAAAAAGGAAAAGTTATTGAAAACTTCAAGAACCTGTAGAATATAGGGAACATCTAGAGGGGTATTTTTTGTTAATCTGTTGCAGAAACAGTGAAGGTATTTCAGTGCCTTAAAACTGACCCAGTTCTTACAGCTTTCATGGCTTTTTTCTTATTCCATTCCACCTAGTCAGATGTATGAAGTGTTATATTCAGTTGGTATACATACCAGTGCAAAGAGAGGAAATAATGTCAACAGTGGGGTCAGATCACAATAAATGCAATTTATTTTTATTTCATTGTCATTTGATCCCACCATTTACATTTCTCTCCTCCCAAGATCGTATTTATCCCAACTGAGGATAATCCTTCATTCCTCTCATGAAGTGGACTGTAGCCCACAAAAGTTCATGCAATGAGAAATATGTTGTCTTCAAGCCTCTTGCTTGCAGACTTCTTTGGGGTTATATGTAGAGCGATAGCTGTTACTAAAGAATAACTGAAGCAGACCATCAAATGTTTGCACAATATTGAATTCCATTCAGTAGTAATGTGATGATAATATTGAATCATCAAAGTCTTGCTAAACAATATTGCCTTAACCTTTCTTAGTGTTGGCTTCTTTTCCCTGCTTTTTGCTGCCTGCAAATAGTTACACTTATCCATCCCAGCCAACACTTCAACGAAGGATATAGGAACGCTCCTATGTACAGTGGAAGGAAGTTCAAGGCAGAGTGTAGCTATCCAACAGTGTGGCCTGGCAGTCAGTATTGGGGCCAAGACAATCCAAACTCAAGGGTATCAAAAGTAGCAAGCAGGAATTTCAAGTGCTTGCAAGCAGATGGTAAAAGCAGCAAGGCAAGCCACAAGACAGTGCAAGTATACATACCATGCACACATGTATTTTTGAAGGACCCGGTATCTCCAGGAAAAATCATCAGATTGCAGGTGATAGGAGCACCGCCCCCACTACCTAAGATCCTGGGAGGACTTCTGTTGGTCAGAGCAGAGCATCCTATCCTGGGTTAGGTGAACCTGTGGTCTGTACCAGCCAACTTTTTATGGACTGCATTACATTTCCAAGACCTTGGTCCCATTCATAGCTAAGGACCGCAGAGGCTGAGCAATAAGGGTCTAAGTTCAGATCAGACACTGAATCTGGCAAAGAATTCTTATTTCTTCTTACTTAAGTAGTTCTACTGAATATCTCTGAGCAAAGCCAAAGAGCTTTCTTTATGCTAATAAGCAACTGCAACTTCCTCCCCTTCCAAATACTTAGAATTAAGAAGCAGCACTTATAAATGGATAATCTTCTGCACAGATTAAGTTCCCAACATCACTCTTTAGAAATTACACTGACATCACTTCTGTCAGAAAGATGCAGTGAAAAAGCACATCTATTCTGCTATTCTGTGTATAGTAATCTGTTCCTACTTTTCCCTTATTTCTTTCCAACAACTCTGCACAGAAGCAAGTCCCTTTCCACATTTTCACATGTCAGGATGGCTAATAATTATCATAAGGACAGTACTCGATCGTAAAACAACATAAACCTTATAAACAAAACCCCAAACAACATCAACAGTAGTAGACTTGGCAGGTACTAGCGGTGAGCATCAGATCCTGAGGGTACAAGGAAAAACTGCCATCCAGTTCTCTGATGGCAGCAAGAATCACAGGCTGGGTGCCATCGTCAAGCAGGTGCTATCTTCTCTTCCTGCACTGTAGGGGATGGTGGAACATGTAGTTGGACATTCTTTGCTGAAAACCAAAGCTTCTGTCAGGTTTATATGAGCAGTGATGATCCTTTAGATATGCAGGTCCCAAACTGTTTAGGATTTTAACAGCAAAAACTACTGTTTTCAGTAGAAATCTATCAGTCTGTGAAATCAGTGGCATTAAGATCAGGCTCTTGGCAGTAGTGACTTGACTGCTGCTTTTTTCATTTCTTTAAATGTGTAGACATTTTTCAAAGACAATCCTACACAGAGTGTATTAGAATAATCTGATCGGGATGTGAAGATGTAAAGGAGAATACTTCTAACCATGTACAGAATGCCTTTCTTTTGCCAGTGAACAACTTCAGTGTCCTATCTCCCTGCATACTTAAAGATCAGGCTGCATCTGAGATTGCTGAGCCCCTTCCCTCCATAAAAATTCTCTTGGTTTTCCTCTCTTTTCCCCCTTCTTTGTTTCAGCAATTCAAGCCACAACCTTGGGCTGCAATCCTAAACCCACTGACCTGGGAATAAGACCCACTGAGTCGGGTGGTGTTTATTTCTGAGGAGATAGGCATATGTTTGCACTGTAAAGACCTTTCCTGTTACATATGCTTGCTGGCACAGTGGAATAAATTCCTTTCAGAACTTGTACACAACAGTTGTCATTTATCAATAAATTAAAGGAAATTACAGGTAATTTTACTTTCATTTTCATTCTTAGTTACATATGCTACTACGGCATTTGCCTGTTTTTACAGCAGCCATGTTGTAGGTTAACATTTTTTATAGAACTGTCCACATTTCTTATGTACTCACCTCTTGCTCAAATTCTGTCAGCTTGTACTTGAAACTGAGATTCTTTGCCCCAATGTGCATTGCTTTACACTTGCTTACATTTAACTCACATTTTGATGCCCGTTTTCCCAGTTTGGAGAGATTCCTTTGACACTCCCCACAACTCCTCTCCCCCTTTAAACCACCCTTGGTTTGGTGCAGGATGGATTTAATTTGATTTGATTTAAAATATTTATATGCCACCTATCTTGCCAATGGCATCCCTAGGCAGTAACAATCATATAATTAAAATTCACTATAAACAAGAAAAATCAGTAGACTACAAATTGACATAAGTATAAAATCCAGTATAAGGATAAATATAAAATCATGATTTAAATCACTAATCAGTAAGACTAGATTGAAATAATGGTTTTCTACATAATTTGTATGCATGCCTCCTTCACCTGTAGGTAGAGGAACTTCATTAAAATATTACCGAACTGGGTCTCTTTTATGGCCTGCTGCTGTTATAGGTTTTCTCCTCCAGAGGAAGAATATGCTAAAACTCAGGCTGTACACAAAAAGATCCAAAGACTTGTGGAGTATTCTGCTCAAAAGGTTTCACTTTCATTTTTACTGCTTGCCCCTCCCTCCTCTCATACTTAGCCTGTTGTGTAGATCAATTCTGCTCCCAACAATCTTCTATTCAATGAATTTTTTTGAAACTTAGCACTTAAGAGGTAAGGAGTTGATTCTGGGCACACAGATTTGCAACAGGTTATATGTTTTATAGTATTTTTGCTGTGAAGAAGAGGCACATGATCTCTGCTGACACAAATTCATGTTTTGAGGACTGTAAAACCAAGCATCTGTGATAGGATCTACTAGATAGAAAAATTGCCCAATAATCTTACAGAATCCTTTGGAAGAGCATGACATTGTAAATGGAATAATGAAATTCATTTACCAAAAAATTTGAACATTGCATGAATATATAGCCTCATGCTTTGTAATTAAATCCTAATCCTTATTTCATGATGAATAACTTTTGGACTGTAATGTATTCTAAACAGAAAAATTCTTTAGAGAGATTTTTCCTCAAAAAGCATTTTATTAAAAAAATCCAATTTAAATCAAATATCCATTTTTTAAAATCATTGATTTTTATCCATCTTGGTTTGGTGTCATCAGCAAACTTGGCCATTTCACTTCACATTCCTAATTCCAGATCATTTATGAGTGAGTTGAAAAGGACTGGTGCTCAGTATAGTTGCCTGAGGGACCCTACAGTTTAGATAGATACACTTTATTGTGGTCAAAGAGCAGCTCAATTTGAGTAAATAAATAGATTTAAAAAGGAAAGAAAATACATTAAAAATTAACTGTCATAAAACCCCAGTCAGATTACCAGGCACTTCAACACAATGTACTACTACTATAATTCATATCCATTATCTTGAGTAAGTGGCATTCCCAGACTTAGTCTTTCATCCAGCTAAGCAGAACCACACTCCCTTCCTTGGACACCCATCACAGCTGCAAAGAATTTAGCGACAATGTATGTTAGCCTCGGATTAGAGTCAGACAGCAAAATATAGACATATTGTTGTCCCGTATGGCCCAGAAAGTGATTCATCAGTGGGGAAATGAGTGCAGCATGAATATCCCTATAAAACGTGCCCTGCAGCAGTATGTGCTCTGTAGTCTCTCTGTTCCATACCAAAGGGGCAAAGGTGCCCTGACCAGGGAATCTTTTTATACCATCCCTCCAAAACTGCTGAGAGGAGACCATTAAGGTGAGTCAAGCTAAAAGCTAAAAGTGTTTGTGCAGATCCAATTGTTTGAGATAGGGTGCAGCTACTGCAATGCGTCTATAGTCCTCCCTAAGATGGGGTGCTGTTAAGATCACTTTGTCTCTCTATGTCTGCTATGCATTGCTTGATAGTTTCTGTTGCCTCTTCTAAACCCATATTTAGTAATTCTGCAGGGGAAGGCCCAAGAGAGCTATTTTCTGCTCAGTTGATTTAGTCCAGTTGGATTTCAAATTGTCTTGTAAAATTAATGGAGCAAGGCCAACTGGAAAATCTGACAATCTGAGCCAGTGCACAAGGATAGCCCCCCAGATCCTAGCTTCAATTTTAATCGGACCAGTCTCTTATCTTACCTTTGCCTTGGAGACAACTCTAGGAATATCCAGTATTGCCCTCAGAAAATTTGATTGTACACATTGTAATACTTGGGTATTCGAAAAAGGCCCCAGTTGAGATCCGTACAGTAATTGAGCTAGTACTTTTGGTTGGTATAATTGGAGGTCTAAGGGTATATAGTGGCCACCTTTGGTTTTCATGAATTGTATTATAGCTGAAGAGCTTCTCTGGGTGTTTAATGCCACATATTCGCCACAAGCCTTACTGGAGCCATTTGCTTGTAGGACTACATCTAAGTACAGTTTGCATACCAGTTTTACTGTCTTGTTTGAATTTCCTTTGTGCAGCTTTGTGTTCCTTTTTGTTCTTGTTTGAAACATAGAAACATAGAAACAGAGTGAGTCAGAAGGGGTTTCCCGGGCCATCTAGTCTGACCTCCGGCACAAGCTGGCTCTGCTCACGACATGCCCACCATGTGGACGTCCAGCCTATCCTTGAACACCCACACCAATGGGGCCTCAACGACAACTTGTGGAAGCCCATTGCACACCCTCGGGGTCCTAACTGTCAGGAAGTGTTTCCTGGCATCCAAATGGAAACTTGGCTCCCTGAGCTTTGCTCCGTTGGAGTGTGTCCTGCCTTTCTCTGCAGGGGAGAACAGGTCTCTACCCATCTCCATGTGACATCCCCTCACATACCTGTATGTCGCCAACAGATCCCCTCTGAGTCTCCTCTTCAGGCTGAAGAGACCCAGTTCCCTCAGTCTCGTCTCATACAGCATCCCCTGTAAACCGGCCACCAACCTTGTGGCCCTACGCTGCACTGACTCCAACCTGGCTATATCCTTTCTGTAATGAGGGGCCCAAAACTGAACACAATACTCCAGTTGCGGGTGCACCAGAGTTGTGTAGAGTGGTAGTAATACCTCTCTTGATCTAGAAGCCACACTTCTGGCTATGCAACCAAGGGTGGCGTTCGCCCTCTTGACCACCGCATCACACTGCTGACTCTCATTTAGCCTGCAGTCAACCAGCACCCCGAGTTCCCTTTCACAAGTGCTGCTCTCCAGCCACTTGTCACCTAACCTGTACTTATGACAGCTATTCCTATGCCCCAAGTGCAAGACCTTGCACTTATCCACATTGAATGCCATCCTGTTGTCTCCTGCCCACTTCCATAGTCTGTCCAGATCCTTTTGGATCTGGAGTACCTGCTCCTCAGTTGTGGCCACTGCTCCAGTTTTAGTGTCATCTGCGAATTTGATCAACAGACTGTTCACCCCTTCTTCCATGTCGTTAATGAAAAGATTAAACAGGATTGGCCCCAGGACAGTCTTCTTTTCCCTAAAACAGTGTCCCCAACCTTTTTGGCACCAGGGACTGGTTTTGTGGAAGACAATTTTGCTACGGACCGGGGTGGGGGAATGGTTTTGGGATGATTCAAGTGCATTACATTCATTGTGTAATTTATTTCTATTATTATTACACCGTAATGTATAATGAAATAATTATACAGCTTATCATAATGCAGAATCAGTGGAAGCCTCTCCCTAACCTGCAGCCCAGCCCTTACCTGCATCCCCGTTCCCTTGCTGCTCGCACGTGGCCTCCCCACCTCTGCTAACAGTGTTGGGTTTGGATGGCATATTTATGAGCCGTGATGGGTTATCATGTTGTGTGAACTCAGTGAACACAAGTAGACATAACAACAAGAGATCTGTAATCAGATCTCATACAGTGCTTTAAAGATTTAATAGCTGCAATGGGGTGGGGAATCCAGTTGGGATTAAAGCATGGCTTGGCAAGGGGAAAAGCCTTTCCCAAAGTCTTTGCCCTAGGAAAACCCCTCCCCACTGTTTGCCCAACCTCTCTTTTTTTCTCTTCCAACCATTTCTGCTGTTTCAACCCATTTCCCAAAGTGAGAGCAAATATACCGACTCCTGGTATTGCTGTAAAAATTAATAACCAATATGAAGAATATAATTTTCAACACCATGTTTGAAAATTACAAACAAGAAGCCTTTTACTAGGTGAGTGTCTCATATTCTTCCAACGTTATGAAAAACTACTGTTTGTTTATTTATTTAGCAAGCTTCTATGCTGCCCCATTCGCCGAAGCCTTGGGGCGGCTCGCAGCAATATATAAATAATAACAATATAAAAACAAAATAATTGGAGACATCCTGGCCAAAGAAGTAAAATAAAGAAATAATATTAGCAATTAAAATGATGTTTAAATAAAAAGGTCTTCGCCTGGCACCAAAAAACAAATAACGACGGCGCCAGGCGGACCTCTCTGGGGAGCACATTCCATAGATTGGGCGCCACCGCAGAGAAAGCCCTCCTCCGAGTACTCACCCTCCTAATACCCTTCACAGAGGGTTCCCGGAGAAGGGTCTCCTGCTGATCTCAAGGGACGGGCGGGCACATATGGACGTTTAGGCACCATTTTGGAACGAAGGCTTATTTAATGGAAGAAAGTATTTCTGTTGGGCTACTGTCCTTTACATAACCTTTTTTATTTGGCAAAAGTAACAACTGGCAGGAAATTGAGTTGTTCCTTTATCTATCTTAGACATTACCCTTTCTTGAACATTTACTGCTTAGAAAAAAATACTGCCTTCCTTTAGCACTTACTACATAAGCTTTCTGTCCCATGAAACTTTTAAGGATAGACTGACATAATTCCAGTGATCAGTACTAGTCCATCTGTGAATTTAGATAAGAGAAGTAATATAGATAAAAGGGGCCATGACACCAGAGAAATACATACACAAAACATTTTGAAAATGTATTTCTAATTCGACTTAATTTTGGAAAAAATATAGCAGTCCTTTAAAATGTATTTTATAAATACTAGATCTGGTTTGAGGGAAGGCTGTTCAGTAGTGGAAAGAGTGAAGAAGAAAACTATCTCAATTTTGGTACACTCTTTGAAGCATATTGAAGGCCTTTTGTGCTCTCTGCCTTGATGTTATATCTGCATGAGGCAAGTGGCGTCATATCATTATATTAGCTTGATTTTATATGTCCCAGAAATCAGTTCCTATTTCACACAAAGACCTATGACAACAATGTAGGAAGTGAGTAGACACATTAAATCCCAGCTAGTATTCTTAGTTGCTAGTTCTTCAGAGCTGTGCTTAGTTTTACATATCAAATTATGATACCAAAGGGTTTCTTACTGATGTAAATCCTCCAGGCACATCTACACTATGGACATAGTATCAGCTTTATACCACTTTAATTAATGGATTCCCCCAAAGAATCCTGGGTAATTTACTGAAATGTTGACAATTCTGTGTTATGGGACACTCTTGCAACAGAACTGCGATTCCCAGAGAACTCTGGCAAGGAGAGAAAATTACTGTTTAAGCAGATAGGGCTGGCTGCAGGCTTTGACAGACCACTGGTGACAGCTACCCCTTGCCTGTCTCAGTGAGCTCCTCTCCCTCAGAACCCATTGAACTCAATGAGACGTGTATAAGATTTACTGTCTGTGAAGTGTACAGAAATCATTGATTTAAATATTTTGGCAGCCATCTGAGAACTTTACAAATAGAGTAAACATTGAAATAGGAGATAAGGGGAATACATTGGTGGAAAACAGTTTTCAAGGGCGCAGGCTGGCATTCCTTGTGTAGCTTTATAATTCTCTTCAAATACTGATACAGAGCCAAAGCAAGGGAAGTTTTGATCTTGCTTCTGTATGTTTCTCCTAACTGTTTAGAGTAAAAATAAACCAACAATTGCTATTAAGTTCCAGACAAAACTTTTGAGCAAAGAGGTGGGAAATGTTGTGGCTAAGTGCACTGCTGACTTGTGCTTGCATTGCCATGTGGGCGGAGGGACTGCTCCACAGATGGTTGAGTGCCTTTGCTGGGATCCCGGTGCTTTTCTTGGGCAGAGATGATTTGCAATGGCTGGCTGGCCGGCTGGCTGGCTGGCCGGCATACAGGCCCTGCCCCCACTGCTTTGCTTGGGTGGGTTGCAGCTTGTGGGATTGTGAGCATGACACTCCGCCTCTGTTGCTGCACCCCCTTGTGCAAGGCCTGAGAGTGGCTGACATCACCCGCAGCTGCCTCACTTGGCAAAGGCGCAGCTAGATTGGAGGCTGGCAAAATCAGCCTCAACCTCCTTGCCTCACTTGCGTGGCATTCAGCCTGGGGCTGGGCAGGTGGCTGGCTTGGCTTCTGCTGCAGCCACTTTCTTTCCATGCCAGGACTGTGCTGCTTTTGCTTGGTGTACATTTATGGGCAGCTCCTTGACTTTCTCCTCCTGCAGACATTGGCGCAGCAACAGCTTAGCTGCCTTGCTTGAACTAGTTGAGTGGCTGGCAGCCCTCTGCCTCCTCCTTCTCCACCATGTTTGACTCCATGAGCAACTCGCAGGAATTCAGGCTTGCAGTCGATGCTACTGCTGCTGTCACCTCACTTCCTTGTGCCAGGCCTGAGAGCCAGTGTGGCGCAGTGGTTAGGGTTGGCTTGGAACTCAGCAGGCTCTAGCCCCTACTTGGCCATATGTGACTTTGTGCCAGTCGCTGACTTTTGGCCTAAGCTCCTCCACAGCCTTGTTGTGAGAAGAAAATGGAGAGGAGGAGGAGGAGGATGTAAGCTGCTTTGGGTTCCTTGAAGAAAAATGGTGGGACTGCAGCACAGCAAATGAATAAGTGGATAATAAATGAGTCCCAGTGCAAGCTTGAGCGGTGCCTGTCTGGAGAGAGTGGCGAAGAACAAGAGAGACTGCTTATACCCTGCAGCAGCAACCGCAGCACAGACAGCTGCAGGCCCTTCCAAGCCCAGAGGCCATCAGCAGGAGCGCCACCGGCCCTGAAAAGTGACACGTGTTCATGGTAGCTGTTACCACACCAAGACAGGAAAGGCCTCTTTTCTAAATATATGCAAGTTGCTGATAACATTTATCCTCCAGAGTGGCAGAATCCTGCCTATTACTTGGTATCATGATCATGTCATTACACTGTAAGATGCTTTGTGCCTGTAGGAATAGCGCGTTGTCAGAAGCGTCTTGAGGAGTGTACAGTACCTCGGAATTGATGTAGACGTCGCCATCACTGCACATTTCCCCAAGTCTAGACAAGCCCTCAGGTTGTTTCAATACATTGCAATTTCTCTGTGGAAAATCTGCCTTCACTGTCAGATTTCCACTGAACGGGAGACGTTTGGTCTGCCAATTATCAGCTTCTCTCAGCAAAACCATTTTTGCTGCAAACCACTGACAACAACCAGATAGCTAAAGTTGAGAGCGAAACTCCGTCAGGCTAACGGATGCAGGTTGTGTTTGGTAGGATGCTGTTTAGTGTCACTGGAGTGCTCCGGCTCTGTGAACAGAAGGTCATGTGTATGTTTCTCAGTGTCCAGTTTCTTTGTGTTTTCCTAGTAAAAAATACTCTCATTAATTCTAATGAAACGGTTGTAATTTAAAGCCCTTAAAAACTTTTCTAATGCAACAGTAACATAATAAGACCAGTCCAAGGTTTTCTTTTAAAACAAACAAACAAACAAACAGATAAACATCTTGACTCAAGAAGATTCATAATCTGATGGTTGTGAGGATTGGCTTTAAAAACTCTTAGTTAAGGTCTGAGAAGTCTCAGCGATGGTCTGCATTCATACTGTTCTCCACAACTTCCTGGCCATGACTGAATTTCCTCATTCAATATTTCTTTTTCCCACAGAGAGATCATACAGATTTCTAGTAAGGCGGAAAGAACACTGTATTGGGATTGCTAGAATGTGTGTGTGTGTACATTGAGGTGGGCTCCTAAAGTAGCACTAATGGAGTAGCACATTTCCACGCAATGCAAAGGCCAAGATTCATAACCCACTTACTCCTGGATAGTCATTGGGTCATAATAATCCAGATTATCACAGAACATTTGGCTGGTCCTTAAATCCTTGATGACAACGGAAAGGAAATAGAGGTTGGAAGCAGATCAAAATGCACAGCCTCTTCTCTTTTACCAAAAACTTGCTTCAGAGTTCTGATGGACTGCCATTTTTGAGCAATTGTGGTTTGCTTCCATAGAATGAGCCTTACAGCCGAACACTGATCCAGGCATGATTATATCTGATTATGATACCGTGGCAGAATGCTGGAAGGTGCTCCAGTGCTGTTTGGGGCTCCTGGAATACATTTCGAATATAGCTAAATATCATTCTATTCTCCCACTTGGTGTCCTCCACATGGTGCCCTACGACCTAAGTTTGTAGCAGCCCTGCTGGCTGGGTATGATGGGAGTTTTAGTCCGATGCATCTGGAAGACACTACATTGCACAGGTTTGGTCTCTTAAATGGCTGATGCTATTTGAACCTCCATCTGCAATGTACTGCAGCCTTCTCCAACCTGGTACCAACCAGACATTTTGGACTGAGTTTCATCAGACATTCCAGGCTCCAGGTTTTACAGGGCGCTTAGGTGAGACTCTCACAGTGTACCCCGTTCATTGGGAAGTTTACCTTCTGAGCATCATTGCCACCAGCCACTATTGGTCCTCATCCTCCTTCTCTTCAGTGGTACCTCCTGTTTGCTTGACAGGCAGAAGGTCGATCAGCAAATAGTTGTATCAGCAAATACAACTTCTCACCCTTGCTGTACTCTGGACCAGAGTGAGGGACAGGTGAATAAGTAGGTTACAAAGGTGAAAAAAGGAGCTCCAGGCAGGAGCCCAACCTTGCCTACTCCTGAAAACAGCCCTGTATTGGGAGGGCTGCTCTAAAAATAGCCCTTGCAATGAGCATGAGGTAGGTATGATATTGTGTGCATCTGTGTTAGGCCTTGCTTTGTCATAATTCCAGTCAGGCTTTCCATATTGCCTTTGCTTCCCCTCCAAGCATTAGGAATGTATCTTGTCATTTGCAGAAAAACAACCTGATTTGATTCTGGGCTGGATTTTTATACCCATCATGTAGGTCTGGCTCCGACTGTTGAATTTATTCTGCCTTAGGAAAAGATTCCCCCACCCTGTCTACCTTCTGCTGAAGTGGACTTGCCACCACTGATCCACAGATACAGAATGGGCCAGAGTTGTTATTACTGTTATTTTCTACGGTAGCATAAACTTACATGGAACTTTACAAAATAGCATTAACACAAGGAGAAAGTGCTGCTCCAAGGAGTTAATGAATAAATATTTTGACAGCAGAATGCAGGATGGTACAGGTAATGTGGGAAGAATATTCAAAATGTAGTTATAGTACTATGTGAAAATTATATTTTGATAAAATAATGAATTGTGTTGGAATAAAATTCCTATGAATAGCAGAATGGGGACAGTTTCACTATGAGGCATCAGGGGTGTCATGGATTCCTGTGTTTAGTGAAACCTTGGGCTTAGTATATCATGCACAGAAGGATATTCTTCTCACCTGCTCCTGTTTCCTCTAATTCTGCTTATGAAATTCAAAGAGTCCTCTGAAGTACTGATAGGGATATCAATCACATTTCATATTAGGTTACTAGCAAAAGAGAGCCATTAGCTTTAATATGTAATAACTGTGCCATGAAGATAATAACATAAAATCCAAGAAATGCAATTTAGAAAGGCTTTCTGCTCCAGCCTTGTGACTTCTGAAATCTTTTATAATCCTGTCCCCAGAGTCAGAGAAAATCTTGTTTGCTGTATTCTTTCTGTATGCGGGTAGGTGGGTGGGCGTATTGTGTGTCATAGGCTCATCACATGCCTTACTCTCTCCTCTTATATCCTGCTAAGGCAGAGAGAACTTAAAATCTACCCTTAAGTTCCATTGCAAGTTGATTATTACAATATAGCAACCAAGGAGATGACCATTTCAGTGTACTTTCTGATCATATGTCCCACCCCCACCAGCTTTCCTCAAACAGTTGGAATAATGGCATTCCATGCTATGTGCAAAATGTTTAGTTCTTGGTCTGATTGTAAGGGGATGTGTGACTCATTTAGAGCTCCGCTGGGCTCCTTCCCCTGTATTTAAGGGGGGGGGGGTCATATTTCTCAGTGGCAGGTCAGTTCAAGCAGTGTGCTCACTGAATCTGGGCTCTTTTGATTGCTTGTGCTCTGTTCACACCAGGAGTGGGGAGAAATGTTGTATGGTCTTGAGCAGAATTGCCTCGGTGGGCCAGAGAGCATTCCCCCTCAGCTAAGCGTTTGCCTTTCTCTATTCTAGGAGAAAGCCATGCCTACCAGTGCTTGGCCACTGTGTGAATGGAATGCTGGACTATCGGTGTTTGGTCTGATTCAGCAGGGTTCTTCTTATGTTTATTTATAATGGACACATGTGATCTAGCCAAGGTTGTGTTGTTAACATGGAAAACCCCAAACAAGTTGCAACCAGGTTATCTTGGGGATGCCTCATCCCTTTGCGGTCCACAAGAGGGAATGCTCCTGAGGTGCATTTTGACAGTACCTGTAATAGAGCATTTAGTGGTGCAACTCCCTCTCTCTGGAAAAAAAATTCCCCATTGGCAAATGTCTTCAGCTGTGATCTTTAGACATCTGCCCAAGACCTACCTGTTCATGCAGGCTTTTCCTGAATGACGACCCAGCCAGTGTGGCCGTAGCTGACCAGTGCTTATTTTGTTCAGCCTGTATTTTTCCAGTTAGGCAGGTCTTTGAAAATGGCTGAAGGTCTGATTACTTAGATGTGTGGCAGGCATCTGAAATGGGGAAAATCAGGTAGTAGAGAAGTGAGGCTAATTTAAAAGAAACTGGCAGGTCTACTGCAGGCCCAGCGTGCTCGATCTTGTACCTTTGGCTTCTTAAGCCAAAAATGTGGATATATCCTATGTAGTTTCTCTTCTAGCTTTTTGGGAGATTTGATAGAACAAAACTTTGTGGGAACAGAGGCTAATTTTATCATTTTACCTTAAACAAATCTTACTTTATTTTGCAGTGAAATAGTGCTTATGCTGAAGTAAATGGATTTAGCATCAGGGAAACAGAAGCAAACTCCATTACCATTCCAGTAGTCAGAATGGTGCTATGACTTAACTGAATTTTAAATGTGAGACTGCACATGCTCAGGCTATTCCTTAAAAAAAAAAAAAAAATCTGGGCTGCCTTGAGTTGTTGTTTCTGCTTCGGTCTAACATATCATGGATTGGATTTTGTTGTTATTGCAAGTTTTGGGCCTGATCCTAATTCCACCTTTCTTTCTACTGTACTGTTCTTTTTAAAAGAACTCCTAAACACATTAAATTTGAGCATGCATTTAACATAACCCAATTTTGCCTTTTGAGTTAAAGTAGAATTAATAATATAATTGTTATCATTAAGCGTATTAGTAATTGAAATTATTTATAATTATAGCATTAAAGTATCAGCTTCTGGAACTAGACCATTTCACATTTGCTTTTTCATTATCTGTAACTGTTATGTAGGGAATTTGTTGCACCAACAGTAACTCCAGCTTGATTTTAATTATCTAGAATGAAATACTGATCTAACAGTTTAAGATCTGAAATTATGAACAACAAACAATAGGATTCTTCTGTTCCCAGCTATACTAGTTTAAAGTAAGAAAAAAATTTATTATAGGCACTGAGGTACTGAACCGTTGGTGCATGTTGGAAATTTGCACCCTATTGTTGTTGTGACTTTCTTGTCCATCCAGAATGAATAGCTATAACTTTATCATTAACAACAACAACAGCTAGAAGGCAGCATGGGTCTATGACCACAGTGTGTGTCTCAGTATGTATTTAGTAGGAGAAGGATGAATTAAAAACTAGGTGGCACCTGTAGTTGGAGTCTATGGAAATTATTATCTAATATGATTCTGCATTTCAAAGAAATTGTTTGTCCTCATGGTCACATTACAAGTAAGACAGTCCAAAAGTAAAAACTGCCTTGGGGAGCATCTAAATTCAACCTTAGATCCCCAGATATTGTTGGACAGTCATGCGCATCACCCCAGTTAGCTTGTTCAGTGGGCAGAGTGATGGAAGTTGTAGTTCATCAACTCAGTAAAAGATTATCTAGCTAACTTTCCATGCCTGGTATGAAGATAAAGGATCTTGCATCCAACTTATTGCATTCAGAGACATACTGCCTTTACACATGCAACCTCCATTTATCTGACCCGACTCACAGGTCTTGGTTGATCATTCCTGAAACCATCTGAGGTCCCTTTTGCTGTGCTATGTCTTACGAAATTTCCACAATTATTTTCATGCAGGTCTAGGTACATTAGTGTTTATGCCCATGTGAGTTTTGCTATTTACGTTTCTGTGAACAATGATCTTCCCATATAAAAGAAAGAAGGTTCAGGCCTTGCCTTACATGGATATCACAGTGCAGTCCTGTGAAGTGTTAGGTGCTTTTAATGTTGTATATATTCAGGTGAGTGAGCTTGGATGACTGCATCCCATTTTGTTTTCTTCCTTCACACTGCAGCCCATGCAGTCCTCTCTTATGAGTTATATGTATAGGTTATGCAGATATGCATTATATGAGCAGCTCCTTTTGAACATAGATGTACCTACTCTTGCACTCAGTAGTTTAATAATGCATGGAGAAATATACAGAGGAAACAAGAAAGGATATTCCTTGCAGAGCAGGTGATTCTGATTTTCTGTTTAATTCTCCACAAGCATAACAGAAAGCAAGAACAAACTGACTCTGACCTTCACAGCCTTTTTGTTCAATTATTTCAAAATCTCAGAATGTTTCTATTGCAAAAGAGAAATCAGATGGGAAGCCATTCGTGGTTAATTTATCACCCGTGGTTTTCTATAACTATTTCTCAAAGCCTCCTGGAGTAACTGTTTGCTTCACATATCAAAGGAAATGGGATGAAATCTTGTTATGGTTTTATGTTTGTATTATAATTTCTATTAACTTTTTCCCACAAATGCAGCTTTCTATTAATTAGTTCATTGAAGACCTCAAAAAGTATTAATAAAATTACTGAGGAAGAATAAGGTCTAGTTCTTTAGATTTTATACTTTTTCCTAAAAAGAAAGAAGTAAATTCAACCTGTGTGCCTATCTCCACATACATGGGAGTAAGCCCCAGTGAAGTCACTAGGGAGTACTACTGAGTAAACATGTGCAGGATTATACTATTAATCTTTGAGTGGAATTGTAGCCATTACCTCTTCTAATTTGAAAATGAGTGTTGCTACCTAAAGAAGAGCAACCACACATCATATGCAGATCAGAACCTGCAAGCTTACTTTCTATAGGGCTGTGAAAGCTCTGTCCATAGGGGAGAGAGATAAAGGCAGGAGGTCATTATTACAATATTTGTATATATATTGGAGGGGCAGAAGGTGAGTTGCTCTCATTTTGCATAATACAAGTCCTTCAAGAGTTAAAGGTAAAGGTTTCCCCATGACATTGAAGTCCAGTCATGCCTGACTCTAGGGGGCGGTGCTCATCTCTGTTTCCTAGCCGAGGGAGCCAGCGTTTGTCCGCAGACAGTCTCCATGGTCATGTGGCCGGCATGACTAAACACCGAAGTGCGTGGAACACTGTTACCTTCCCACCAAAGTGGTACCTTTTTATCTACTTGCCTTTGCATGCTTTCAAACTGCAAGGTTGGCAGGAGCTGGGACGAAGCACGGGAGCTCACCCCATCTGCGGATTCTAGGTGTCAACCTTTCAATCAGCTAGCTCAGCAGTTTAACCCATTGCACCACTGCATCCAAATCCAGATACTACAAAATTAGCAATTAACATGGGTGAACCTAATCTATCAAGTTGCTAATTTTGGTGGAGATTTATCACAGAATGTTACCACTTTTTTAAAAACTCAAGATTCTTGGAGTCTCAATCTCAGGGAATAGGTAGGATATAAATAAATATGGTGAGGATGAGGTTACTACAATAGGTGGTATGTGGAGCTGCTTTTGAAGACTGCTTGGAAATCACCAGTGATTGAAAATACTACAGCTGGGTTGCTAATTGGAACCAGGTGAAGAGATCACATCTTGCCAATTTTTAAACAGCTGCAGTTGCATTTGGTCCTTTTTCAAGCACAATTTGAAGCACTGCTTTTAATGATTCATGCCTTAAGTGGCCTGGAATATGGATAACTAAAGATCCCCCTTCTTGCATGTGAACCTGCCTGAACATTAAGAGAATTACCAGTGATTGTTGCAAGGTCCCATTGGCACTGAAAATAAATATCTAGCACACATGCCAAAACCTACTAGCACCTCACTTAAAGGAATCGTCCTTCCGTCTTTCATTTCTCTGCCTTTTATTTCACTTTAATTTTGTATTCCTTCATGTTCAAGTTTCAAGGAAATTGGGTGCTTTCTTCTGTGAACTCCTCTGGGCAGGAATGAATTTGATTGTATGTAATAGCTCCATTAGTTGGGCAGTATAGGACAAACCAATCAAGAAAACACTCTTGGTGGTCTGCAGTCTTGCCCTCCCTATCTTGCTGCAAAGACCATTTTTTGAAAAGTATAAAATTTCAGAATGATCAACCCAAAGGGTTTTCTCCATGGAAACATATGCATGTAAACACTCTCTCCCCCCACCCACCATTAAGAGATGCATCCTGTGCTTATCTGGGCAGAAATGGTCATGAAATTAACCTTTAATCATACTATTTGGGAGACAATTGTATATTGTGAAAAAGGTATATTATATTTAATAGTATTAAGGTCCTTCATTACCATTGTGTGCTATTCAAGATGCTGAACAAAATCCATTAAAGATATGGATTGAAATAACTCTTAGTTTTCCGTGGAAAACACCTGCTGATACAAATATTGAACTCTAATTGCAGACTACCATTACATCTTATGGGAAAGAGATTTAACACCTCTCAGCTTTATGAGTTATATTTTCCTCCCATGTATTCTGGATCAAATTTACACTAATATATCTTGAAGACATAATAGTGATCAAGTTCAGGTAGAGTTGCTATTACCTCTTACATAGTCATATGAATAGACCAATTTTCAAGTTCTGTGTGTGTGCATGTGGTTTCTTCCCTGAACAAAGCTTGATTTCTGTGCAACACTATTAACTTGGAGAGGCTATGTGAAGTGGCATACTTTGATAGCTATGCAACTATCCTTGTGCTTTCCCATGTCAAAATTTGCAGGATGACATTGGCTTGGATCAAAACCTTCATTGGGGAGGATAAAGATAGGGAATGCTTCCTCAGCCATGTTCTTTAAGGTGTAATCTTATGTGTGTTTAGCCAGCCATGCTGGGCTGCCTGAATGGATTTAGGATTGCGCCATAAGTCTGTTCATCATTTTAGTCCAAGGCATTCTGTTGAAGCCTGCCACTTCAGTGATCTTACTGTGCAAGGCTCAAGAACTGAAACTGGTCCAAGACCTCTTGTGCCTAATAGATTTCCCAGGTTTCCAAGTGGATGTTTGGTTTTTTTGTTGAACCAATTGCTCTGATCATATCTGTGTGGATGATGAAGTGCAAATAGGCAAAGGCTCACGGGATACAGAAGATTCAAAATCTGTCTCAACATGTTAATCAATGATTCCTTATGATCCATGTGGACCATATTGTGTGTCTCATGAATTGCTTGCTTAGTAATATGCCTGCGATATTGTAACAGCAAGACTATGTGGGATGTGGAAAGAACCTGCATTCACAACCCATTTCAAGCTGCCTTCACACTTTTCATGCTAATACAAATGCCACTACATAGCAATAGAGAGTTTGCACAGTCATAGGCTTCTGCTACATACTCTGGTACATAGGTCCAGAAACTCTGAAATGTTCATCACATGAACAATTATTTAACAGGCAGTACCCATAAGAGACCTTGTCCATGCTACTATCTGTCTACCACTCAATACCTCACAGGATTGCTTGAATCAAAAGTATTGTGCTAAATACTGTTGAAGAAGAACAGGTTAAAGGTAAAGGTTTCCCCTTGACATTAAGTCCAGTCATGCCTGACTCTAGGGGGAGGTGCTCATCTCCATTTCCTAGCCGAGGGAGCCAGCATTTGTCCACAGACAGTCTCCGTGGTCATGTGGCCAGCATGACTAAACACCGAAGTGCACGGAATGCTGTTACCTGCCCACCAAAGTAGTACCTTTTTATCTGCTTGCATTTGCATGCGTTCAAACTGCAAGGTTGGCAGGAGCTGGGACGGAGCAACAGGAACGCACCTCATTGTGCAGATTCAAACTGGCGACCTTTCGATCAACCAGCCCAGCAGCACAGCGGTTTAAACCACTGCGCCACCTGCAGTCCCAAGAACAGGTTATCCAGATGTTAAACACTCATTTAAGTACAACCCTTTGGTTTGGGAGTGCTAATCCCTGTTTCACAGTCCGTGTACTGCATGAGCTTTTACCTTTAAACAAACACTTCACATCTGTGATTGCTTTGACCAGCAATTCCAGCTTCCTTCTTCCTTCAAATCGCTCCCAGTGTTATTTCTTCTTCCTCTCATGCTGTTGCTTTTACCTCGCTAGCCCCCTGACAGAAGCACTGCAAGTTTCATGCTGGGTGAAATGGAGGATCTCACAACAGCCCATCAAGTAAATTGTGGAAGGGGAAAGAATAGCATACGACAACAAATGGATCACTTCTGAGCATAGCGGATTTAGATCTCACATGAAATCAAATGATTCCTCAATATTTACATGGATGCATAATGCCTCTACTTGTGGGCCATTAGGGGTTCTATCCTGAAAAAGAGAAGACAAATATTTATTAGTAATATCAGTTAAAAAGTAATGGTAATACTATAGCTGCTCTTTATTAGTGCCTCAACTTTTCCTGTCCGTGGAATTTATAGCTTGGTGATTTGGTGGGATATAAGAGGATCTAGCAAGAAATGATATTGTGCACTTGGAAAGGGTGTTTGGTAGCAAGCAGATTTGTAATTGATTAAAAATTATATACAAATCAAGTCAACTGACGTGGGAGTGAAGAAACCCTATTTGGGTATAATCTTCCATTCAGTCCTAGCTGTGTAGAGGAAGAGGGAGCCCACATCAACTGGCTTGTCCATTACATTATCCCACTGCTGCCCCATCTCCACAGTCCATGCTTGGGGGGGGGGGGGCAGGGCTGAAGAGGAGAGCTTGCCCTGACAATCTTGTCCCCTTCTGGCCATGCCCCTCACCACTGACTCTGTGTTCTGGGAAGGTCTGAAGAGAGAAGCCTGATCTACAAACATAAGCCCCTGCCCGCCCACCGCACACACACCATGAATTGGAAGCCTGCATCATCAGAATCTGTTATCATCCGCAGACTCACATAGACCAAGTCTAAAGGGCACAGTTCTGCTCTCTGCTCCATATAATTAAGTTGCTTTCATATCTAGAAAAGGGGTGCAAGATCTAAGTGGAGAGAAGTGGAGAGACTTCTGCAGCAGTCTTCATGTGATGGCTTGTGTGACTGGGTCTCAAGAGAACAGGAGGCCACAGAATTGTGCCTTACACAACTCATGAGAGTTAGGCATGCAGTGTATGTGAGCCTACCCACCCAAAAGGGATTAAAGGGTTTTGCCCAGTCCAGCTACACTGTCTATTTGTGATGTCATGTTATCTCAGTCCATGCAATGGGATGAATGCCCGCTGTACCAGTCTTCCCAGTTGTAGCCTTTTCACAGTATTTCTTAGAAATCAGTAAGAACCACTGGGAACTGAAACCATCACATTTGTTCATGAGAACACAAAAACAAGGACTGGCCCTCCCTTCCCTTGCCTTCCCTTCCCCGCTCAACCCTACTGTTGTGAGCCGGTGGTGTGGGCTGGTCTCTTCCTTCTGGGTTCAGACAATCCTTTGAAGTGCAGTTGTTTTATTGAAATGTGACAGATGGCAGAACAGTATGAACTATAAATAGCCTTCTACCAAAATTGAGAAAGAAGTCTCCAACCAAGTGGAATCCAGACTGAGTTGAATCCTTTTAGTAAATCTGAAAGCTGATGGCTCCACCATCAGGTGGCTCTTGCTGCTGGAGAGCAAGATGGTGCAACTGGCAAAGCCCCTCCAGCTGGGCAGCTCATTTCTCCTGATGCATCCCTGCTGGGTCGAGGACTGGGTCTCGCGTATGTTCCCGCTCCCCTCCGGAAAACCCTTCTGTCCCTTCCAGAGCAGGCCAATTCTAAATGGGAAAGAGCAGAATGTCCAACAACTGAGAACCGGAAAAATGAGTTGGCTGAGTATGCAGTGACAACAAAATTAACTAATTATTTAAACAGTAGACTGATCAAAGAGTAATGATCAATGGAAATTCTATTATATGCAGTTTAATTAATATAGAACAAAAGGGAGCTCATCAAAATATTATTGAAGGTTTATAACCGACATAAAGTGATTGGAAAACTTAATGGTTTAGAGAACCATAATAATCTGTTTTGTGAGCTTCAGCAAAGTACTGACTGACAGGTAGAAATAGTTGCTTTTTGTGGGTGGGGGAATTTGCAGGTTATGAATTTATATTTGTGTAAGAGATCTTGGCATTGTTATCTTTCTTTTACGTTTTCCTTCTTTTCTGTTTTTTATTTATTTTAAGAAAACAATTTAAAACAGCAAAGCAGGCCAATTCTTATGCTCTGCCTGAGGAACATCACTGGGTGACCTTGAAATGCCAAAGCCTTCAGCCCCCCTTTGCCTCTCCCCTCCCCTCCCCAGAATCTGATGCCGAATCCATCTGAACAGTTTGCAGTGAGCAAGTGCTGGGCCCACTCTCTACACCTAGAATGTTGCCAGTGCTGAGACACTGTCCAATTGGCCTTAGTTTGTGAATACATGGATTGGTTATAGGTAAGACAGTTAACAAATAAGAAACTGTTAATTGGCTGATGCATTTAGAACAGGATCTTGCTTTGTTCAACCAGCAGAAGAACATGACTTGTGGAATGGAACTGTCATATCTTCTCCTCTCCCCAGCAGCTCCCCACACACACTTTGCACCTGCTACGGAGGGTCACTGCAGATATGGAGGCTAAATGTGGGCTTCATGGACAGGACGGGGTGCGATATGGAAGCCTCATTCTGGAAGTGGTGCCCTTCTGCTGGCAGAGCAAAGGCTGTGGCTTCCACAAGGGAAAAATGGGGAAATCTCAAGAAGACTGTAGAAGAAAACTGCAAATAAGTATGTAAACACAATGCCATTTGAGTGAAAGGAAAGTCTGTTCATCCTAAAAATTGAATTTTAAATCTTGGCAGTGGCTTAAGTGGCATGTAGACTTACAATTCTACCCTGTGACTTCAGTATAAACCGTTTGTGGTTGAAACAAAAACACTGGACCTTTTCAGTCTCCCTGGAAGGTTAATTATTTAAGGGATCATATTTTAAAGATGAATGTGGCTGAATGTTTATAGCATTTGAAAGACAGTTGCATGCTATTTTTTTAAAGATCACTAATGTGCTTCAGATTAGTATAACTTAAAGTTTTGGCATGGAGTATGCTAATAAACATAATCAGTTGCAGAAAGTTCTAATTTAATATGGGGCACACTTTTTCATCCATAAATCCAGAATATAACATTGGTTTGTTTTTTTTAGCAGATTTCATCTGTTCTTTCTTAGGAGTTGCATAAATGTATTGTGATTCTGCAAACTAGGAACCGAAAATGAGCTTCACCAGTAGGTGAGAGGGACTAACCAGAGATGACCAGAGATTATTCACAGTGCAGTCCATTTGAAAGATTCATTGAAATCACAGCTGATGAAAAAGGAACCAGATTGGTATGAGAAGGGCACCTATACAAGCACCCCATAGATAAATGGATATTTATCTATATATAGAGAGAGAGAAAATATACTGTAGTGATTACATTAAAGGCAAAAAATGGAACAATGGTATTCAAATATAAAGTGATATGGCTCTTACATACAAGACTTAGGCCATGCAAAGAGGCACAATTTGTTCTTTACGACATCCTCAATTTGCCCTGATTTTTGTAGCCCCCCTCCCAGGTGAAACTTAACATTTAAGTTTAAACTTATGTTATTGCATAGGTTATTATGTTATTACATAAAACGAGAGCACAAGTATGGGCTTATGTAGTGGCAAATAAGGCATATAAATTGAGATAATAAATATATAACACTTTCAGGTTTGTTTTGTAAGCTTTTGCTATGGGGTGATATGAACATATATAAATAAATAAGAAACCATACTGTGTTCCCTGCTATACAACAGTTTGGCTGGCAGGTTAAGGAACAGATACTTATGGTTACCTCTCCCAAGCAGAAAATAACATGTGAACTTGGGCTGAGATGGAGGTAAGTGCAATTCAACATAAGGTCCTGAATATAAGATTAAAAAAATAATAATCCGGGTGTGCTTCACAGTGCAGTAAAGAAAAATAAAAGGAAACCTCTGAAAACTAAGATTACTTGAAGTTGTCCATAAGCCAGAAATACAGCTCATAAAAGGATAGGTATGTGTAACAATTACATATACTAAAGATTATTTGTACTGAATCTAGTAATATTACTAGCTCCTGGGAAGAAGAGGAGGCATTCAGGTGAGAAATACGACTGCTGGGAGCTTGTGGGTGCATAAACTGGTGGGCTGATGAATATGCTGGGCCAGTTGCAAGGATTCTACCTGTATGGATTGCTTTGTGAGCATCTTTGGATTTAAGCCACTGGTGGTTTGCCAGTTGAAGAGCTGGTCAGTAATTATACTCAGAAATTATAAAGTCGTTGCTTCTGTGGTCACCCCTGTTCTGTATTCTGCACTTGGTGTTGGCAATGGCATTGCTCCTTTTTTCATTAGTTCATTACCTCATGGCAGGATGATGCCAGGCCTACAGCTTCCAGCATGTCCCAGCCACCTATGTAGGACTTTTTTCTTCCTAAGCATGCAAAAGTTATCCAGGACTTGAATGTAAGCATGTAGTGGCACGATCATATCATACCTTAAATTGAGCAGATTTCAAGAGGTGCATAACTGGCCACTTCAACAAATTACCTTCCATGCTATAAAAATGCCTCTTATCCCTGAGAGGGTGGTTCAATGTGATTAGCTGAGGATTAATCTGATATTTCTTAAATTAAGAAGAATTCAATCTTGTCATTGCCCAGTATTTCTTGTGGATCAACTATTTCATTCTCAAAAAAGATGCCACATTGCACCATTTGGGTGCATCTTCCCTGGTGTGTAAATGTTTGTTCAATGAATTAGTTGGACCTTGTTAATGTAAATACTTGTTACAAATAGAAAGTATTAGTTCCAAATCTTGGAGGCTAAAAGTTACTTTTGTTTGTGCGTGGCAGTCAAAGAAGATAGTTGGAATGCGCTGTTCGTGCAATTACTGTAGAGCATGTTCTAACAATGCACATTTAATCACAATTTAAAACAATACAAAGCAGCCAGGAGTTTTCATTGTGCATCTTAAAACTTGCACACTTCTGCAAGCATGGAAACATAGAAGCACGCATTTTTATTTCAGAATTTTACTTGTCCTGAATGTTGAATAATGAATACAAAATCCTTTCCTTCCTTTGGCAATGAATTTTGAAATTGTATTCTGATAAAATCACACAACTTTACAGCAGTAGCAGCTGCCAAACAAAACAAAATGTTCTCATATATGGTTTTGTGATTGTCCCAATTGGGTTTCTATAGACAGCAATAACTGAGTGGTTGCAATGTAAATAGAGTGGTTAGTTGAAGAACTGAAGCATATAAAGTAAACATGACTGGATGTCCTAGGAAACATTTAGTAATGAATGGAGTCAGTGACACTTGGGTCTATGCTATGAATCATTGTTTGGGAGAAAATAAAGAGAACCCAGCCACAAAGAGATCACCCCAATAACAAATTCAACAGCTTTGTGCTGACAGATTATAGCTAAAACAATACCCTTAAGAATCAAAATGGAGGTATCTGTAAGCTTGGGGAAATACCAGAATTGCAGAACTGTCCCCACCCAAAAAAATCAGGGAAAAAAGCAACCCCTGCTCAAAAATCCATGCAATTTGGATGGACTGTGCTCAGTGGCATAGAATACAGAGTGTTTGTTGGGAGCTAGAAAACTAGAATGGGGGTGAACGGAGTGGAATATTCTGGGAGAAGGTATGACTAGAACCCCAATCAGAAAAATGCCGCACTGCAGTTTGTTGTTACTGTAGATTATATCTCTGTCTCACTAAAGTTAGAATTGCCAGAATTGACCTCTTATTATCTTCTCTGTAGTTCAGGTATTACATACTTGCATCTGCTTTCTTTAACATTAGAAAAGAATGTGTCTGTGGCTATTTCCTCCTATATAGCACATACCCATCTAACATCAGAGCAAATGGATGCAGAGGGCCAGTTCAGATATTGCTCCATGTGAAACATCTTGACTGTCTCCAGGAGCACAATTGTGTGAAAGGAATATCTTAAAGCAGGGGTAGGAAACCCAGTTCCCTCCAGATGATCTGGGCTGCAACTCCCATAAGCCCCAGGCACAGGGCCCATAACCAGAAATTATTAGAGCTATAGTTCAAAATTCATGGAATGCTTCAGGCTACCTACTCATTTGAGAGCCAAACCATAACCATAACATTTATTTATTTATTTAGCAAATTTCTATGCCGCCCCATTCGCCAAAGCCTTGGGGCGGCTCACAAAGATATCAATTAAAATATAATACAATAAAATATACAAGAGGAGTACCTGCTGCTGTAGGTTATTAAAGAAATAGATGGGGTGACAGACCAATTTGCAGTGGGAGAGTATCTGTTTTTCCTCCGAACATTGCCCCTTATCACTTCTATTCCTCCCAGGAGATGTTGCTTGGAGCAAATATGGATTGGGAGCCCTATAGATCTTTTCTGTTAATTTTGAAAAGAGGCAACTTCTAGTTGTGTCTTAAAATAGCCTGAGCAAAATAATGTAATGTGTAGTTTGGTTTTCACTCACAGAGCCCCTGAATAATATGGTTGCTGCTTTGTGCCAGTCCCTTGCAGGAGCTCAGCAATTTTCAGCCCATACAGCTCAAGCGATTAGCCAGCTAAAACGATGATTAGGTATGTTTATTTTCCATAAAGGATAAAGCAGCTTACTGTCAAAGAATCCCTGATAGATGGGATTGTGACGTGCACTTGAATTAGAGATATTTGAAAATGTTGAAGGATTGGTAAAAATCATCTTAACATAAATGTGCAAAGCAACTTGTAAAGCCCATGTGTAGACTTTTAATGTAAAGTCTCCTTCAACTCAGTGGGGCTTACTTCTAAGTATACATGCAGTAATACCTACAGGTGACATAAGAAGATATGGCAGCTTGAATATAAACCATTGCAAAACACGCAGGCCTTTTCCCACCCCAGTTTTGTTTCTGTTACTATAGAGAAGATCAGGCTAAAATGCAAAATATTTGGATTAGCACAAATATCCTTCTGCTTCCTTTGGTGCATTCTCTGCTGATTCTAAGAAGTAGAAAAAATAAGGGTGTGAGACATAAAGAGCTCTTTCAATTGGTTTTTAATGCCAGTGGTTTTAATGCTATTGATTTTTAATCTACATGGTCATTTGCATTACAAATGTCTCTGTCTTGCTTCCTCATTAAGGAAGGAAACACAAGCTTCATGCTCTGTGGATATAAATATCCACATAGTTATCTATCAGTTTCATACCAGTTTAATTTGCATTCTGGGAATTGTAGTTTGGTGAATGTGTTAAAGCTCCTCTTACAGAACTGTAATTTCCATGTTCCTTGGAAATGACTATAAATCTTGTTTAAATCAGGAGTACAGAAATTACCTGAAAACCCCCTGACAAATTCATTGTTTATAGACAAATTCAGCCTGGATTCTGGGGCGTGAATGCAGGTGTCACTCTTGTCCATCATCAAAAGATGCATAATAAGGAGTGATTTTTCTTGGCTGGGTGAGTTCCCACACCACCGAGATTGGATTGCACATGATAAGTGCAATCAATAAGAGCAAGGGGTTTTTATACAGGGTCTCATGGGGCACCTGGCTCCTCTTCTTATTTTTTAACCACAAAAATCTATCTTCATTTCAGGGGCTTTTGCTAGTGAGGATTCTGGGTGCCAGGTTTGATTTCAGTAGTGCAGAAGCAGCCTAGTCAGCTGAGGATAACCTGGTGCCACTTGAATGCAGAAAGGGCTGCTTTCTCCAGCATGCTAGATTAATTGCGGAGAAACCTGGGAGCAGAAAGTGTGTGTAGCTCTAATTGGTGCATAGCAAGGGGGGTGTAACAGAGAAAGGGTGATTTTCTTTTCAGGGATCTTTCTCTTTTCTTTCTCTCCCCCTGCCCCTGCCATGATTACACCTTTACTCTGGGCACATAGAGAGCACTGTGGTAACTCTAAATCATGATGGGAGATTTTGATCTTTACAAAGAGTTGAGAGTCTATTCTCGGAGCCCCCTCCTGCAGCTCTCCCTCCCCTCCTGAGTTGATTAGAAGACTTTCCAGCTGACTCTGTAACCCAAGAAAGAGTGTATTTTGATTGAGGCCTAGGTAGGTAAGATTACCAGCTACACTGGAAAGCTTTTCTTCCTGTCCTGTTCTGTCCCGCTCCTGCCCCCACAATTGTCAGGAGCAGGGAGTGGGGGGCACTTGGAGAACATTTGGGAAGAGATTTGTAATCTTAGTCTTCTTTGGACCACACAAGTCAAGAAGCCACTCCTCACTCAGGCTTGTCAGCAGTTGACTTAATCAGGGTAAGGCTGGGGTTGGGGTGAGAGTATGTTTTCAGCCCACACTTGGAGATAAGTGCTACAGGACTAGCCAGAGCGTGCTATTTAGTAACAGGAGCTCATTGGGATCTCTCCCTTGTGGCACTGCCCTGGCGAGGTGGGGTGTGTGTGATGTGATGTGATGTGTGTGAGTGGGAGGGAGGGAAGCTGTAAAGGCTCACTCACCCCTGAATGGTCTCTTTCAGCCCTGCTAAGGAAGGCTTTCCAACCAAGACCATTCATACCCCGAATTAGACAAATGGGCAACGGCTTTTAAAAAGGAGATGACGAAGGAATCAGATCCTTTGCTACAAATACTACGAAAAGGAGTTGGATGCAGAAACACCCGTTTTAAATTTTCTGTTGAATGAATAAAAGAAACCCAAACATCCACAAAATAAATCTGAGCTTCTGCAAGGAGAACATAGTCATGGCACGTTGCAGCAAAGAAATAAAAAGGCGATCTTGCTGCAGTGTAACAAGCTCACTGTATGGTTAAGTGTGTGATGACCAGATGGCTTTTGTACCTGTCATAATTGTGCACAAGAGGAATTTGTCCTGGAAGACAGAAGCTGCCTAAATTCCTCCAGTATAATATTATTACAGGAAGAGGAGCATACGGTCAAGCTAAATCAGTGGCAGAATACACAGGATGAATTTCCCCTGCTGAGATTGCCACATAATATCAGTATTAGCCAGGGGAGGGTGTTCATAATAGAGTCAATTCAGTGCCTAAACAGCATTGCTTTTGGAGATGCTATAGGAATCAGTGGTAATGTTGTATACAGGAACAAAATATTTTCACCCTACACTGAGCTTTTCTTCCATATCTACTTTCAGTTTCATCACAGAATTGATACCTGAGCACTACATGTAAAGTGATTCCTTTCCTGCTTTTTTGCTACATAAACTCTAAGCTGCGCTGTGATATATTAGCATAGTTCAAGTACACAAGAGGACACAGAATTTTCTTTCATTTTCTTTAAATAATACCATATTTTCCTTGTTCTGAAAAAAACTCTCCAAAAGCTCTTTTTTGAAAACTGAAATGGAACTAGAGGGACAAGGACATCATCTAAAGAACCCACAAGCAACCGTGAATAGGAAGTGGCAAACACATAATAAGTGCTTTGTGTAGAAAAGGTCATTGTCTGATTATTTACTTGTCAGTCATACCACTGTTTCCTAAAGCATGACACATGTTCAGCTCAAGGTGAGAGATGCAGGGAACAGTGTTAGGAACTGGGGGAAAGGAAGAGAGCCAGATGGGGCCATGGGCTGGATGCCGAAGCTCTGGAAACTCTCATCAGATAGCAGAATGGGAGAAATGGTGAATTGTGCCACTCCTGTTTGCTAGGAGAGTCCCCACTGTTGCTGCCCCACTGCCTTCAGCAGGTGCTTCAGAGAGGTTCTCACGTTCCTTTCCTGGAATGTGTCACAGGGAAAGAGCAGCTGATGGAGCATTTTGGAGCTGTGGTCTGCCCTTTGTTTGTTTGTTTGTTTGTTTGTTTATTCATACATGATTTATAGGCCGCCTATAACTGCCAAGGCCTTCCTAGGCAGCTTACGATACCCGACACTGCATGTTTTCCCACCCCTTCTCTTTGCTGCTGCTGCTGCCGCCGCCACCTTGGCCAACCAAGCTGCTGTAGGGTCTGGCCTACTTGCTCTGAGGGAGGCAGCTGAGGAGAGAAGGGATGTCCATACATTCCCCTTGTGGTGCAGCCCCCTCTAAATTGCCCACCCACTACTGCAGTACAATTAAAAAGAACAAAACTACCACATGGGGTGTAATTTATTTGTAGGAATGGCAACTCAGGAGGAACTTCAGTGCTTCCCTCCCCATCTGCAACCCCCATGCTGCAGCTGAATTTGAAATTCATGGTGGAAGCAATGGAAGATTTTATTTCACTGTAATTACTCTGTGATTTCACTGTAATTAGTGAGGCAGCAGTGGAGACTGCAGGCCTTTTGAGCCACTAGCTCTACTCTAATGTGACCAACAAATATAACTGGCATAGAGCTCTGCAGAAGGAAGGTGGGTGTGGCGTAGGGGCATCATGGTCATTTTCTCAGGCACATCTGTTGATTTGTCTGAAGGGCAAAGCCAGTGGACTGGGCTTTGGGGAACTGTCATAACCTTCCTCTGTTCCAGACATTGTCCATCCCAGGGTCCAGACACTGCTGCCTGTCACTCTGGATACTAGATAAGAAGGGTCTAGTTGCTTTTGTGCTTCTCCATGGGTTGCTGCGGTGTAAAGGTGTTGTTTCTACAAGAAACCCAAACCCAGCTCATAAAGATTTCTCCAGAATCATCTTCATTATTACATTTCTCTATGAAGGCAATCATTTTTCTTTCAAATTGAATGAGAATGTTTGAAAAAAATGCATGAAAAATTTTCAGCGCAGCACCAGAAACACTAAGGAACCAACAGAGACCTCTCCTTTCCCTCCCTGCAGTCCCTCCACCCCCTGCAAATTGACCTTTTCATTATGCACAAACTTTATTATTAAGCTATTTGATAAGTAGATCACTAACACATCTTGAATATAATTGCATTAATAGAATTCAGTATCTCATGACTCTCAATTAAATGTGCTTGTTTGCAGTATAATCAGTTCTAAGGTCCACAGTATCAGCATGGAATATTTGGATTTTTCGTTGCTCTGGTAACAGCAATAATGCGGCTAGCCACAAAACAAACAAACTAAAATATTTGAAGTGCAAGTTACTTGCACTTTTGTTCAACAAGAACTCTTGATTACATTGCACTAAAGTTATTTTGGATCTGTGCTGATCCCTTCATATGTAAAGCACTTGACGCATACACCCAATCATGTAAGATATGAATGTGACGGACAAATGTTTACCAATGTGTGTATTGTATGAGTACACTTGTCAGGGAGTTGTGACTGGATGTTATTCTCTCTTGGCTGCATTCAGAGAAAACCCCAGTTTGCTGCCAACAATGACTGCATTTGGATGTAATGCTAAGCCAAAAATAGAGTACTTTAGAAATTAATCTGTGCATGCCATTGGTTTACATTCTCTTCCCTGCCCTCCCCCCACCCCCAGTGCAGCCATGAGGATATCAGAAGCTTTTTTTTTATTTTCAGCTAATCACAGTTATCTGTTGTTATATGTGAAGCCAGACAAACTGTGGTAGTGTTAACTATGGTTTAGTGAAACAAGTCAATTTCAGACCTTTCATGGGTAATGATCTTGGCTTTTTTCCTTAATCTAGGGTCGGCAATCTAGTGCCCTCCAGTTATTTTAGATTAAAACTCACATAAACCTTCACCATTGCCCATGAAGGCCTGGGGCTTATGGAAGTTGTAGTACAACAACATCTGTAGGGCAAAGTTCTTATACCTGTTTTAGAACAGTCAATAGTAACCACAGTTCTCATTATGTCCATAATGAGTGTCTTTGGTTAGGTGAAAAAGTGAACGTTTCTGAGAAGAAAGAATGCAAACCTGAAGTTCCTGGACATAACTAAGGCATAGTTTAGCATTACACACAAATCAGGATAGTGTATGCAATAGTTCAACAATATTGTTATGACTTATATATAGCCTGTGACCAAGTACCATCAAAATATCGCTGGCATACCATACTGCAGTAAATAATGTATATGATTGGCATATTTTAATTCAATTTTCTATAGCCCAGAAATGCCATGTAAGCTATTACATTTCCTTTTACACATTGAGTTAATGATCTACCAAGATTTGCAAATGTTTGATGCTTGATTAGATATACATGTGTTGTGTTAGGATGGGAAATGATAAACACACAAGTGATTAGATTAAAATACTATGTTTTCTACTGAGTGGTACTATGACCTATATACATCTTTTAGAATAATAAGTCTGCAATCCTGTATATACTAACCTGTATGTTCAGTATGTCCTACTGAACTCAAGAGAACTAAACTAAAGAGTAGACATTATAGAGTTTATTAATTAATTAATTTCACTTTTATACTGCCCCATATCCCAAACAAGCTGTTTGGGAAATTTACATCTTTCTCTCCCTGCTCTCCATATTATCCCCACAATGACAACCCTGTGAGGTAGGTTGGGCTGAGAGTTTGTGACTAGCCCAATGTCACCCAGTTGGCTCCATGACCGAGCTGGAACTAGAACCCAGATTGCCTGAGGCTCTGTCCTGCACTCTTAACCGCTACACCACACTGGCTCTCTTATGAAATATGTTAGATTAAATAGCTCAAACAAATCCATCTTCCATCTTCTTTTTCCTTTTTATAATTTGACACACTCAACTCATGAATGTTCTGGAACTTGGTGATCCTTGGCCCTGTTTGTCCTGTGTTTTTTAAAAGGCCTCATCTCTTCTCTCTCTGCAAACCAATATAAATCTGAATGCCTGAGTTCACTCTGCATGGCTGTGAAATGTGGACAGTGAAGAAAGCTGTCAGGAAGAAAATAGATGGATTTGAAATATCTGGATCAACAGAAAGATGAGCAATTGAGTCTTAGCTCAGATCAAGCCAGAACTTGCCCTGGAGGCAAAAACTGAGACTATCACAGTTTGTGATGTTGGCGGCATCATGCGAAGGCAAGACTCAACGGGGAAGACAATCTGGTTAGGGAAAGTCAAAGGCAGAGGAAAAAGACCAAATATGAGATGTCTAGGATCCCTCCTCAAGTAGAAGCACAGGAAATAATGCCATCAGTCTTGAGTTTACAAGAATTGAAGAGGGTACTGCCTTGTCGTGGCAAAGGGGCTTGCGTAGCTCAATGAAGCTATGAGCTATGCCGTGCAGGGCCACCCAAGACGGACAGGTCATAGCAGAGAGCTCTGACAAAATGTGATCCACTGGAGAAGGAAATGGCAACCCACTCCAGTATCTTTGCCATGAAAACCCCATGGACAGTACCAAAAGGCAAAAATATGACACCGGAAGATGAGCCCCTCAGGTCGGAAGGTGTCCAATATGCTACTGGGGAAGAGCAGAGGGCTAGTACTAGTAGTGTCAGAAAGAATGAAGCGACTGGGTCAAAGCCAAAAGGACACTCAGTTGCAGATGTATCTGGTGGTGAAAGGAAAGTCTGATGCTGCAAAGATCTATACTCCATAGGAACCTGGAATGTAAGATCCATGAATCAAGGCAAGCTGGAGGTGGTCAAACAAGAGATGACAAGACTGAGCATCGACATCTTAGGAATCAGTGAACTAAAATGGACAGGAATTTAATTCAGATGACCATCAGGTATACTACTGTGAGCAAGAATCCCAGAAATGGAGTAGCCTTCATAGTAAGTAAAAGAGTAGGAAAAGCAGTACTGGGATACAATCTCCAAAATAACAGAATGATCTCAGTTTGAATCCAAGGCAAACCAACAACACAATAGTCCAAGTCTGTGCCCCAACCACTGGTGCTGAAGAGGCTGAAGTTGACCAGTTCTATGAAGGCCTACAACACCTTCTTGAATTAACACCAAAAAATGATGTCCTTATCATCATGGGGGACTGGAATGCTAAAGTAGGAAGCCAAAAGATAACCAGAATAACAGGCAAGTTTGGCCTTGGAGTACAAAATGAAGCAGGGCACAGGCTGGTAGAATTTTGTCAAGAGAATACGATGGTCGTAGCAAACACTCTTTTCCAACAACCCAAGAGATGACTCTACATGTGGACATCACCAGACGGTCAACACAGAAATCAGATTGACTATGTGCTCTGCAGCCAAAGATGGAGGAGCTCTATAGAGTCAGTAAAAACTAGACCAGGAGCTGACTGTGGCTCAGATCATGAGCTTGTTATTGCAAAATTTAGGCTTAAATTGAAGAAAGTAGGGAAAAACACTAGGCCACTCAGGTATGACCTAAATCATATCCTTGATGAATATACAGTAGAGGTGACAAACAGATTTAAGGAATTAGATCTGATAGACAGAGTGCCTGAAGAACTATGGATGGAGGTTCACAACATTGTACAAGACGTAGCAACTAAAACCATCCCAAAGAAAAAATTCAAGAAAGCAAAATGGCTGTCTGAGGAAGCTTTACAAATAGCTGAGGAAAGAAGGGTAGCGAAAGGCAAGAGAGAAAGATACACCCAATTGAATGCAGAGAATAGCTAGAAGAGATAAGAATGCCTTCTTAAATGAGCAGTGCAAAGAAATAGAAGAAAACAGTAGAATAGGAAGGACCAGAGATCTCTTCAAGAAAATTGGAAATATGAAGGAAACATTTCATGCAAAGATGGGCATGATAAAGGACCAAAATGGAAGGGACCTAACAGAGGCAAAAGAGATTAAGAAGAGGTGGCAAGATTACACAGAGGAACTCTACAAGAAAGAGTTTAACATCCCTGATAACCACGATGGGGTGGTCACTGACCTCGAGCCAGACATCCTGGAATGTGAAGTCAAATGGGCCTTAGGAAGTCTGAGCAACAACAAAGCTAGTGGAAGTGACACTATTCCAGCTGAGCTATTCAAAATTTTAAAAGACGATGCAGTAAAAGTGCTACACTCCATATGCCAGCAAATTTGGAAAACTCAACAGTCGCCACAGGATTGGAAAAGGTCAGTTTACATTCTGATCCCAAAGAAGGGCAATGCCAAAGAATGTTCAGACCACTGCACCATTGTACTTATTTCACATGCTAGGAAAGTTAAGCTCAAAATCCTACAAGTTAGGCTCAAGCAGTATGTGGACCGAGAACTACCAGAAGTACAGGTAGGATTTCGAAGAGGCAGAGGAACTAGAGATCAAATTGCCAACATATGCTGGATCATGGAGAAAGCTAGAGAGTTCCAGAAAAACATCTACTTCTGCTTCATTGACTATGCTAACACCTTTGATTGTGTGGATCACAACAAATTGTGGCAAGTTCTTAAAGAGATGGGAGTACCAGACCATCTTATCTGTCTCTTGAGAAACCTATATGCAGGTCAAGAAGCAACAGTGAGAACTGGACACAGAACCACTGATTGGTTCAAAATTGAGAAAGGAGTTCGGCAAGACTCTATACTGTTGCCATGCCTATTTAACTTATATGCAGAGCACATAATGAGAAAGGCGGGCCTAGATGAATCACAAGTTGGAATTAAGATTGCTGGGAGAAATAACAACCTCAGATATGCAGATGATACCACTCTAATGGCAGAGAGTGAAGAGAAACTAAAGAGCCTCTTGATGCGGGTGAAGGAGGAGAGCTCAAAAGTTGGTTTGAAACTCAACATTAAGAAAACTAAGATCATGGCATCCGGTCCTCTCACTTCCTGGCAAATAGATGGGGAAGAAATGGAGGTAGTGACAGATTTTATTTTCCTGGGCTCCAAGATCACTGCAGATGGGGACTGCAGCCAAGAAATTAAAAGACGCTTGCTCCTGGGGAGGAAAGCGATGGCAAATCTAGACAGCATACTAAAAAGCAGAGACATCACCCTGCCAACAAAAGTGTGTATGGTTAAGGCTATGGTTTTCCCAGTTGCAATGTATGAGTGTGAAAACTGGACCGTAAGGAAGGCTGAGCGCCAAAGGATTGAGGGCTTTGAATTGTGGTGCTGGAGGAGACTCCTGCGAGTCCCTTGGACTGAAAGGTGATCAAACTGGTCAGTCCTTGAGGAGATCAACCCTGACTGCTCTTTAGAAGGCCAGATCCTGAAGATGAAACTCAAATACTTTGGCTCCCTAATGAGAAGGAAGGACTTCCTGGAGAAGAGCCTAATGCTGGGAACAATAGATGGCAAAAGAAGAAGGGGACGGCAGAGGATGAGGTGGCTAGATGGGGTCACTGAAGCAGTTGGTGTGTGCTTAAGTGGACATCTGGGGGATGGTGGAGGACAGGAAAGCCTGGAGAAATGTTGTCCATGGGGTCGCGATGGGTTAGATACAGCTTCGTGACTAACAACAACAATCAAGTGCAGGATATTTTGGAGAGGACTCATTCATAGGTCTGCTGTAAGTTAGAGATGACTTGATGGCACATAAGATCGACAACAGCAGCAGATGTGGTGGCAGCAGCAACATACCTGAACTTAGGGGTGGAATGAAACTCTTCCAAATCCATTCCTCTAGCATTTACAGCCTTCCTGTCATGCTTGGCCTGGTCTGGGAAAGCGAGCTGAGCCAAGAGGAAGTCTGGGAAAGTTCACAGAACTCTGGTTGTGCAACCTGCCGTTTTCTGTACCAGGTGCAGCAGCACAAACAAGGTCTGCCACATGGTAGCACAGAAGAGGGATGCTGTGTGGCATTGGCCACATGGGGCTCTCTCTCTGGCAAGTCCCATGTGAGTGGTCTTCTTGCACCTCAGCTGCAGTGGCGCAAGTGCATGCTGCTGTTCATGGTGTGGAAGAGGGATACTGCTTGCGTCGGACGTGGGGCTTGATTCCTGGCAAGCTCACCAGGAATGTTGGATGTGCTCTTGGGAACTCTGACTCAGGGCCACGACAAAACAAACCAGCCCAGGGAATCTGATGAATTCCCACCTCCAAAACAGATCCCTCACACATTTCTACCTAAGTTGTCATTTAAACATGCAGAAACCATTGCCTTATTTTTGGGTGGCCTCTTTTTCTTCCAGCTTGATAGGTACTGGGCCACCCAAGTTAGTTCTTAGTTGGAATTATGATGATAATCTCATTAGATGATAGTTGTGGATTGGTTCCATATTTCATGTTTCCCCAGTCATGTTTATTTTTCCTCTGCAGACAGAAAGCTTATTCTGAATTGCTAGTAGTCATCTCAAGCTGTGAAGCCGCAGTGCCCTTAAAATTTCTACAACTTTTTCTTTTTTGGTTCTGTCTTTGTACATCGGTGAAATTTTGAATGGAGAGTTTTGGACTAATTTGATTCTGGATGAATTTATATGAAAGGTATACTCAGCAGGAAGGCAGTAAGCAGTGAGTGGTTTCAGTCTGAATGTTGACTTAAAAAGTTCGGTGGAATTCTAAAAGAAAGAACGGGGGAAATTAATAGCTTGAGCTGTATCTGCTTCTCAGAACAGAAGGCCACCTGGGTTGTGCCAAGAGGCAGTTCTGACATTCAGAAGGAATCACAATTCTCTAATATTTCCTTTTTCTGAATGCCATGGCTGTGTGGTCTAATGGGATCACGCCACAAAGCCATTGTCAGAGAACGGCATCATTACCACACCTCATCTCTACATTTTGACACCTGGTGTTCATGATCAGAGGTGCTTTTCTATTTTCTTAGATAATAAACATGGCCAATTTGGGTATGATATGCTAGAAGTTTCAGCTGTCCGCTATTCTGTTGCTGTACTCTCCTAGGTCAGGAGGAGAGTCCACTAAACATTACATTGTGAAGAAGCATTTTCATCTTGATCCAAAACACATTTGACAAAAGGCTGTTTATTTTCTAACTTTCGCTTTCTCTAGAGGGCTAACCATAAAAGAGATGGATGACTTGCAGGATTTCAGTCTGCTGTCTTGCTGTGCCAAATTTTTGTGAACTTAGATTTTTGATGTAAACGTTGCTGTTTAGGAATGCAAAAAGGCCCACACAACCTCCAAGTTTTACCCTCCTCTGAACTTTTTCAGAGCTGTTTGTAGCCATTCTTTTTCTGCACTTCTACTTCAAAGGGTCCCAGCCAACCAGGGGTCACATTGTGAACACAACAACATAACAGCACTCTGCACCCAGTTTCATTTGGTTGAAGGAAGCCTCTGCGTTGCCCTCACATTAAAGAGGAACACGAGGGAGGCTGGTGCTCTTGTGCTTGTTTTCTGGTTTTGGGTTTCCTACAGGCAGCTGGTTGGCCACTTTGAGAACAGAAGGTTGAAGTAGATGGACCTTTGATCTGATCCAGCATTGCTCTTCTCATTTCTAACAACAATAGTCTGTAAGGGGATTGGTCAAATTCATGAAGGATAAGACCATCAATGGTTAATAGTCCTGATGGCTATATGGCACTTCCAGTAGCAGAGGCGGTTGTTGAGGGACATGGGTGAGAAGGTGCTGTTGTATGCATTTTATCCTGTGGATTCCCCACAAGCAATTGTTTGGTCAGTGCGGGAACAGAATGCTCACGTTTTTAAAAAATGCTCTTCAGGCTGAAAGAAAGCAGGCGTCTTTGTGGGGTCATTTTGCTGGAAGGGTGTTATCGTTACTGCTGGCCATGTAGAAAGGTAGAATGGAAATGGTGAGCCAACCATGACATGCTGCACTGCCTTATGGCCAGCACCCCCTCCAGCGTACCCCCACTGGCTCTCCATATGGTCATGGGACTGCTTCAGGCTTTTTCTGTGACAGTCCCTTATTTTCTTCACAGCTCAATTAGAAATTCTGGCTACAGTCAGATTTCACTTTTCAAACAAAGATACAAACACCTGGGTGCCAGATGTGTACAGCTGGTAACCTGTCACTGCCAATCCATCCCCAGAACAAGCTTGAAGCAGTGAGGAAACCTAATTTATTTATGCCTCAACATACTGCTTGTAATCTTGGAACTATAATGAGAAAATGGGAATTATCCTGCTGTGTACCACGAGGTTCCATTTTACCACCTTTGCTATTTAACATTTAACACTGTGGAGCTTCTAAAACTCAGGAGTGTTATTGGGGTATCCAAGGCACCAAACATAATCAAGCTATATGGGGCAGGCTTCCTTTCCTATTGGTACAGACTGCTTGGATATGACAAAACCCAACAAGGAAAGGACGTTTTGGGCCATTTTGTGTTTCTTTTGCAAAAACCGGAGTGTTTGCATGTGAAGAAATGCATCCTTGCAAATGCATTTATAGTGTCAGGTTGCTGGGATAGGCCAGACGGTACTAAACCAAGACAGGTTTGCCTCTGTGCCATCTGATAGCTGCTACCTGCTGGAAGTTTCAAGCAAGCAATATATTATATGATCATGACAATACTTATGTGGGAGAGGGAATCGTCTGAGATGGAAGGCAGGATGACATTACCATTTCTCATTTCAACAGTAGGGGAAAGGATGTCCTGCATGAAGTCACCCTGAAATGTAAGGACTTTGGAACAGGCATCTTTTCAGCTTCCCGCTTGGCAAAAAGAAAAAGAAAGATAATTTGTAACTGTTGCTGGTAGCAGTTCTGCTAATTTGTATTCACCACACTAAAACCACAGGCCCTGTTTGCCTAGGACTCCCACAGACTTCAGTTTATTTGAGCGTTCTGTTATTCCAAAGAAATGATGTCGTTTTAACAGTTGGAAACTTCTTTTTTTCAGCAGCCAAATCTAAAGACTGGTGAAGGTGACTGGTCTTGGCAGTTAATTTGGTTTTAGAAGAGAGTGTGTATATTTAAGTTAAAGTACAACATCACCCGGAAGGTGGCCAGATATATGGAAGTTATATATACACACAGTTTTCTCCCAAGAAATAAATAACTTCATTTTCCTACTCTGTCTTCTGATGAGATGGTAAAGGCATTGCTTAAACAAAATAGTCTCTGTGCTAGCAAGCTAGATCCATGAAATAAGGAATCAAGATGTCCTAGAATGGTAAAGGAAATAATGCATGTGGTTCCTATCAGAGAAACAGGCTCCATTCCCATTAGTGTTTCTTAATTAGTTTTCCTACCCCCTGCAGTAAGGGATGGTCCAGAAGGCACACTTCTGTTGGAAGAAAGCTATGCAAGCGTTGATCTCTATTTTGCACCTTCCTTTCCATCTGCTTGACGGATGGATCATGTAACCATGTTCTTGCTGCCTTCTGTATTTAAGAAACTGAGCCCATCCACGGCATGTCTTCCAAGTGAGAGGCAATTCAGTGGCTTAGCTGTGCTTACATTTTTTACATCCTTCTGCAAGGTTGATTTGTTTATTTTTATATGCATTTGTAAACCACTTTCCCCGCTGCCTGGTTGCAGTCTTAGGTAGATGAAGGGGCATAAGCTAAGAGTAAATCCACACTAGCCCTCTCTGGGTGTTACTCAAACTGTTAACAAGAACATGCAAGTAGGACTGCACCCTCTCCCCCAGCATTGCAGGTTCCTTACCCCAAATCAGGGGATGCTTGTGTGTGTACAATTGTGTGATGGATCACAACTTAAGCAAGCCTGTCATGTTGTCATGGCTGTACAGTTGTTTGGCATGGAGCCATTGGCCTGTGTGAAACTCAGCAACTTGTGTGGAAGAGCACAATTAGCAGAGAAAGTGGAGAAGAAGTCAGAATGGTCTGCATAGTATCCATCATGCTTAAACTCTCTTGCAAGGATCAACTCTCCAGTTTTTCTGTGTGCTGAACAGAATGAATGGAAAAGAGCTTCCGTTTTATTCAGTGACAAGGCGCAGCAGGTGGATGACACAAACAAATGTGCAGAAAAGAAGAGCAAGGCAACAGTATGGATGGCATGTTTTGCATAACCTAGATGTATGGACAATATATAGCTCACCACCTGCCTAACCCTTTTTAACTTAGTAATTTGTAGTACAATCATCTCTGAGACTCTTCTTCAATCTGGCGTCATCTGATTCTTTATGCTCTTTATGCTCAGGATTCTAGTTTCTACTTGTGTCTGATAATGATTTTTATTTACATTGCACTGAGTGGATCTTTTCATAGCTTTATAGTCAACCTTTGCTTGTCACAGAACCAAACTTTGTTAAACAAAATAGTTAAACAAAACATATGGTTATAACCCTGAGTAATTGTCTGAGTTTTGAAAAGCTCTAAGCTCCTCTCTCCAGCTGGCACTTCGGAAATGCGTGCCAAAATACCACGGACTTTTCAAGTCGACATGAAGTCTCACAAGCAGACCTATTTCTGTGATGTTTCCTGCTGAGTTTTAAAGCCTAAGAAACTCAAATAGTGTGCATAACTTGGCATCCTCCTGTTGTTTATGCTGTGCAACCCAAACTATACATAGCTTGAAGTTCTTCTGCCTGTTTTTTACACACCTGTGGGACTAGCAACTTGCTGCTCATTAAACCCCCCCCTCCATGCCTCCTGGGACTCATACAAAAAGTATACTGATGCCAAAACATAGCAGTTATGCTCTTCCGGCAATCTTTTTTAGGAGCTTTGATGTACATAATAGTAGTCAAACTTCCTCTGTACCATATAGTGATCATTCCAGTTGTAGTAGCTTTTCTCACAATACTTTTCCCAAGGATAAAGTTTGAAACTTATTATACACTGATTTTAAAGCTTCTGTCCCCTCATAGAAGCAGTGTTATTAGAAAATATTTACCTCATGTACAGAGCAATGGTCATAGAATTGTATTGGTAGGCTTGAATTTTGTTCTTTTAAAATGATTTTATATGCCAAAACAATGATAGCGCAGAACCAATTTGTAAAGGAAACCTTGCTTTATCACTTTTTAAAATTTATTATATACTAGCTTTACTATCTTGTGATCTAAATCCCAAGATCACTTTAGTTTTACCTATATTTATTTATTTATTTATTTATTTATATTGTGATTTATATCCTGCCTTTTTCCTACAAAGGGCTCAAGGCAGCTTACATCTCCTACCCCATCTTATCCCCACAACAACAAGCCTGTGAGGTAGGTTGGGCTGAGAGTCTGTGACTGGCCCAAAGTCACCCAGTTGGCTCCATGGCTGAGCGGGGACTAGAACCCAGATCCTCTGAGTCCCAGTCCCATGCTTTTAACCACTACACCACACTGGCTCTATATTGCTGTGCCTCTTCTTCTACTTCTGTTCTCTACCAGAGCAGGAACAATTTTTCCACATAACTGTTTTGCTTATCTCAGTATCTGTCAAGTGCAGAAGGCGGGTGAACATAATAACCCAAGGAGAGTGAACACGGGGTGAGGGCTGATTGACTTGCACATATCTGGTTGGACATATGCATGGGGGTCCATCAGGAACCTTGGTAAGTCATTCACTGAGCTGGTGAGAAAAAGGGGAAAGTTGTCTGCTACAGAGCTGAAAGGGACTGACTGTACCTGTGTCAGCTCAGGGTGATGCGACTGTAATTGCATTTTCAGGGGGTGTTAGATGTAGTACGTCTGCCTGGTTTGGTGTTGCAGACAGTAGGGATCTGTGCATCCCTCTGGAAACGATGCATCAACACACGCTGTGCCTAATGATATCTGAGAAGGAAATGAGGTTTGCTTTACACAGCTAAGGTTGCTAATGTAGAGCCCCTCCTGAACTTGCTGCAGATACTGGAATTATTTATGTTGCTTGGTCATTGGGGCTACTTCAAAAAAGATTTTATTTCCTGAGATTTATTTGTAATAGCAGCCAGGATCTTTCAGGCTGAACTGTGTCTGAAGATAAATGTAAGATGCAGCTCAGGTCAAGCTCAATGCCAAAGGATGGTTAAGTTTCAAAGAACAACAGCGGCCCTGTTGTATTAAGGGGCTGAAGCAGGAGAGCTGGCAAAGGTTGTCTATCCTGACCAATCAATCAGGTAGAAAACATACTGTACTGAAGATAGGGACCTCTGCCTTGCTGATGTTAGGCAACTTCCATGAGGTGTCAAGGAAAAAAGCCTCTTTCTTTCTGGTCGGGTCTACAAAAGGTATTAACACATGAGGTGGCTTTTATCATATTCAGGACCCCACACCAGTGCCTTATCCATCCATTTTCTGTACTGATGTGACCCATATTCTTCACTAAACATATTATACCAGCCTTTCCCAACCTGGTGATCTCCCAATATGTTGGGTCACAACTCCCATCATCCACAGCTGTGGGCCATGCTGACTGAGAGTTGTGGTCTGACACATCTGGAAGGCATCAGCTTGGGGGAGACTGAATTGGACAAACAACCTGTGGTATTCTTACAGAGGCTGCACTGCTTTGTTTAATTACTTGAGTGTATAGCAGTCAGTTTGACGGTGCATGACACACCAACAATACTGAGGCTAAGCAGATTCAGTTCTGGTCAGGGACTAGATAGGAGATTGCCTGGGAAACCCATGCATGTCACCTTGGTGTCCCATCATGGATGGAAGGTGAGATGTGAGTGTACCAAAATGAATGAACATAAGGAAATAATGGCATTATTATCAAGTCATAATTTGGAAGTGTAAAATAGATCCTCAGACAATAAGGGACTTTTGTGTCACTCCACCTCCCCTCACGTGCCATGCCTTCCAATTGAAGTACACGTGCCTTAAAGAGAATCACCAAGTGATGAGAGAGGCACGTGTGAAATCCCGGGGACTGGAGTGACATAAGACTAGGATTGAGGAGAATGGAAGGTGTGATGGCAGTGGCCAAGTAGGTCCTGTGGGCTGCAGTATGGTCAGCATGGAAGAGGGCCAAAGAATTATGGAGACATCAGGTCAGCTGAAGCCATTCCGCCTTACTTTGGTGGGTTTCTTCACGGTATTTTCCCCTCTGCCCTGCTTTTCTTTGTAACTCAGGTGGGGCATATCAGCACATAAGTCTGGTTCGTGGTTCAGGGAGTCCTTAGCCACATGCCTTCTGGTGGCTTGCCTCTTACTGCCATGGCTGTTGACACTGTGGCAGTCGACAGTGGCACTCTGAATCAGCCCCAAGTGGTAGGTGACAACTTTACATTTTCCACAATGGCCCCATTGTAACATTACTTAGAAGCAGTATGAGAAACTAAAGGGAGCCCCAGCAGACAGTAGCAGTGGTCCTACAAATGGGATATTAACAGGGATGCTGTAAGAGGTCCTATGGGATTGCTTGTATCCCAGCACCTACCTGTAGATGCCACATGCTGTTTTGGGCCTGAGCTGAGCTTCTCAGGGTGCCAAGTTTTGAGCCGTCCTTGTATAGACCCATGAATGTATTGAGCTCACTCTTGTATAGATATAGCCTTCCTAGGAATGATCCACAAGCAGGACAATGAGATTGATTTGAAATCCATATCTTCCAAGCTATGTATAGTGCTTTATTGGAAGAGAATTTCCAGCCCGTTGCTCAAAGAGTTCAGGTCCCTCAATATTTCCCAGACTTTTTTGGAAAGTACTTAACAGAATTTGGATGAGAAGTATCATGATTCATTAATCAGTTAATCACAGCATGTTGAGTAGCTATTCATAGTAGTTAAACTGTAAAAATGAAAACATTTCACTGTGTGATAAAGATGGAGGTAATTAATATGACCTCCCAACAGTGAATACAGAATATACTGAATATTTTCTTCAAATTCACAAACGTTAGCATTGTAGAACTGATTGCTGCTTCTCTTTCTCCCCACCCCCATCTAAGTAAAAATGCATTTTGTAAATACAGAGGGCAGCTTCAGCAAGTGATGGTGGTCACTGTTGTGCCCTGCTTATAAGTTTCTAGAGGCATCTGGCAGGCTTGTATTGGAAAATTAGAGCAGAACTGGATAGATTTGGTATGATCCAATAAAAGGATTTGATATCTTCAGTGAGCACTATCCAACTGTCATATAACTAGGCCAAATTACGTTGCACTATCAGAAACTAGGTTCTAAACTATGCACAACTGGAGAAGCCAACTAAAGTTATATTTGCATGAGCAGAGGTATCCAAGCAGTGGTGCAAGAGCTTGCACGACTGATTGTGCAAGAGTTGTGTGCAAGTGCTTACACAGTGGAAAGACTCAGTGGAGCTCTATTTCTGCTATTTAGGTTTCTGGAATGTCACTCATGGATACTGCCCAAACTTACATAACTATTTAAAAAGTTACAACCAAAAGCTCTTCAAAGGATGATGAAGAGAGAGTTTTATTAAGAAATGTTGGATTCCTAGCATCCAGCTGGCAGTTGTAGTTAACACATCCGGCTGGAGAAGGCTGCTCTGGATACTGTTCAGCTGCTCTCATGAACTCTTCTGGCCTGTATTCTGTTCATTCTTCATGCCTTGGTGAGGCCCATGTAAGAACAAAAGAAAAGCCATGCTGGATCAGACCAGAGGTCCATCTAGTTTGTTTGTTTGTTTAAAATATTTATATGCCATCCTAATTGCAAAAAAAGCCTCAGGATGGCTTACAATATAGTATCGTAATAGTTTAGCATTCCGTTCACACAGTAATAGGCCAGCTGCCCACAGGATCCCATAAGCAGGAGATGACTGCAACAGCTCTGTCCTGCCCAAGTTCCTAGACATACTGCCTCTGATAACAAGGCTAGCAGCCATTGATAGCCGCCTCCTCTGCGAATTTGTCTGATCCTCTTTTACAGCTGTTCAAACTGGTGGCCATCACTACATCTCACATAAGTGAATTCTTTAATTTAACTATATATTGTGTGATGAACAACTTCCTTTAATCTCTCCTGAATCTCCCACCCGTCAGATTTATGTACTCTAGGGTTAGGAGGGAGGGAGAAATATGTTTCCCTCTCCACTTCGTCCACATCATGCATAAATGTTGAACGATGGAATCATGACTTCTCTTACTCATCCTTTTTTAAGCTAAACAATTTCAGCTGTTGTACCATTCCTCAAAGGGAAGTGTTCCAACCCCTTGATCATTTTAATTCCACTTCTCTGTACCTTCTCCTAGTCTACAATGTCCTCTTTCAGGTGTGGCAGCTTAGAAGTGTGCATGGTATTCTAAGTGTAGTTGCACCATGGATAAGGGGAGTGTGATATTGGCAGTTTATTTTCCATTCCCTTCCTTCCTAATTATGCCTAGCATGGACCCTGACTTTTCTGCGGCAGCCACACACTGAGTTGACATTTTCATTGGGCAGTCCACCACAACCCCAATACCCCATTCTTGCTCAGCCACTGCTAGCTCAGATCCCATCAAGTAATTCTTGAAGCAGGGTGGGGGCAGTTGCCTGAAAGTGCTTTGCTTTCCACATGCTTCCATTAAACCTCATTTGCCATTTTGATGCTGATTCCCCCAGCCTGGAGAAATACCTCTTGGTTTTTATCATCCCAAATAGTTTGGCATCATCAACAGACTTGCTCCCTGTTCATGTAATTTCCCTGCTTATGTAGTTTTACGTATCTAGGGATGGAGGAGAATTTCATTCAGGTTTTTTAAAATATGAATTTATCAAATTTGATGCTTCCTGCATTAACATTCAAACCAAAATGCAAGTTGTCCTTCAGTAGTCATACTTCACAAATTTCAAAATGTTGTTTTCTTTTAAAAAGTGTACAAAAATTAGTATTTATTTATTCATTGCATTTAAATCCCATTTTTTCAGCCAAAAGACTCCCAGAGCTGCCTGAAACAATCAACAGTCAGGCAGTCCCAGACCTTCAGCTCACAATCCAAAAAGACATGAGATATAAGAAGAGGGATGGCAGGGAGGAGGGAAAGAAACAAAGCAAAAGCGTTTTGCATGTAGTATTACTAGTGGTACCTGGCGCTTTGAGGTGTGGTAAATCAGTAATTCTATCATGGATAACGTTGATTGTATACTTACATTATTACATTCATGATTAAAGTCTGTTTTAGTGGGTAGCATTTATGATTCTTTTGATCAATGAACCTCATTAATGATTGAAGAAAGCATTGATTTCTGTGAGGTTGAAATAATGTTATGGATAGTTTATAGCAGTTTTAAAATGCAAAAGGCTAGATGTTCATGCATCAGCTCCCAAATGTATCTCTGAATGGTATTCAAGAATATAGTGCCTAATTAGGATCTTGTGAAACATGGGGATTTCTACTTCCCAATCTTTTTTGTTCAATTCATACTATAACAAATAGTATAGAATTGCTGTTGATTTATCATCCCAGCTTAATGGTTTCTTATTTTCCTCTGTTTCATTTTTAGGATCCAGCTCTCTCATCAGCAATTCATGACAAACTGCAGGTACCAAACACCACTCGGAAGGCATGGAATGAGAGAGACAACCGGTGTGATGTGTGTGCCACCCACTTGAACCAGCTGAAGCAGGAGGCAATTCAGATGGTATTGACACTTGAACAAGCGGCCAACACTGAACATTGCGATGCTTCTCCTGGCTCCCCTCCTCCCCTCCCCAACGTTCCCACCTTAGTGGGCTCTCGACAGATGGGCAGCCTGCAACCCAGGGACTGGGCATACATGTCTGCTCCTTATGCTACTTCCAATTATGCTGGCTTTCCACCTAACAAACTCAGCGGGAAACTGAACAACATAGGGATCATTAATGGGCTAGAGAAGAAAAATGGTTCCTTGGGACACCAGGCAAAGGTCAGTGTACAGATGGCCACCAGCCCCAGCAATGGTAACATCCTGAATTCTGTGGCTATCCAGGCTCATCAGTACCTAGACGGCACCTGGTCCTTGTCAAGAACAAATGGCGTTACTCTGTATCCCTATCAAGTAAGTAGAGTTATTTCCCCCTTTGCATTATATCTGCAGAGTACTTACTGGCTAATATGTATTAAGACACGATGATGTTGTTCAATTCATTGGAACCCTGTGTAAGATCAGGAAGTTGTGCTTCCACAGTGAAACATAAAATGCAGCTTATTTCTGCAACCTTCATTTCTGGCAACCCTCCTTGGATTGGCCAGGTAAGGCTGCAAAAAAATACCAAACAACCTCCTGGCCTCGGAAATACAGAGTAAGGCTTGTACTTTGTGGCCAGAAAGCTAATATTCACAGACTGTGCAGGTTCATGAAATACGTAGCAAGTTGAGTGGCATAACTATGGTTTTGTTGTCGTTATTGTTATCTTAATCATCACCAACATTGTCATCAACTGCAGCTAAATCTTGGTTGATACAAACTGGGGGATAGTAATAGTGGCATACGATTCATGTAAGTAGTAATAGGTGAAGTCTGGGCTTCCAAGTTTGATTCCTTACAGTGAGTAAATGCAAATTGTGATCTGGTTGTATAGCATGGACAATAAAAATGATGGATTACACTGTTGAAAATAGGTACAGAATCATTTTTCCTGATTTTATTTCTTGTATTAGTAGAAAATATTTTTAAGATAGTGATATCACTGTCTGCATTGTTATTTAGGATCTTTTATGCTGTGAGAGGAATGAAATTATTCTGTCTGTGAAAAAGATATTTAATATGAGGCAATAATTTCATAGACTGATCCTGAACATGCATATATACCCAAGAGTACTTCCCTATGCAAGTTGAGTTGCCAGCCTTTTTCTGAATGAGCTTGTGACAGGAAGAAATGCAATAGGCAGAGCTTCCAGGAAAAGTTGTCATCATTGAATTTCAGTATGTCATGAAGCCTTAAAAACTTAGAAGTTGAGATCCCTCAAATGTGATGACGCTGTACATGGGTCATATATGTGAACACTTTCAGTATTCCCCCTGCAGGCAAGTACACACAGGCAGAGTAGGGCTGCACCTGCAGTCTCCACCTCACTGTGGCATCCTTGTTGGACTCATCACCCACACATTGGCTGGAGACAGTCAGAAGCAAGAGCCTTCTGCAGGTTCTCTACATGCTTTAGATGCAGGTTCTCTACATGATTTAGAAACCTGTGTGTAACCTACACATGAAGAACAGATTTCCTGCTTCACACCTTCCTTCCCCCCACCTCCAATGCATAGCTCCTGGAGGGACTGTAGCCAGTGGGTCTTTCTACATTCATTTGTAATTGAGACATAAATGGGGTCATTTCCAAGTGGGTGATTCTGTTATTATCTGAGGTTTTTCTTCCATTGCCTGTGCAAGGAAGTTGTTACATCTCTCATAGCACAACTGAGTTGTTGGAAAGAAGTGAGTGGAGACTGCTGAAGCTTCGCAAAATCTTGCTAGAGGTGGCTGCTGAGAAATGCTGAGCTAATGAGACCAAGGGGGGGAAATTGTTGGGTAAAGAGTGTTGCCATTCCAGCAGTGAAGTTCATTGCCCCCTGCATCATAATTTGTCAGATTGATGCCCAGGAACAAGAGCTGTGAGAATGGCTAGACTGAATGGCTCCTGATGTGGGCATCTCCTCATTGTAAATTAGCTTGCAGCTAGATACTCTAGACAGCTTGCCAGAAATGGTTGACTGCTTTGATCTTATGTTTTCTACTGATTCTCTGCATCTCGAATAAGAGGACACTGTGGCATTCTAAGGGTTTTCTGCACGTAGAGGTATAATGTACATATTGAGGACACCTGCTGCTGAGATAGGAGCTCGTGTCTCACAGAAAATAGACCTCATAGCTCTCCACTTAGTGAGGCTGCTGTATTTAAGTCTCTCCCTGTACTTGTGTCTTTAACAGCCTGATCTGCAACAACTAGCATGTGGTATCAGCCCTGGTTCAGTCCTTCAAAAGACTGAAAGCATGAAGGGCTGCTTTGACTACTTATAACTCTGCAATAGATTGCTGTCTGACCTTGCAGTTAGCAATCATAACTAATTTTTGTAGGGTTCTCAGCCTCTTGGATGAGTACTGTGGGCACACTAGTGCTTTGTTTAAACTTTACAGTGAACACGTGGATGTTAGGGGCAGAGTCAGTGGAAGTGGTCTTGTCCCTAGGTTGGAATTGAGCTAAAGACCGACTCCATGTAAAAGAGAAGCTTCATGAGCTGATGGATGAAGTTGCTTTAAAAGGCACAAAAGCAAGGGAAGCTTGCTTTCTCCTTGATCAGTTAGCAGTCCTATCTAGAGTTCTGAAAGCTATCAGAAGTACAGCAACATTGTTTCACATTTGCTGATTAGAGCGGGAATGAAATGACTTTCTGTCCTATAACTGTATATACCTGGGATGGGCAGTTTGTGGTCCTCCAGATGTTTTGGCCTGCAACTGTTATCAGCCCTGAGCATTGGCTATGCTGATGGGAGTTGAGGGCCAAAACATCTGGAGTCCTGCAAACTGGTCACTGTTGGTGTAAACTGGTATATTATTGTTGAATTAATTGGTTTTTTAAATGTTGTAAACCATCATGCGATTTTTAATGAATTATGGTATTAAAATAAATACATAATGATAGAGCAGCAGCCTGGGGTAGAATTTAACTTAGGATCAGGGTATTTGTAGTATTTAAGTGATAGTTTGTTTCAGAATCACAACATTCATATAACATTTGGTAATAGATTTTTAAAAATGAGACCAGCTGAAATATAGTACAGGGGAATTTAGGTAGGAATTTGAGAGACATAACTTCTAGTCTATGACACAGGAGTCAAAATTTGTCAGTTTTAGTCATCTGTTTATATAATGGAATTAATTATGAACAAAGATGATTAAGAAGACAAAGTTGGTAAAATAAGTTGTAAGTTTAGAAAGCAAGATATATAGATGGTAAACTTCATCTCCTTTTCAGAATTTATCACTGACTTTACTAAGAACAGTTTGGGTTAGAAAGCAGAGATCCTTTTTATCGTCTCATATAATATTCCTTTCATGACATATACACATTGATGTTCTTTGTAACATATTCAAACTGTAACTCCCAGCTTTAAATGCACAATTTCTAGGAAAACAAAGGCTGATTGAAGTCAGTGGAAAAATTCTTTTTTTTATTAGCCTAAATCCCTGGAGTGCAGAGATCTGTTAGGCAACCCACACACTCAGCTTCTTCCCAAAACACAAGCACACATGCGCACACAGATGCACACAGACACACTCACTCTCTGTAAACAACTGGGAGGAAGATTAGCAAAGGAATACCATGAGAATGCCACCTAAGCATCTTCTCAGAGCATGTGAAAACATCCAGAGGGGCTTGTTGAATTTAGGACTGCTGTGCATTTAAGAAGCAAAATAGATTTAACATACTGTGATACTGGGGGCCATTTAAAAAAATAAAAAACATTTAAAAGCAGTTGCTGAAATTAGGATCAAAACTGAAACTTCTTATAGTATGTTTATTTAGATACAGTTTCTCAAGTACAAAACACACGTGTTGCTGCATCACTTATGAAGGGGGGGATATGGGTATTATTCACTCGTTTCTATATTATACATGGAATTTACAGCTGGGGAAGGTTGCATAACCAGTACGCATTATGTACAGGTATGCATACTCACCATAAAAGAGACCCACCTGGATTATGCACTCACCCAAAAAGAGCAGAACTTGTTTCATCAAGGCGCAGATGTTTTCAGGTTTCAAGTAGGTTTATTTGCATTTCATAGAAAATGGTTCAAGATTTGTTTTATTTTTTTCTTGAAATCTTTATGCAGTACATTTTAGCTTTCTATGTAATAACAGACTTGTGGACTACTTCCACATTATCCAAAGGCAAACAAATTAATAGACCGTCCCTATCTGAATGAGGGATTTTGGTTGAAGTTCCACTTCTGTCATTTTATTTATTTAATAAAAAGAATGATAGTCCATAATTGATGATTGAGTAGGGACAAGGTGTGACAGGTTGTGCTATTATCATGCTTGGAGTCATTATTTTTGTTTTGTTCAATTTTGTGTCAATGATTCTGTCTTTTTTCCTTTAGGAAAACTTTCATTTATTACTTTCTTCTTTTAAACTTTGTGATTTTTGTTTTCACAGTAAGGCTTAGAACACAGTGTAGATATCATAAAATTAGGTTATATCCATAATTGTAACATGGATTACTATTTTAATAGAAAATATAAGATTTGTATGTGTACCAGAGCAAACAATGATTCATAATAATTCTTTATTTTAAAGTGACTTCTTGGAATGCCAAACGATTCCAGAATCCAGTTAAACAGAAGAAAATTGTTTCCAAACTGAAGGAATATGAATGAATGGCTTTTTAAAACAGAAAATGTATTTTGTTTGTTTATTTTCATTTTTATACCACTCCACACCCAAAGCTCTCTGGGTGGTTTATACAGTCCATAAAACAGATGGTAAAAATACAATAAACACATCATAAAATCAGAAAAAAACCAACAAGTTAAAGCAGTTAACAATTGATAAAAACAGATAGTAACAAGGAATAACAAAACAGTGACTCGGAGAAACACCTGGTGGATCCCGTAAATCACAGGGTGGCTGAGTAAGTCTTTAAAGACTTCAGAAAAAAGAACCATCTTAACCTGGCACTGAAAAGATGACAGATTCAGCACCAGCTGGGCCACAGCGGGAAGGTTATTCTGTAGATAGGAGGCCACCAGCAAAATGGTGGTCCCTTGTTGCCACCCTCCACACTTCCCTCAGGGTTGTTGTTGTTGTTGTTGTTATTATTATTATTATTATTATTATTATTATTATTATTATTATTAGAACATTTCTATTATTATTAGAACATTTCTATTATTATTATTAGAACATTTCTATTATTATTATTAGAACGTTTCTATGGGTTGGCTCTTGAAGGAAGGAGCACGAGCTTGAGCATGGCATCCAAATAGATTGTAGTTGGGAGAGGTGCCCCAAACGGTATTATGGTCCTAAGCTATATAAGACTTTATTGATTAAAACCAGCATCTTGAATTGGGACTGGAAGCATACAGGCAGCCATTGCAAGCAGGGTTATATGTTTGGTCCTGCATTCTGCAGCTTCTGAACAGTCTTCAAAGGCAGCCCCACACACAGTACATTGCAATCATCCAGTTTAGAGATGACCAGACTGTAGACTACTGAAGCCAGGCTATCCCTGTTCAGTTAGGGGTGTAACTGGGCCAGCAGTTAAAGCTGACAGAAGGTGCTCCAAGCCACTGATGCCATCTGAACCTCAAGTGACAAAGATAGATCAAGGAACACCTCCAAGTTAGGAACCTGCTCCTTCAGGAGTAGTGAAGCCCCATCTACATCAGGTTGAATCCCTCTCCCCTTCAATTTGGTCAAAGAAACCAACCACCAACAGCATTTCAGATTTGTCTGTTTCAGTTTGTTAGCCCTTATCCAATCTATTGTTGTAGCAGACACTAGTTTAGCACATCCACAGCCTCACCTGCCAGTGATGAGAAGGAGAACTAGAGCTGTGTGTCACCAGCATATTGATAACAATGTATTTCTAAACTGCAGATGACACTACTCAGCAGTTTCTTGTAGATATTGAATAGCATGGGGGAAAGCGCAGACCCCTGAGGAACTCCATGCTGGAGAATTCATGGGGCTTAACAGTATTCTCCAAGTACCACCCTCTGGAGATGGGCCTCCAAGTAGGACCAGTGCCCCTTGTTCCCAACACAATTGCAAAAGATTCCATGGCTGATGGTATCGAAAGGTCCATTATTATAAAGAGGGTCACACTCCCACTGTCTCCTAGTATACGCAGGGTGACCAAGGCTGTTTCTATGCCAAAACCAGGCCTGAACCCTGACTTGAAATGGATCTATGTAATCAGTCTCATCCTGTGCCTGGAGCTGATTGGCAACCACCCTCTCAAAAACTTTGCCCAGGAAAGGAATATTTGCTACCTGTTAAAATTATTCAAGGTCTTCCAGATCAAGAGAAGGTTTCTGCAGAAGTGGTCTCACCACTGCCTTTTTAAGGCAACATGGGACCACTCCCTCTTTCAAAAAGGCATTAATCCCTTCCCTGGCTCAGCCAATTATTCCTTCCTTGATGGCTTTTATAAACCAGGAGGTGCAAAAATCCAGTATAGAAGTCGTTGCAAAACCTGTCCAAGCACCTTGTTCAGATCTTCAAACTGTACAAACTGAAACCCATCCAATAAAACTGGATTAGGGCATGTTCTGGATATCTCCACAGATTCAACATCTATAACTTTGGAGTCCAGGTCCCAGCAAATATAAGATTTTTTTTCCTGGAAGTGTCCTGTGAGTAAATTACAGTGGGCCTGAAATGTTCCTGGGGCCAGAATGTAAAAAGCCCCGGGCAACTTTATAAAACTGTGCTGTGTGGCAAAGAGATGATTGGATAGAGACTGTAGGGCAGGGGTCCTCAAACTTTTTGAATAGGGGGCCAGTTGAAAGGCTGCGGTGACCATAGTGGGCTGGTGAGTGCGGGCCGGTGAGGCGGCATCGGACGCGTGCAAGGCAGTATTGGGCTCGCACAGCAGTGGCTTGCTCGCTCGGAGATCTCCCAGCGAGTCCAAAACCATCTCTGAGTGAGCGAGCCACCACCTCCCCGCCCACACTGCAAGGCAGCGGCAAGTGCATGTGTACAGGAGGCAGGCGGTGGCGGCAGCTCGCTCGCTCGCTCGCTCGGAGACCATCTCTGAGCGAGCGAGCCACCACCTCCCCGCCTGCGCAGCAAGCGCGAGCTGGGGCGGCAAACGCGGCGTGGGCCGGATGGATGGCCATGGTGGGCCAGATCCGTCCCTCAGGCCATAGTTTGAGGACCCATGAAGTAGGATATTGTTTCTTTGCCGCTCTCACTGCCTCAAAATATACATGATTGTGGGCTACAATTGTAGCCTCTGGGAGTCAACCATCTTAACAGAGGGGAAAGTTGCTGCCAGTCAGAAACTTGGCAGGCAATGATCTGACCATGACAAAAGGACTGAATTGAGGTCCCTCTCCCACCCTCAGAGCACCATCCTCATACCCGACCAGGAAGACAGGCAGAGCTGGCAAGAGGCTGTGTGGGAGAAGTCTATGCAACAAATATTCCATCCAGGTTTAAAGGGACAGCAATCTTCATCCATCCATGACTTTTGTTTTCAGCAGATCCTGTTGCTGATCCTGATAGCTGATTTTTTATTCTGTCTGGAAAACACAATGAGAAAATAAATGGCTCTAATTAATGTGTATGGGCCCAACAGTGATCCTCCAGCCTTGTTCCGTGACTGCTTTAGCAAATTGTTTGATATGCATATGATTATATGAGGGAGATGGGATTTCAGTAAGATCTTAGACCCATGGAAAATATTGCCTCCACATGAGAGTAACCATGCATTTATATCTTCTGTTCATCATAACTGTTTCTGCTTGGATTATTATTATTTGGTTTCCACATCTTTCTTATATCAAAGCCTGTAAGATTGGAACACTGGTAATATCAGACCATGCCCCAGTTTGTTTTGACCTGTTACTTACAAATAGTCTAAGGTCTGCTGGTCTTTGGCATTTTAATGTTTCCTTGTTATTTATTATGTCTTGCTAAGCTACAAGAATATTTTGAAATCTGTGAGGGTACAGCCAACGCAAACTTCACGTATGGGAGAAATTTTAGAAGGCATGAAGATGGGAGACAATTGCATGGTTTGGATGTTATGGTCAGATGTCCAGTGAGGTAGATATGTGTTAGTCCTTTGTAGCAAGAGCAACAAAGATTCTTGTAGCCTCTTAAATCTAAATGCATATTGGCATAACCTTTTTAGGTTGGTGGTCAAATGTGGATTGTGCAAGTCTAACAGGCACTTCAAAATGTGGCTGTGATGGGTAGTCGCAAACACTCATTTTCCAGAAGGTAGATTGACTGACTGAAAAGAAAATTAACTTGTCCAAGCCTGCATGAAATATTGAAAGGGTGCCATGTTAGTTGCACAACTAGGGGCCCCAGACAGTACCTGAAGGTTATAGGATATTTGGGATTCCCTGATCCAAGGTCAGAGACAATGCTCTGATGTTGGAGGGGGGAAATCTGAGCTCTCACCCCACTTCCCTTGCAGCCAGCAGGGGGCTGGGCGCGGAACTACAGCAACTGCTCTCTGATACCGGAAGCTCAACCTGAGGGAAAGGGGCATTTGCTAGGAGGGGACTGGAAAGGCCACACTATGATCCTCTCCAGTCTCTTCCCCTTTCTAATGCACCCTGGCAGGTCTAGAGTGGGAGGGCAAGGAGGCACTCTTTCTTCTGCCACTCTTTCGGCCCTGCATATACATCCAAGGTCAGGATTACGCTAATTACAGGTTTATCCCATAGGATTGCACCCAAAGCTAGTTTTCCATTCACACGGGGTGGTGGAATTTATGCAAGTTGTTCTCCATCTGCAGTTCCTGCAGTTTATCTCACAGCAGTTCTAAATTCGCAAATGCTTAGGTGATGTGCAGAGGGAAATGCGAGGCCTGAAGGTCCTGTGACTTCTGTTCAGGGAAGCATATTAAGCATCGTAAACAGTGCATTGTAATAGCATCATGTCATATTTGTGGCTGCCACTTATATAGGACGGAGTATATAAATGATGAGAAAATAAATAGGCAGATGCATAGTGAAAAATATTTTATATGATGGTTATATGATTTCATAGTTGATTAAATTTTCCACAGATTGGCACAAAGGACAAAATATATTAAGACTATATTATATGCACCAATCTTTCTTATACACTTTTCTTCTTTGAAAAAAATATTTTCAGCTCATTAGTGGCTTTTTAAATAATCATGTAACCAATAATTAGCTCTGGTAGAGTTACAAGTCACAAATTGACCTTATCATGAAGTCACCCATTGAGTTTGTAAGTTACTGTAACTGGCAAATTATATCTGACTTTCAAACTAATAGTTGAGTTGTGTCCTTTTTTTACTTTATACCATTAGGGGAAGTTGGATTCTTTACTCATTGTAACTTTTTTTTTAACGAACACTGTGAAGTGATTTGATCTTACATGACGTTTTTATGCATGGCTTAATGACCCTGGAATCATTCATTTTTCCATCATGATACTAGACCAAACAAGGGAAGTGAGAGGGAAAGGGTATCCCAGCAACTGAAAAAGGCTTGGCGGGCTTATCCTGTGAGTATGAGAGCCCCATGACTCAGCTGTGATGGGAAGAAGCAATCTGTGAGCCCATTAACAGGGTGAGATAATCCTTTAATGTAGTGCATGACATGAGATCACAATTAGTAAGGATTTAGATTCTTGACTTTCTCCAGTCTGGTTAGTTCAGATACAAAACTGTCTCCTTCCTGTCAGACAATCTAGAACAATCTGTGCCTGAGAATGCTGGAGTCAAGGGCAAGCAATTTTCAACAATATGTTATAAAGGAACGCCGCCGCTTTCTTGGTGGAAAGGGGCTCTCGAGTCACATTGAGAAGAAAAATACCTTGTTAAGGTTTGCACATTCCCACTGCAAATGGCAAACCCTCACAGGGCTACGTGCAGCTTTGGAAACATGCTGTTCAATTCATAGTTCAGTACTAATCGTTTCTGCTTTTGGGGCAGGTTTACCTGATTGTGAGAAAACTATTTAACTTGTTTCTGCCTGGAACAAGGTATTAATTCAGGGCTCTAGTGAATGAAAAAGAAGATAAGGGGTCTCTGGATAAAGGAGTTCCTGGATAATACAGGGATTTCCCTTTATGTCTGTTTGATCTTGGTACAAGGATATATCATTCTTAAAAGGGAAACAGTTTGACAGTTGAAACTCAGGACATCTATGAAATGGGTATTTGAGGGGGATCTTGAGGACTGGGATATACAGACAGAGGTCTGTCCCAGTATTTGAGTTGTTCCTGCTCAAACCCCGCACCCCCTTTTAAAGGGATTCCAAACCTTACTGTCAACTCGTATCAGTGAACTGGTAAATTCTTTCCTTAAAAAAAAAAAAAAAAAACGGAGGAGGGATTCACTTTTAGTCTTTCCTCAGCCCCTAGATGATTGGGAAAAGTGCAAAACTGGCTTTTGCAAGGGAAATGGGAATCTCCCCAAGCATCCCCTTCTCAGCTGAATGTCTGTCACAGCTTGGGCTTCTCTTAACCTGTTAACTTCAACCTGTCAAGAGAAAACTGGGGGTGAGGAGGTTTTTGAGCATCCTCTGGACACTGTGCAAGAGGGTAGTTGCTGTTCCTGGACAGCAGAACCTCTGCTACATGGAGCCCCAGGCAAGGCTTGCAATGCTCCCATCCGAGTGAACAGGAGTAAAAATGTTGTAGGTGCAAACAACTTGTAGAAAACCTAGGCAACCGTGAGGAGATGCTCCAAGATCTGCAGGGGCACGTTGAAGGGGCTCTCCACTGCTACCCAAAGGCAGATCAGGAGAGCTGGATGTCAAGCCAGCTGTCCCAGTCTTCAAAAACTGAAATTTTAGACAGGCTAAATAAGTCTCAATGAAGCTCCAGACTGTGGCCGAGAGGGAAGAAGCCAGGGCAAGCCACTTGTGCAGCAGCTGCCACAGGCAGTGAGCAGGCTAACTTGGGAAGAGCAGCAAGGGGTTTCCTGCTGCTTTCACAAAGCAAGTCACTGGCCTTGGATCTTTTCCCGTAGTGCAATCACTTGTCCATGCTTGGAGGACATGACATCAAAGTGGGAAAAAAAGCACTAGAACAGTCCATTGATTCTCATGATGGATAACATGTGCTCAGTTTGCACAACAAAGCAACCAGCCACTGACTGTTATTGTGGGTTAGTTGTCATGTCATGTAAACCCAATTAGCCTTCACCCCTAATATCCAATATGGAGGATTGTAATACATCTGTTACCTTATAAGTAACAACATACTGCCTTTTCTATTCTTTGGTACTCTGAGTGCATGGAACGGCAGGTCCAGTGCACTAGTGTTTTCCCTGTTTCACTGCTGCTGACATAGCAGCTCCACAGGATACCCTCTATTTAATAATGTTATACCATTATAATAGCTAATCAATATTTTACATACACATATTTAATCAACACTTTTTCCATATTGGAATGCAGGGTGTCAGTGTGGGTATGTTTCACATGAAATAAAAAATAAGTGATCTTCAGCTAAAGAAATTTATTTATTTACTGGATTTATAAACCACATTAAATTATATCATCAGGAATAGTTAACCTCAAATTATAAAGAAACCAGCTATATATCACCAACAACCAATTTATTACTGTCCTTTGAGGTAAGATTGGAACCTCTTCAGTGGCAATCTCAATCAAAATATATTCTTGATTGTATTCAAGTATAGTTCCTAATGTATTTTGCTTGTTTCCTTCATCAGCCACGCTCAGTATGGCCCTTACAGAACCAGTTTGGAACACTGATTAGCACTTTTAGTGTGTACATGTAAAATGATGCAGTATGTGAAGCAGCCCTCAGCTTGAGCAGGTGTACTTTATGGTGTCTGCTAGAACTGACTCTATGCATGTTGGTATGAATGACATGAATGAAGGATGCCAATTAGCCAGCTGCTTCTGAACATTACACCTGGTCTACTTGCATTTTTCTGTAGAGCAATGTAAGGTTATGCATAGCTAGAGGTGATAAAGCTTCCCTCCCAGATTATGTAACTATTTTAAATGTAATCTTTCGAAGGCAGAATGAGGAAGTGCATCACTTTTCAAATCCACCTCTCTTAGTTGGTTATTCGGGTAAGAGTTCAAGGATTTGGGAATAAAGGCTAATGGACCTGCTTCCTCTGAGAGAGAGAAAGAGAAAATGGGAGAGAGAGATTGTTGGTTATGCTTAAGGTCACTAGGACATCTCTACTGAACATCTGCAACCTTGGTTCAGGGTGAGTGAATGAATGAACTCCAATTTTAATAATTCAGATCTCTTCATATAGATGAACTGGCACTTTTAATAAATATTTTAAAAGGATTCTGAATGAGGTACAATAAAAAATGATCAGAGAATGACCTTTTAGATAATGCGATACATGCTGCATTTTTAAAAGTGGTCTAGCAGCTAAAAGTCTCAGTATTCATATCAATAACATTTTATATTGAAGAGTTTCTACTGTTATTTGGCACATACTGTTTTATGATTCCAAAATAATTTGGGAAAGGACAGAACTGTAGCCTGTCACATAGCTTATGGCCACCAATATCAATGATGTCCAAGTGTGTGTGTGAGTGTGTGCGCGCACACACACAAACCAATAAGTTAAGTGTTGGATCATCAACACATTCAAAGAAAATTGCTATTTTGCTTTTGCTGGTTAAAATTCATATTCTGGTGCCTCCATATATGATAAATGAAAGATAATTGATTATTAGAAAGGACTATGCAAAGACAATCCAGATAAAACATCCATTGGTTGGAAAACCTTAAACACATTTGCTCCCATACAGAAATCTGTTAGCGCAGAGGTGCTCGGTGTAGGCATTGGACCCACTACTCTTATAATGAGCCAGTCAAAAGTTGTTGGATCTGATTCTGATTCAAAAGAGGAGCCAGAATATGCAGTGTAATTTGCAAGGACACCAGACCAAGAAATAAGTCAAGCAGTCACTGGGAAACACACCACTTCCAATTCTGTAAGAAAGTTAGTGAGCACAGTGATATGGAAGGGCGGAAACTCAGCAGCTTTAGTCTGATCTTGCAGCATCACGTTAAGAAGGCAGGCCAATGGAGAAGAATCAGGCATTTCAGGTGTTTGGTATGTAAGCCCCAAGATCCACCTCAAAGGTGGGGTCAGCTCTTTTCTGTTTGGAAGGGAAGAGAGAGAGAGATTCATTTGAAAATAAACTTATGGTTCTTGCCTAATTTTCATTCTCATAAAGTCTCATTTCCCTAATGACCAGTATTATAACTTTGCTTGTTTCTTTTGTTACTGCTTTCTGCAATACTCTTTTTTTGTATTAAAAAGCCAGTCTAAGTAATAACTTTTACTTAGAAAGCCTTTGTCCTGAGCTGATTGGAAACAGTCTGATTGAATAGTGCAAGAGTATGGCAGTTTGGTGTTATTCCAAGCCTCTTTGTTCCATTGCCTCTGCACACCCGGAAAGCTATGGAAATTGTCCTTTAATTTCTCTCCTATTCCATTTAGGTTAGGTAATCTCCAGTATAATAAAGTGTAATAAAGTATAATAAAGTGACGGGTGCTATCGGAAGCCAATCTGAAGTCATAACAAAATGCTCTTGTTTAAAATAAAATCGGAAGTATAGATCATAAAGCAGAAGAAAAATCTATATGAGATTCTAAATAAGAACAGTGCTGTAGCAAACGACATGAACTGTGGGATGTTTGCCCATTTCAATTTTCAGGAAAATTTGCCTAGTGTTAAATAAAATTATTATATTTAAAAATGATAACAAAAATGACCTCCATCGTGGGGTGGTATTTTGAATAAAGTTAGGTAAGATTCAGCTTCCTGCATTCATCATCTTTTGATATCAAAATTAGATAACCTCTATCCCCAATTTTATATGTGAATGGGATGGATATGTAAAGAAGAAATGTGGCTGCTATCATTGGCCGGGGGGGGGGGGGGACCTGCAGGAAGTTTGCCTCCCACCCACAGTGGTTGGCATCATATTGTGGAAGCAAAAGGAATGACACTGTGGCCTCTGTCCATGGTCTAAGAGTTCCCAGACAGTTGTCCCACTGCCCCCCCCATTTGCTTATTATTTAATAAAGGTTATATCTCATTTTCCTTAAAGTGGGCTTACAGTAGGTATGAGATTTAATAGAACAGCGGCAACTGCATGTTCACAAAACATCAGTGACTGACTGAATCCTCTCCCTGGGAGCATCACCACCTCAGAGGTCCTTCCCAGAGGGCAGAAGATGCCAGTTTGCCCTGAGCAAGAATGAGGAGGGCAGTCCAGCTGGAGCAGCCCCGGATGGCCATACCGTTTTTTTCACCTAGAAAGGTGTTCATACAACAAAGCCATCTTTGTCTGTTGCTTTAGCAGTTTTTCCATGACATGCTTTTTTAAAAAGAAGTTTTACAATCACCTTTCCATATCAAAGCATCTTCCTCTAAAAGTCACTGATGAGCATTTGAAAGTGCCATAGTTTTCGAGTGTAATCGGATAATGATTTTTTGTGCGATTAGATGTTAAATCAGAGGATTAAGGTGCTGTTCTTAGGTAAATGAAGTTTGGGGACTTTAAAAAAGTAGGGAAAGAGCCTTTTGTGACCTGTTGCCTTACCTGGTGACCTTGTCAGCCACCCCTGTCAGCTCCACCTTCAGCAGTGATAATCCAAAATGCCTTAAAGCAACATTGGCAGTGAAGGCATAACTAGGTCTCAGATTATCTCCTGAACTCTGTTGCACTTTGGAGCCTACTTTAAACATTGACAGAGGCCAGATCATCCTTCTCAGTTTATGCTAGAAAGAAGTTAGCAAGAGACACCTGGCCAGACAATGGCTAGTAGCTTGTAAACTGGACAAAGAAAAGAATAAAAAAGGCAGGGAGATCAGAAGCCACTGACTCGGAGCAGGGTGTTTGAAACTGGTTGCCTTCCACAGCTAACACCATTTAATTCGAAATGCATCCATTGTCTTACTAGTCACTAGAAAACTTGCTATGACTTACAGTGGGTTAAGATTGCTCCTTCAGTGCCCTGGATATGTTTCTTGGCTTATGTTCATATGTGGTCACAACAACCAATGTACTTCCAACTTCCTAATTACATAGACATTACATAGGGTAGAATAGAAATTCCATGATAAGTACATAAAAATAAATAAGGGGCTAGATCCAGTCTTTGCTGCTGGTGAACAGAAGGGCACATTCTATCCATGGTGAATTTTTGATCCAGCAGAAGGATTCCATAGAATGCTGGACTGGATGAACTATTGGTCTAATCCTGCATAGCATTCCTCTGATGTTCTTATGTCCTTAAGACCTGATTCCCAACACATTGTTTTACTGCTTTTACTCTGCCAATTTATATACTACTGTCAACATATCAGGAACATGTCTCTGTACATGTAATGCTGTAGTTTGCACTGAGATAGCTTTTATGTCTTGCAAGAAGTTTAGTGTTAAAGGAACTGGCATTTCATCAGTACCCAAGGTTTGTATTGGATCACTGTAGATGTAACCAAATTGGAAAAGAGTACCACTTTTGCAATTGATAAGAATTAGACTGAATTAATAGCATTTAGTGATAATCTCTGATAATAAGTATCTTTGGCATCAAATCTCAATTGTGTTGGAATAGTTTTCCATCTATTATAAAAATATTCCCATATTTGCTGTTGGCCAATGTAATCTTATCTGCTTATGGAAGAATCAACCAAATCCTGAGTTGATCTGAATAGTTGGTTGGCTTACAGGAGCTTTAAGAATTGTAGCTATTAAATTGAGTTTCAGTTTCAATCTTGCCCAGTTTGGTGCCTTGCAGATGTACAAAACTGACAGGGGGGATTATGGGAGTTGTAGTCAAACACATCTGGTGGGTTCCAGATTGAGAAAGACTAGTTTGAGGTCCTTAATGAGAGCAGAAGCAACACATTCACCCCATACTTATGTTTATTTGAGTGTCAGTTCATCTGGAATACAAGAGTGTGGCAAAAATCTAAGAAGAACATTGCAGCATTTGGTTCTTCTTATGAACAAACTTAAATACAAATTGTCTATGGTATACTTATAGAGTGACTTGTGACACTCCCATGTCTGATACTGAGAAATGACAAAAATCACATAGAAACATAATATTTGTAATGTAAGTACCAGGCTAGATATGGCAATTGATTTAAGCCATTAACATGCGTGGATTTAAATGCATGCCTATATGTGACACCGCAGGGGGTGCATAAGCAGTATTGGGACTGAAGGGTAACTTTTTCTCCATTGTAGTTCCAGCAAAAATCACCTTACTCTCAAATGCTACAATTTGTGTTTGCTCAAAAGCTCCCGTTGGCGCATATGGAAGCATCTCGAGGGAAGGTGCTTTTTCATTGTGACCATGGCACAGCGGAAATGATTAGACCTCCTTCCATGGTGCCATTCTTGTGCCCCTCCTAATGTCTTACTACATACATTTTTGAGGTGCACAGATCTTGATCTCATTTCAGTGGAAGGTGAGCCATGATGGATGAAAGAGCCCCATGCGCCACCCGTTATGCACTGATAAGGTTGCAGTGGTGATGTTTTAAGCACAGCAGCAGATTATAGCTTGTGGGCATTGTTTTTAGGATATTTCTCACACAGCTGAGTGGGTGATGCCTGCTTGTGATAAATGTCTCAGAGCCAATTTGCACAAGTACTTAATCAAAAAGCCCAAAGGAACTGCTCTCTCGCCATGGCTTCTATTCCAAGGAAAAGTAGCATTCTAGGATTGGTGGGTTGATTGTGATGGCTTAAGCAGTTTATACTACAATCCTGATATCTTTGTAAGTACTTTGGAAGGGAAAAAGGACCTTGCTTCTAGGAATACTCCTAATTTAGGAATTCTACAGACTGGAATGACACAGCATCTCTTTCTTTTTCCCACAAACATTAGTAGGGCCTTGTCAGATTTAAGTCCTCACGCACCAATGTATTATTATCCCTTTAACATTTTATTCAAACTGTTTGAGGGAGGGGTTGAATACATTTAACTCTAACATTCTGTCAATTTGGAAATATTTCAATTACATTTTTGAAACAGAGCCAAACTAGCCAGCTCTAGGATTGTTGCTGATGTGTCCCAAAGCTACATGACATCATTATGCCTCCATCACACTCTGAGATGCAACACTTAGAGAGCCAAACCTGGCCATCAAAGGGTTTTGCAAGCCTGGCCTTTGCACTGCGCTCCTTCTTTCCTGCATAGGAAGCCTGGAACCCTCCAAGTTCTGAGAGTTGCAGGGATCCAGAATGGACTGTATTCTTAATCAGTGCTTGATAAATGCCACTGGAGAGAGTTAGAGTCGTTCTCCTTAATATTCCCAGAATACTGTCTTCAGGAATGGGTAAGTGAACAACACCTCTGGCATTCAGTTGTTTAAGTGAATAAATGCTATAAGACCATGTTCTCTATTTAAGTAAATGCTATATCAAGTCCAGCTAATTTACTATCCAGTTGCTGCAATGTTATTACAATTTTCTTGGTTGCATGTAGAGATAAATTAGTAGCAAGTAGTGATTTGCTGGAATTAGAAGTGCCTGACTGTCCACTCTCTGGAGGCTCAGACAGTGTGGCTGCTTTCTGGGCCCAAATCATGATGGCTCACAGAATACCTTTGACATCACGCACCTAAGAGTCTGACCCTCCTTCTGTGTTCCCTGCTGACCTTCTCAAATGCTTTCTTGTCTGGATCATCTTCATGCCAAATTGAAATCACAAGACCGGACAGAGAGCCATTTTTGCAGGCTGTTCTTCATTCTGGTTGCTGCTCCTCACCAAAGCCCAAGTCTTGATGTCTTCCAGAATGGTGTGAGAATATTTAATTCAAGCTGGCTTTTGGTAGGTAGGAATAAGACAAGATGGAATTAATGCACTATAACTGGGGGTTTACAACTAATATGTTCTTATCTGCCTGATCCTCTTAGGAGGAGGATAAACTAAAAAACAAAAAACCCAAACTGAATAATACATACATTCAGAAATTTCCCCTGGAATGGCATCTCTCTTAACTCTCAAGTTTTTGCCATCTAGAAATCCACACAGAGGGCTTTCACAATAAACTTTGCCATTGTAAGGCTGTGGACCTTTGCTCCTTACCTGGTTGAAAGCCTCATTAAATCCAGTGGAACTTCTAGGCATGCATAGAATTGTACTGTAAAGGTGCATTCCCAAAGGCAGCCACCTTCTGTGACATTAAGTGCCATTCTTTAGCAGGAGTGGCACTTATGATGATGGAGGTCCACCTTCCCTTGTATGCTTAAAGGAAGCTCTGTGGGTGTAGATCCATTACTGGTGCTGGGTGGTTTGGTAATTTTGGGGGTGCAGTTGTGAGCTGTTTCCCAGCATTCCTCCAAAGGGAGCCTTCTGGAGCTGATGTATTTAATCCCTTCCCATTTATCACAATGGGAGAGGGGGAAATGAACAAGCAAAAGAAGGTGGCAATGGTAAAAAGGTAAGGAAAAGCTTCTGGCTCACCTGCCATCCTGGCAGCGGCAAGTACATAAAACTCAGAAATAGCTGCAGCTCCACCGTTAAATATTCCAGCCCTAGTGCCACGTGTGCAAAATCAAGCACAAAAGATGTGATTCACATCATTGGTCTGCCTCAGATAGTAAACATTTCCTTAAACTTTAAGTGAAAAAGGAAAGCCCTTTGGAGAAAGGCCACAGCTTAGGGTCAGAGCATGTCCTTAGCTTTCAGAAAGACCCAGGCTCAATCCCAGGTAGGGCAAGAAAAGTCTCCTTCCCAAAACCCTGCAGAGCTGCTGTCAGTCAGAACTGGATGGGCCATCAAAGCTGCTTTCTGTGTTCCAGAATGGGTATCAATAATACTATCCATGCTGGTACTAAAGATGCCTACTTAGAGTTGAGCTTCGTTGATTTGCTTCATGTCAATTGTGTTTTGGGAACAGGCTGGAAGAGAGAAATCCATTAAAGCACACTGGTTGTATTGCTACGTGTGTGTTTCAGTGGGACTTTTGCATGCTTCCTATATTGTCTTATAGAAATGCATGGAAACTATGTTGCAGCAAAGCTCAGTAAATTTCTTCTTGCAGTTGGCCAAAAGTGATGGAGAAAATTACAAAAGAGAAGGGTATTTTTAAGTTTTCCCATAATAAGCGAACCTGGAAGAACATTACATTAGAACACATAAGAGGGAATAGAGATGTTGCATAGAAATAGTCTATGGAATTCAGTGCCAGAAGAGATAATCAAATCACATAATTTAGCTAGATGACTTTATAGTCACTAATTAGGTCTATAGCTGTGCAAACTACTGCAGTGATAAGGTAATCAGACTTTTTGCAACAGATCATAAGATGATCACCTTCAGGGTCAGGAAGGAATTATTTTAATCTTGCTCACATTGTAAGACTCTTGGTTATTTCTCTTGAATTCTTTCTGTGTACTATGTTTACAGAAACTGTTAGTGGATTGTGTCATAAAATGAGATAAAACCTCCAATAGATTACTCATTAATACTAAAATAGCAATCCCAGTGATAGTGTCTGAGAAAGATGACTGTGGTATTTTACTGGAAAACGCTAGTGCAAAACTATTGCATTCATTGTAAGAAGAATAGCCAGGACTCCATTGCTGGCTCAGCTCCAGCATTAAAGGGCCCATCCTTGTCACATTTTTTACCAGTATCCTTGATACCCAGATGTATCTCCTCTGCAGAATACACAACAGTATATTCCCATTGCATTTACAGTGTGACATCAACACGTTCACTGTATAAAAATATGATTTGTAATCTCTATCTCGCCCTCTCTATCTGTGGTTGGTATACTGCCTAACTCTCAAATATTTATTTATTTATTTATTTACTATAGCATTTTTAGGCCGCCCCCGTCGCAGAAAGCCTCGGGGCAGCTTACAAATATCCTCTGGGCAGTTTACCATCATAAAATCACACAACAGTGAATAACAAAGCTATAATAAAAATATAAAAACAATACAATATTAAACATTAAAACCATTAAAAGTATGAAAAACACTTAAACTCTGAGGAGCCAGAAGTAAAATAAATGATCAAGCTATGGATTAAATATTACACTTAAATATTAAATAAAATATCATTTTAATTCCAGTTGGTGTCTTAGTTTTTGTGCATTTAATTACTGCAGTAGTTACCTGGTTTACCTGAATGTCTGAAAAAGTCTATGGGGATATGGAAGAGGGTTGATGCTGTTACCGGATCCTGAGCCATAAAAACATAAGGAGACCCCTCTTGGATCAGACCTAATCCAGCATCTTATTCTTCACAGTGGCAAGCCAAATATTTCTGGGAAGCCTCTAAGGAGGACTTGGAGGCATTACTCCTTCTATGTTATTGCTCCCCTTCAGCTGGTGTTCCCTAGTACAGCATTTCAGTACCTGGAACGTGCATTATAGTCATCAGGACTAGTTGCCATTCACAGGCTTTCTCCTATCAATTTGTCTAATCCCAGTCTTTAAGCAATTTAAGCTTACAGCCATCATCATGTCTTATGGCTCAGAGTTCCATAAATTAATTGCCTGCTGTGTAAAGAAACCCTTCCTTTTGTCTGTCTCAGATCTCCACCTAAGCAGTTTTAGTGGACTCTTATATCCTGAGAGAGGTCATAGTCAGCCATGGACCAAACAGAGGTGGCATGGTTCAGCAGCAGCAGACCACTATGATTGAGATCGACATGGACAGGCAATGGTTATTCCAATGGCAACACAAATCCAGAATAGCAGAGCTGGTTGTAATTAATCCAGAACTGGTGAGCCAAAGGCGTTTAAAAATCAATGGTGGTTTGCCAGAAAATGTAAGACTTGTTTGGCTTTGGGCTGTTGATCTGGGAGCTCTGAAAAATGGGATGCTGTGGGTAAACTTGGTAGTTTCTTTGGTTTACCGAAGTGTCCTCATTTCCTGATTTCTGGCAAAGCAAATTCACTAGATGTTGTTTGGTGATTGTGGTGAAATTCTGGCTCTGAAAGAGGCCTTTTGGCTGAGTAGCTTTTAGCTTTTCAGTAGCTTTTAGCTTCAAGATACTATTGAAATCTCCTCTCTTGGATTAAATAATTGTTTTGTCTTTCTTCTGCTGTGGTGGATCGACTGTTGTGGCAGAAGAAAGGGATGTTTGGATCGTGAAACTGCTTCCAAGCTCAACACCATGGCACTCTCCAAGGATTCTTTTCTGCAGAAGTGAAATGTATGTGGCTGATTATAGATATGGTGGCCCGTTCTAATCTTCTAAGCAAAACAAGGGAGCTGTCCAACAGTGCCAGTGGTCAGAGTGGCAGTGCTGAGTTGTCCACAAACTGCTTGACCTCTGAGGTGTGTTCATATTTTGGTTTGAACCAGCACAGTTCCTTTTACCCACAACCTTTGGGGTATGGTACCTAGGAAGAACAGGGGTAGCTGTAACTGGCAGGTTACAGGTTTGATATTCTGTGAAGGGTCCAGCATTTGTAGTCCAGTTTTCTGGATATATGTGAATTGAGACAAGCTCTATATTGGAAGGGAAAAAACAGCCATTTGCTAAAGGGAAAAGAGTATAGTCAAGACAAGAAAGCAACAGGAAAACAAACCAGAATGATATCTAAAATGGAGTCTCCTCCCATAGCATAAAATAAGAATACGGTTAACAGTCATCTTGCTTGGGAATTTTAGTATATTTAGCAGTATATAATTATCACAAACAAAGAAACAGATAATGCCTCCTGTTTCTTTCATGACTTTCATTTCTTTCAGGAATATAAAAATGTTTACTGCAGAGATGTCCAAAGGTACAGCAGATTGTGCTTCCCAGCTTCAACAGAGTGCCTTGCCGTTTCTTCCAGTCTGCACTGATTTTATATATAAGCTAGTATTGCCTTTGAGAGTTGTTTCTTCAAGTCCTGATAGACATTAGAGATACATGGAGTATCTCTGGGAATTGCCATCAGGGAAGTCACAGAGTGTGGGGCAAGGAGAATAGCAGGAGATGGAGAAGAATGCTAACAGCTGTGGACCAGGTTGATAGACATTTCTGTTGCTGGGAAAGCGCTTTCCCCACAATCAGTCTCAGCCATGCATTTGTGGCAGCATGTCCTGTGGAGAGGATCTCCCAGTGGCTCTATTTCTCTGTTGGTAAAGTGGGTCATCACAAGGTTTATTAGGGAGAGGGCAGGAAAAGTAAGATTAAGCAGCAGGTTGAAGTGCCACAGCTGTTGTCATAACATAGATTTTGTGTCATGGAAAATCTTTACATGATTTGCATGATTCATTGCAATAACTAGGACAGGACAGAGTCTTTGTGGGGTGGAGACTCTTCATTGTATTTTGTATATTCTAGTGTACTAACTAGGAAAGATCCTGACTACCTCATCTTAAGGAATAATCCGCTCAGATATAAAATGACGTATGTTAGAGGTATATAGTAAATTTGGGATCTGTGGAAAGGTGGAATCAATCTTACACTCAACACAATATGTTTAATTTGAGAAATAATATAATAAATTGAATGCGTACTTACAGTATGAAAAAATAACTGCATGAGGCAAGCTGGATTCATTGACTTGAATTGATATAAAAATATGAGCATTTAGCATTAATTTTCAGAGTGAGCTTGGTCGGTAGGGCTCTCTTCTGTGAGTTTCACTGACCTGTGACATTCCAGAAATAAGTGTTTCCACCAGTTTATGATTGTTTGGGGAGCACCTGTCTTCCCAGTGCATTAGCAGTACTCTAAATGCCTTTGTCATTGGAAATGGAAGCGGAAGAGGAAACGATGGTTGCTGGCTTGGGGACAACTTCTAGGAGAAGTTGGACTAATGCAGTTAGGTGCTCATTTACTCAGAAATAAGTTCCATTGTGCCTAATGGATAATTCAGGATTGCAGTGCACCTTATAGATTAGAACTGAGAAGTTTTCCCTGGGAAAGCATTCTTATGTATAGAATTATGTCATGTATGGAATGACGACTGTCCAGAACAGAAAAAGGTGGAGGGGAGCTCCTTTTCTATTCTGCAAAGTTAATAGAGAAAAATGTAGACAATCAGCTTTCTCTGTTCTCCACATTAAGCCGCTGTCTTTTGACAATACAATTTTGAACACAGCGAATAGTAATTTTCTTCCTGCCACTCTCCCTGCAGTAGAAGTTTGTCATATATCTTTTAAATAAAGACTAATGATGCACTTTGAAATATTGCCTGAACAAAGAGCCATGGTGCTCTGTGTTGCTTAGCATCTTCCTGGAGATTAGGAGGAGGCTGTTCTCTGTCTCAGTAATGCTACTGAAGCAGAGGCTGCACACTGACACACTTGGGTAGCTTCTGGTGCCATTCCTGTCAGCGGGGAAGTGGAAGGTCAATGGCTTACAGATTGCTTCTTGTGATGTGGCAGCAGTTAGAGTGAGATCGCAGGACTTTATACAGTGTCCTGACACCGCTCGATGGCAGCTTATGTATGGATAAGCAAAATATGGAAAAAAATAATAATACTGGATCCAAAATGTGTACAAGGTTTTCTGGTTGTTCTCAAAACGCCTGCTGTTGAATAATCTTACTGGTAGTTTAGATATGCTGTCTGCAAAGGGAGGAGTGGTGATGCATACAGCAGCTATAAGGATATCTTATTTAACAATTTACATTTTTCATCTGCTGTTCCAAAGTAATGTTCCAAAGTATATTTAAAACAGCTAATCAATTACACTCCTTAATTTGAAATTGATGTAAACATTGCATTTACTGGTTAGCTATATGCTCAAAAGAGTGAACAACAAACAGGCATCAAAATGAGTAACTGACGCAACAATAAAACACAGGGGATAAAATATCTCTGCATCCGTCTTTGTTCAGTGAGAAGTTCATACCAACTTTGGAAAGATCTTCAAGCTTGAGGTTTGGTACTGGCATTTAATCTTCAACCTTTTTAGTGCAGAAATAAAACCATACATACAAGTGCATCTAAACATGTAAGGTGTGAGTGTAACAAGCTCAGGTTTGCAAATGCATATCATACAGGTTCATGTGCTGAAGGAGGAGGAACTGCTGAATTTTTCTTTTAGGTCTATATTCAGTGGGTTTACTGATACTTAATGTGTGAACAACAACCTTACATCAAGAAAGGAAGAGGAAAGCCCCACAGTTGTGAGGTACTATATATTGATTCCCTGTAGCATCCATAGGTTGAATATTGGTCTTGCCTGGGATGAAAGGAAGGCTGTTGTCAACTCCCATGGGACAATATGGGACAATATGTCCAAGTATTCTGTGTCATCTATTAAGACTTGAATAAACAATTCTGCAAGATGAACCTGGGTTTAAATGAAGCCTTCATCATTGCTTGTGTGAAGGATACACATCTGTCACAGGTTCTTAGATTTTCCTAGTGACTTTCAGTTGACAACTTGGAGCTTCCTGGGGCGATATATACAACCATTAGTAGAAAGTATATAGTGGAATCATGAGAAAAATTACTCAGTTTGGCATGGACTTCTTGACAGTGTGTCCATATATTTGTATATCCAGTGTCCAATAATGAGTATCATCAAACACAATAATTTTTGATCAACAATGTTCATATATGATAGCTCCCTTAGCCTTCCAACCTCCATGCTAGAAAGCATGGGGAATTTTGGCAAATGTGCATGTTCTTCACAGTGAGGATCCACCAAGAAATACTAGATAAACAGACAAACAAACAATCAAACAGTGCCTCATTTCTCCTACTCCAAAGTGTATTTAAAACCAGTGTGTAGCATACTATAAAAATGCTTTCATATTAATGATTTGAACATTGCCTGCCACTCATTTCGCTGTATTCCCAAGTCATATGAGCCAGTCATCTTGTATACTTATGAGTCACATCCTGCGTCACTTTGGCTCCTAGGTTGCTCCTCGTCAGCACTTGGTGTCTTAGTTAACCTTTTAAAAAAGTTGTTATCTACGTTATTATTTATTATTTTACATATATTTTCACCTGCGCAATGTGTGATTTTAAATTTTGTATTATCAACTTTTAATGGTGTGTTGTGTGTGTATAATCTATTGTTTCTTTAATGAATTTTGTGACCAACCCAGGGAACTTCGGCTTTTGGGCAGTATACAAATTAAATAAATAAATAAGCATAGCTTATTCAGCTTTATAAAGGTTGCATCTGCTTTAAATTATCAGAAGTGCTGGCTTCTGGGGCAGACAGACAAGTAATCAGGAGTGGTATAGTTAATTAAAGATGGTGTCACTAATACTGTTTATGCACCCAAGTCTTCTTTACCTGCTGTTCATATGAAAAATTCAGTCATGTTTTAATAAAAGCATGGCAGAGTTACCAAGACAACAGTGCAAAAAAATAAATGCTTGCTGTGAACTTATGAAATTTGTATTAATATGAAGCACATAAAGCCTTTGTTCCCATCAGATGATCTCAACAGGGAGAAAATTCGGATGGCCATGTGTCATACTCTAGTTGAAGTGCTATCAGGGGTTAGTCCTCTGTTTGGACATGCCCTTTGTTGGGAGGCCTGTCCAGTCCAAGTTACTCTTAAAGACACAGGAGGGAGTGCACAGCCTTGGTTGTCCATGCAGAGTTAGGTCCACAGGCCATCCTCCCCACTATGATGAGTTGTACTGCATCTCTACTTAAGTTATGGTAATGATTTCCAATTTCACAGCAGTACAACTAAATTAGCACCTACAAATCTGACGCAAATAGTATCCTAAATCTTGGTGATGTTTTCCATCTGTTTTTGCAATGCCTAAGTGCTGTTCTAGACAGAGTCAACTATGGGGGTGCGAGCAGTGGGGCGATGGTGGCAGGCTCTGACCCCAGCTTCCATGTGTCAAACATCTCTGCAAAATGTAGGGCCCAGATTGTGTCTAAAGGGAGCCAACATGGACACCACTTGTAGGGAGAGGCAGTTCCAGGTACAGAGACGGTGTTCCTGTGTGCACCCAGGGGGACCTGGCAGGATGGTGCTGCTGCTGCAACTCGCTTGTGTGTTTCCTCTGAGCACCTGGCTTGCCACTGTGTGTGCACAATGCTGGATGAGATGGACCCTTGGCCTGATCCGGCATGGCTCCTCTTATGTCCTTAAAGGGCACTGATCACACAGATGCTTAGTGTGTGAAGGGCAAATCTCGGTCACCAGGCATGACCCTGACTGTTCCTGCATGCATAAATTCTTGCCCAATTCAGAATACCTCAAGAGGGCCTTTCAGTGCCTCTGCATGTGCTTTTAGGTGTGTGTGTTTGTGTTAGTTAGGGAATCTGTGATGCTTTTGGCCATGTAGGTTATATAGATAGCTCTATGATTTAAGAAGTTGCAATATGTGAAATTCTCTTTCACTCTCTCCCCCAAGCCATATATAAATCTAGAGGCAAGCTGAAGAGAGTCTAAGTAATTTTCTACTTCTAAAAGCACAGTGCTGGAACATGAGGTGTTAAAAAGGAACTCATGCTGTTTGATCAAAACATTTATATGTGAGAGGAGAGGGGAAAGTTTAAAACCAAGATGTCTGAAGAGGGCTTTAAGCTCAGACGGATGGAAATGGCAGCCATTTTCACAAAAGAGTATCTAGATTGAACCTACGTGGGATGGAGAGGGACAGGGAAGTGAAGGGTAGATCCTGCACTCGTTCCATGCATATTCTGTTGGAGGTCAGAGCAGAGCCTACATGTGTTCAACTCTAACATTTAGAGAGCTCCATTCATTCCGGGAAGTCTAGGTTTGGTTGTAGGCTTCAAATGCACACACCAAGGTGTGGGGCAGGAATCCCTCAGCATTCCTGCACAGCCCCATTTTTTCTTGAAAAGGGGTTGCAGTTGAACAAAGTATCTTCTTCCAGGGACCTGTTTATGACTTAGTATATGCCTCTGCTCCTCTGTGAGCTCTGTAGCTCTTCATATCAACAGCAAATGGGAAAATTTTTCATCACAGGAGAAGATGAAATATGTTGGTATATTGGCCCTTTGTGTAGAAGTCTGAAGATGTTTCGCAGTAAAGAAATCATTAGATTTTAATACATCTACTTAAAGTATGTGGGTCCTCTGAGAAAACTTAAGCATTAGAAGAAACCTAATAGCACAGGCCTCCTACGTGCAATAAAAATGGTGTTGTTTCGGGCAGTGGAGTGCCAAGGAGTTGGGTAGAAATGGTTGAAAACTAATTTGCTTATCTCCCTTGAATACACTGAAGTGCGCACAGGGTTCCCAAGAGTTTCCCATCCACCTGTTTAGCATCTGAGATGAAAGGACAGTGAAAATCTTTTAACGGTTTTCAGGTGTTTGCATCATCTGTGCTGTTGCACCATGTTTCTGAAGGGACACTTCTACCCATATGCCTGTAATATAGGAGGCTGTTGGGACCTGCGTATCTCTCTTCATGTTGAAATGTGCAATCATTGGATTTCATGTAGGGGAAGCGCACATGTTACAGCTCAGTGTTCCAAAGACATGATGCTGCTGTTGAAAGTGATGTTTAGTTCACATGCTAAGTTTAAGTGAAAATACAAAATAGATTTTATTTTTAGGGAGGAGACTGAGTGAGTGAGTACGGCAAAATGGGCAATATACTAGGAAATTCCAACTTGGCTCCCATTTGTGGAGCATTTGCTTGAGTCAGTCATCTGAAGTGCCTGTCTAAGGTAGCTTGATGTTAAACACTTAGCCTATCAAGCAGTTGAACTTGAGTTTCAAGCAACTGCGTTTTCTATGTAAATATGTGGAACATTTCAATTCAGCCCAGGACTGAAAGAGTATTGGATGTACATTGTTGCATGTACACTGCCCAGGAGCACTGTTTGGAACTACTAGGTACTCAGCCCTGTACAATAAGTTTGGGTCCTTGCAGGGAAAGCGAAGGAGGAGAGAGGTGTAACAGGCACATGGTTTTAAAGAGATATGACTTACTCTCCAGCTCTTAGGGCTGTCTACTGGGGCTGCCTCGTGTCTGTTCCTCCCATCTGTCACTTTTCATTCAAAATTCTTGGTATTGTCAGCATCCCCCAAAAGGCAGAATAAACTCTGCCTTGTGGGGGGCACATTCCCATCATCCTGTGGCAGGACTGAAACTTACATCTCTTGCATCCTGTTAGAAGTTCATTCTTTCTTTATCCATGTGGTCCCTCCTTATCTCTTACAAAAAGCTTGCTCCCCATCCTGTTGGCACCAGTGCATAAGTATGTGGTGTTATTAGCATTGTTTGCGTGATCACTGACATCTGAGAGGACACAAGACACTCTGGGAGAGCTTCTGGCTTCTACATGCTTATCTTCTCGCCACTGGCACATGGGATTCCCCTGATGGGAGAGAGACTGTGGGCAATCCTAGATCGCCTACCAACGCTGTGCGTCCGAGAGCAATGTGTGCACATCATAAGGGGTGATGCTGCGGTGGCACTCCTGCCATTGCTGCATGTTGACTGGTGTCCTCCCTTTGTACCTAGTTCAGGAACAGTTCTGTGCATGATGGGAATGGCTTTTGGAATCACTTCATTATCGGTTGTTTCTGCTGGTAGCGCTTTGCTACTGCCAGTGCATGAAGTCACAACTGGGTGATGCCAGCGTCCGTTCAAGTACAGCAGCTGATGGGGTGGCTGCTCCTGGAAGTGGTTTTTCAACATTGTCTTATATATGCAAGGTCTTGTTTAAAGATATTAGCAGCATCAACATTTTGTCAGGCCACTGGTGTATTTTGTAAGATAACAGAATTGGATCATTATTTGAGTGTGGGACTTCTGTCATCACTTTCCCGGAAACCAGTCTTATTTCTTTAGTTATTAGGGGATTTGTCTTTGAACACATGGCCAGTTGCTTCTGAGCATCATCAATGCAGGGCACACAGTCATGAAATATTTTCCTTGTTTCTTCTACATGGAAGTTATTAATGAGTGTGGAAGCTGTCCAAATTGTAAAGCACATCCCAACTGTTCTTTGATCAAGCAATAATATTTCCATCTGTGAAATAAACAGTAGGATTCTGAGTTATTTTGCTCTAGCATTCAGCAATGAGTGATGAGTGTGAGCTGAATGCAAGGAGTTGAGGTTTCCAAAACGCTTCATTATAACTTTTGTTGGGGACATTGGTTTTGTTTTTGTTTTCCCCTTTTTTTTAAAAAATCTGAAAGTTCATTTTTAGATATAGTCCACTTTCAAACAACACAACAAGCCATGGTGGGTTTTTTTTACCATTGTTTGTTTGTTGTGTTGCCTGAACACAGTCATAGTATTTTACCATGGTAAGTTTAGAAAACATGATAAGGAACAATGGTTTGTTCTGTGATATTTCTGTACTACCAACAATGGTTTGTTCTGTGGTTTTTCTGTACCACCATGGCTTGTCATGCTGTCTGAATGAGGATTATGGTTTCCACAGTGCTGGTACACAACTAGCACAGACCATCCTGGAAGAAGTGGCAACTGCAGCAGCCGCTCCACTCATCCAGTCTCTATGTCTGAACTGATGAGGAAGAGGCAGATGATGGAGGCAGGGAGCAATGCACCTTCAGGCCCAGTAGCCAAGGGGAAACATGCCAACAGTGGGAGGACTGAGTGGGGAGGATGGAACTCATGATAATGTGGAAGCCACCTGACTGTCAGGTAGATTATGGTAAAAAACCATGAGCTACAGTAAGCATGTAGGGTTGCTTGTTGTGTTTTGCTAACACAGCCGTAGAATTGTATGGATAATGGATGCAATCTGCTTCATATTAAAGTTACAGGGTGGGGACCAGAGTTTCTGGCTGGAAGAGCCATGGAATAATTCTGTTAAAATAATTGAAGAAGAATTAATACTGCTTTCAAAAGCATGTCAGTTCACAGTGTTAACAGTCTTTGAGTCCAGTTCAAATTTTGCTGAGCTATATTTGGGTAATTGACTCTAAGCAGTGATTTCTTATATGTAATATTATGAGACTGAATTATTTTAGATAATTTATTTAGACTGTGATAATGTATATAAAATTATCTGTGCTCTAAGAAAAAATGCTAATTATTTAGGAGTGGGAGTATGCAGTAATCAACTTTCCTTGAATGTGTGTGTGTGATGACAATCTTAGATAGAGCTATGTGAATTAAAAATGTATTTTAAAGGAAGCTTCTAGACCTCATTGTTGTAAACCAAAATTTAAAAATATGATGGTACATGGAAAGCTTTCCAGTGTAGCTAGAGTACCTAAATCTAGCCACATGGGGGTGCTGTGACAGTGACTGTTCCAAGCCTTTTGCAAGGATGACCTGCTTCAAATGAAACAGGAATGCTCATGTGTTACCTCAAAAGTGGTAGGGTATGGAAGAGGACAACTTTAGTCAAAAGCTGGGAGCCAGTAACGAAAAGTATATTATCTTTGGGAGAAACTTTTTAAATAGATCTACCTATCTTTCTGTCTGTCTTCCTCCTATAGCTATGGCAGGTGTTACCCATAGGTGCATGCTAATAATATCCTATGACAAAAAATAAAATGAAATAAAATAAAAAAAATCCACAAATGCCATTTCTGTTTCTGGTAGGCCCATTTAGTAAGACCCCTCAATTTTTCCACTGTACCCTGCCAGCTACTAAGATCTTAAGACAGACCAGTTTTTAATGACTGCTATTGTTAACCTAAAAGGAAGAGGTGGGAAAAGGTTACATGGTTCTTATACTGCTTAAGACAGAACAAAAAATGGAAATTTGAGATGAACATATGTGTTGTTCATGTGCACTTAAATTTTTTTATACAGCATGAAAGATTGCATTGTGTCATGTTTTGTCTATTATTGCTGAGTTAGGCAGTGATGTCCTGCCAATGTATTAACAAAGGCTCCACTCAAAACTTATCCCAGGAACCTATCCTAAATCTTTGCAAACAAAAAATGAGCTTGTTGGCGAAATACATGGGTGAGGGAATGGGGAAACTATTTGTTTGATTTTTCCATTTGAACTGCAGCAAACTCTCGGAACCATAGCAGAAAACTGAGGAACTCATTCGTGAAAAGTCTATTCTATACTGTATGTGTGTATTTGGCTGTGGCTTTCTTTTTTATCTCCCATTATGTGAAGGAGAAATATGGGTGTATTTCCTGTTAGTTCCGAATTGGCACTGGAGTGTGATGTACTCAGACTAATCTGAGAAAATGTGAGGCTGTGTCATATGGGGAGCATTTGCCACCAATGCCAGGTTCTTTATTACTTTGTACATGAACTTATTATTGTTCTGTTCCTGCCCCTTGTAGCATTCCTGGATGCCTTGGTTTACCTGATTTTTGTTAGTTTGGAATAGAGAATGTTTAGCTGTTACACCTAGTTAGATTGCAAAATCCATACTGCTGAGAAATACCTAACGTTAATCCTTTCTGTAGTTCTCAAAGGGAAAGAGAAACCTAACTCTTTCACTTGGCTCGTCTAAGGCAGTTGCTGCTGAGAGGCTGTCATGTGGCATGTTGGTTTGCAATAGTGCGAAGTCAGCTTGTTTGCAGCTTGACTTATCTGTCCCATTGTTCAGGGAGGAGATATATCAGTGTTTAATCTTTTGTGTGCACTGATTTGTTATTTAGCAGTGGCCTCTGTCCAATTTGAATTAGATGAAGGGAGTGATACAAGATAAGTGCCATGCCCAATCATTCCTAGGATCTCTTTTCTTTCCTCAGAGGAGGAAATTATTTTTTCATGCTGTTTAGTAGTTTCTGCTCTGGATTAGCCTGAAGATTAAAGCAGGGCAATTTACGATCTTCGAAGCTGCACACAGTTCACCAACCAAGCATTTTGCTCACCAGGTGCTTGAACTCTTCCCTAACCCCTGTCCCCACCCTGTTTTTGTAGCCCCAGGCAAGTGGAAAAATGTGCACGTTAGTATACCTATGATGGGTTGTTTTACTTAGCTGGTGGGATGCATTCACCTTACTGGGTCACAAGTTGGGCAGCATGATGCGAATGTACATAAAGTAACGCTAAAGCACTGGATTTTAGCACAGGAAAGGATATTCAATGCATAGTTGGAAGCCAACAGAGTTTGGCAACCAGGTGCTAACATTGTTAACACTGTTTACTTAGATATACTCTTTACTGAAACCAAGGTGACTGTTTTTTAAGTAAATATGTTTAAGATCGAGGAAGGCACGAATCTTCTAAGCAGAAGTCATAAAAATAGCTGTAAGAGGAGTTAAAAGGAGGACACCAATAACAAGCTCTCCTGCCCAACGAATGACCTGATGAGAAACAGAAAACCTGTTTCCACATACAAATCCTCCTTATATTACTTCTGCTTTACTAGAACTCTGAGCGTATGTCAAATGTAAGGTTTGCAGGACATCAGATTGCTTAAATCAGTGAGAGAAAGCAGGCACAAGAGAATCATCACAAGGGTAAACTCTGGTTAGAGGTTTATGAAACATCTGATCTAAAACTGCAGAGGAAACCCACCAGGGGTAAATGTGATCTTTGTATGCAATGTGCTGTCATTTTAAGTGTCCTACTCAGAATGAATATAGTCATGTAGTCAGTGTCACTTCTGAAAAGAAGAAATTTGATGGATGCTGGTAGCTGTATTCAATACTTAACATGAAAATAATTAATGTAACTTGCAGCATTTTCAGATAATAAAAGCTGCTATGTTCTGTACATGCAAAACATTGCATATTTAGTATTTCATAAGAAATTATAGCCAACAACATGTGATGTACATGGTAACACATCTTGCACTTGTCATAATTACCTACTTTTAATGCTCTGCATACAGGATTCACCCTGCTCATCCAGCCCACATTTTAACGCGCAAAAAGCACAACTAGACTGCAGCTTTCCAAAATGTTTGTGGAGATTTCCTTTCATAAATAGGCTTTGACTAATGTCTCCAAGTTCCCCACTGTGCTCAAATGGAGCAAGGGTAATGCTTTACACTTTCTCCTTCAAACAGAAGGAATACCAAAGCCATAATGGAAACTTGCAATGTCAGGGGGTTATTTTAGCTCATTACTTTTAATGAAAATGAGGTGAAGCCTTAGCCAAAGTGCTTCAAAATAGGATTGTAGAGGCAGTGAATACACGTAAAAGGCCCTAGAAGCCGAGGCAGATATTCTGTTTCCTTACTCTCCCAAAAACATGCTGTGCTGTGATGAAATGGCATCTAGTGAGCTAGTTATATCTGTTTCCTCTTCTTCTTTGTCTTCAGATTTCCCAGCTGATGACCGAGACAGGCCGAGAAGGACTGACTGAAGCCATGCTGAACCGCTACAATGCAGATAAACCCTCTTTGTACAGCCTCCCTGGCTCCCAAACCACTTGTGTTGCCAGTGAAACATCAACAAGTACCTCAGTGGCAGCTTCCTTTTTTGCCAGGTAAGACTGAACATTTGGCTGCTCTCTGTGCCTCTGCACTGACTGGGCATGTAGGCCAAGATCTCTGAGCGAGGCACACTAGGGACTCGATGCTGTGACCACCTGCAATCATTGGGGGCAGGGGGGAGTGTAGGTTTTTCAGAAGTCCAGCTCTGAAGTTTTGCAACTGGTTGCCTCTTTGAGCATGCAAATCAGAGAGGAGGAAAAGGGATGTGCCAATGGGTGAGGAGCAGACTGGGATTGACAATTTGTACCACATCCACATGGCACCACAGCCTTCTTCCCGTCCCTGCCACACTGCTTCATCGAGATGATCAGAGCAGCCAGCCAGGTGAATCGCAGGGCACACGGTTCAAAGGGAGCAAAGTCTGCGGCTGCCATGCTTCATTCTGTGCCCTGGGTGCACATCAGCCTCGAAGTTCAGAGGCTTATCTGCTCACATGTTTTGTGAACAGATCTAAACTAAGTACACTAAGAGCATGATGCCATGCATGTTTAGGCAAAAAAAAAAAGAAAAGTCCCGTAACTTCCAGCACGCTCCAGCCAGCCGCACCAAGAGGTGCAGGGCTTTTTGCTGCCTTAAACATGAATATGATTGTACCCTTAATGGACCGAGGCAAGAACTAGATAATGCAGTCAATACCTTGTGCCGAATTTTGGGAAGGCATAATGAGTTGGATCTACTACAACGTGACTTTTCCATTTTGGGGGAAACAGAAAAGACAACAAAAGGACAAGCCTTTATTTCCTGTGACTTTTCCTTGCGCCTGAAACATCACAGGGGCTTGTATGAATGTAATTCTTACGTGGAAATAACAGTGCAATTTCGGTTTCTATTATTTTTTGTTGATTGGACCACAATTCAATCTCATTATTGTCACCACACTGAAAATCTGTGTAAGTTGTGCCCATAGCTTGATTGTGTGATGGAGTTCACTGCATACAGAATAGTGACTGCTGTACCGGGACCAGAAAGGGCTGGGAAAGCAGTGTGAGGGCCCTGTGACAGTAGGTTGAATTAGCCTCAAGCTCCCTGCTGCAAAATTTTTGGTTTATGTTCCCCTGTGTAAAACAAATGCAGAAGAACTCACCATAAATAGAATACTAGTACAAAAGAGATAATTCTATAATTGTTCTCTTTGATGGTTTAGAGTGAGTGTTTGCTTTTTTTAAATGGGGAGTTTTTAACACATGACCATCCTGCCATCTTATTCTGGGGTATGTTCAGGAGTAGGACCGTCCTCAATCTCATTCTTCTAAGTGTGGGGTATGTGGTATTGTGAATCTTGTTGAAAGGAAATAGTGGATGCCCAGTTTGTATCCATTATTATCCAAGGCCATCCATAGCAGAGCCACCAAATAAATTGGAGGGTAATGATTGTCTTCAGGTTGCTCTCGGAACTGTCTTCTTTCAATGACCCACACACACTTTAGGAAGGTCAAGATCTCTTCTTGCTAATGCCAGTGTGTAGGACATGGAATAATCAATTCAAGTTGTGGCAACCCAGATTCAGGCTGGACATCAGGAAAAGCTTACTTACTGTCATAGCAATACAACAGTGGAACCAGCTGCCTAGAGAGGTGGTGGGCTCTCCTACACTGGAGACATTCAAAAAGAACCTGGACACCCATCTGAGTGGGATGGTGTAACGTGGTGTCCTGCAGCAGCAGGGGGTTGGACTCAGTGGCCTTCACGGCCCCTTCCAACTCTTCTATTCTATGATTCTACACATACCAGAGTTCACAGAAATGGAAAAATATGCATAGCTTCACTTGTGTGACAGTCATAGTAATGAGGTGTTAGGGCTTGGGATAAGAAGATGACGAGTGATTAGTATTGCTTACTTGTGAACAGACATGCAGAGACATGTTTTGCTTGCTTCTGAGTAGCCTTTAAAAGGGTGAGACTACAATTTGGCCCTATCCACTTTTCCTTTGCTTCTGCCTGCATATGGACCCAGAAACCTTTTTGAGGTTCAGCCTTTGGACTGAAAAATGTTCCCTGTGCTTGATTTAGGGGCAAGGACAATGTGCTAACAGGTAGGACAACTGGAACCACTGATCATCTGATTCTTTTCTTCTGATTGCCAAAATAACACATCTGTGTTTCACTGCTATATCAAAACAAAATATTATATGTAAAGATAACTGCTTGGGGGAGAATTGCACAGCATGATGATATAGATGTCTTAGTTTGTGTTTATAGCACTAGGCATTATATTTCCAAAATGAAGGCGTGAAGGAAATGGAATTATTCCAAATTAGATACTACTGTTGAAAATCACAGCCTGTTTGTTGCATCCATCTGTTTGTTGGAAAAAGTGTTATGGAAATAGTTACAGGCCTGTAATTCTCAGGCTGCCCTTGGTTTGACACATATTAGAGATGCTCACAGGTACACCTCGATTGAATCAACCCTCCTAATAACTTGCAGTTCACCCACAATCTGTAGTTTTAACTAAATAGTCGCTGCAGATGTAAAACACTGATTTAAATGTTGGTTGGAAATCTGGTTGTGATATTTACATCAGCATGTAAAGACACCTTCTGACCCTTAATGCAAGAGGGAATATTGCGCATTGGCAGCAAATGACTTTAAATTGTTTACAGATTTTTAGCTGTATTTCAGTGTTTTGCATATACTGAATCTTTCCTGTTGGCTTAAGTAGAAAACAGCTGAAAAAACTGCCAGACTAGTGTTTTCATTGTACTTATTCAGAGAACTTCTATTGATTGCCGGAATGTCTGACATTATAATATAATGCTTTGGTGAAGCTTGCAGTCTTACCTTGTTGAGGATCCAACTGATTTGTTTCTTTAATAATGGCAAACCCATATGTAATTCATGCAATTAGAAAAACTACTGTTTTGGTTTAAAGCTAAGTCTTTCCCTTGCATTTACTCTCTCTCCTACAGGAACAGCCACCTTCAGTCATGCTGGTGCCAGTAATTTCATGGGGAGAGAGGAGCATGACTATGCAGTTGGAAACAATTTCTGTGCTTTATGACCACATTGCTTTCAGTGGCCACAAGAACTGGAATTGTTATGGCTATAGCCATTCATTGCCTAGATCAGATTTCATTTTTTCCTGATTAGAGAGTGGATCTGCACACAGAAGAAAAAAATAATGGCATGAGCCACCCCTCAGTTGTATATCAACCAAAGCACAGGAATCTGGATAGCAATCAATCAATCAATCAATATTGGTTATGTCCTTTGTCAGATTAGAAATGCTAGTCCACCTAATGTCATATTCTGGGTTGTGCAACCTAACTGATTTTCAATTTATTTACTTTTATGAAATTTCAACAAAGGAGAAGAAGGGAAATGTGGCTACATAGATTGGAATATTTGCCATTTCAGTGCATACATATGCATTTTTTTATAAATAGATATACAGATAGATATGAAAATATAAATTTCTAAGAACTATACATTAATTTAAACTAAACTGGAGCAAATAGTAAGTGTCCATTTGTGCAAAGTCTATGAACCATCCAATCAAATATTAAAATGGTTGTAAGGTTGTTGGACCATTGAATTACAGGTGTTTATCCTTCCAGTGTTGTAATATCTGCCTTTTAGGTGTCAGAAGGGCATACAGAACCCATTTGCATGTTAACTTCCAGGAAGCAGGTAGATAATTTACTGATATCAGTAAATAATAGGGAATGTTCCAGTACAAAATGTATCCTTATCCTCCCACAAAAGGGCAACTAGGGGGCCGAAAGATATAATTAAGCATTAGCTGTGTTATGTCTTCACTGATGAGCTGACTTAGACAAACCCTTATTAAAGAGATGTTGTGGTATCCAGTACACATGAAACAAGTCCTTTTGCTAAATAAGATGCAATGTGAGATTTGTAGATTCATCAAATATAAATGCTAGGGTAATGATCCATTAATTAGGCAAAATGGGTCAATCTAGTTCCCCCTTTCATTCCTGCTTAAGACACTGCATATCATCTTTATTAGCCAGTAATAAGTATTTATAGATATGGATTGTAGGTTGATTCAGCCTTACGACATGCTTCCATTGTGAGGGAGACACTGAAGCTACAAAACCAGTAAGACCAAGCCTAGATGCTAACAAATGCTGCAGTTGCAAGTACTGCCATTCAGCCATTGCTGGCAATTTATTTTCAAGTACCTAGAAACATCTTGCCTGTTTCCTGTGTGCAAATACATCCACTGAAAAGAAAGGAATTTTCTTGGGGGGAAAAAAGAAGAATTATACTTCATTTCTTAATTATGGATCCTAAGTGTTAAATCTGAACTTTTACTTTCAGGGATGTAAAAGTGAATATTAGGGGCATTAATCCACTGATCCCTTATATAGTCACAAATGTGGTTAACCATATAGACTACAACAGGCTGCATAACTGTTTGCATACTTAAAGGTCAGCAAATTCATACAGAATTCCTGTATGGGAGATGCCATATCTGCCTAAATAAATACAAGCACAGTTTTGTGTCATCAGATAATCACAGATTCAGGTACTCATGAGTCTTGCTGCTCTTAGATACCTGTAAAATCTAAACTGGCATCCTTTGGTTTGATAACTGTCTTCCCATTGTGACAATTACTGAATAAGACAGTTGTTAAAGTGCAGCTGTAGCATCTTTCAAATTCCAGCCAAGTTTTTCTGTGTCTGTTGAGTACTCTTAACAAGATTTCTAAAAGAGCTAGTGTTTTCTCACAACACCAGCTCATTCAACCAACTTTTCTCCTTGCCTTTACTGGATAAAAACTGATGGCCACTTGAAACTGTGAAGGAACCTCTGTGTAGCTTCAAGAAAAGTTAACATATGTCTAGCTGCGTTCAGCTTGGCTCAAGGGTATATATCTATTCAGGATTATTTTATTTTATGACAAGACTACAGTATGCTGGAAGAAAATAAAAGAAAGTCAAACAGTCTAGTTGTTTGAAAACACAGCTGGTTTCGTAGCATACTACACTTTAGTGTGATAATAAGCCTTTGTATCTTAGGACTAGGGATGGAGGGAAAAAATGGGTTGGTTTGTGTTTGGCAGTGGTGCAGATAAATTCAGACCTCAGAGGTCCATTGTCATCTTGAGACTTGCAGGTGGTGGGCAGTGATAAGTGGGCTTCATGTCTACCTGGCTAGGATGGGGATGTCCTGGCCAACTATGGTTAATGCTGTTCTCCAGAATAAACTTTCCTTTTGCCTTCAACATTATCTTCTTCTAGAAGTTAGAGTTTAGGGGGCTGCTGACTGGGCATGCCCATGGTTGCAGTATAGCAAGGTCACAATCCAGCTTTCTGCACATGAGGAAAGACATCCATGTAGGCCTATACAATATTAAAACCAAGCTTTCATATTCATATAAGTTGGGTTCAAACTTATAAAAAGCACTGAGTGCTTGTAGTAAGTCACTATCTCTCACGTAACCTTTATTCCAGACTTGTTGTGAAAATATAATGAAATATATTATTTCAGGACATAGCTTATTATGTCTTGAGCTGCTGAGGGATGGAATTTAAATGGGAAAATAAATAATGTGATCTAGAAAGGACGCGCAATGCCCACTGTCATATCTGAGAATACCTTTTAGTCGACTGTGAAATTGTGGATGTACATCTATTCTTCGGAGACCCGTTCAGCTAGAAGAAAAAACATGGGTCACACAGTCAGCCCCAAAGGAACCAGACAGCTGTAAGGAAAATCCCAAATTGCCAGTTTGCATTAGCGGCTATGTAAGACTTCACACATACAGTATGTGTCGGCTTGTTTGAGAATGGGTGAAATCAGAACTAAGTTTAGTCAACACAAATGATAGGAATGTGAGCTTGTGCAAAGACCTTTGGTAAGGTTTGCTTTGTTCACCTGTGTGAGGAGAGCTAACTGATAAGATGACCCCATCTGAGTCAATAAAATTAAGCAGTCCCATGTGGTCTAACATGGCTTGTGTGAGACATCACAGGGGCAAAACGTATCAGATTTTCAGCCTGGTTTAGAACAGTTGCTCTGTCACATAAAAGTTAAACGGTGAGATTACTGATCTAATTACAAAGAAAATTCATCTGGAAAAGCTCCCAAACTTCTTGAGGAATGGCTGTTCCAGCATAGAACTGTCTGTGTGCTATGAAACATAATTTTTAAATTAATCTGTTCTTTTCTCAAGCATATTTAACGAAAACAGGGTTTCTTATTTTTTCTTATACTTCTACCTTGTCAGTATCCCCTTTTCAGAGGAGAACATTTTGCTAACTCTTCTTTCTTCCAGTTATTTTTAGGATTCTGAACTGCAGATTTCTACCACTTTGGGGTGTGTGTATGAGCGCTCACATGTGAAAGAGAGAGAAAGTTTGCCTCTAATTTGAATTGCTCTGATTGTTGAGAACAGAGCTATTTTCTGGCCTTTAAAAGACATTTGCTAATGGAACTTACTCCAGGTAAGTATGGTAGAATTGCAGCCTTAGGTACAGTTCTATGTGTGTTTACATGGAGAAAAATCCTAATGTTGGTCATGTGGACTGAAAAAAGCTGGGTGTTTTAGGACTTTTTTCTGTCTAAACATACATAGTATTGATTTTACTATTGGCACCTGTCCTTATTTTATTCTTCCTTTATCTTTCCTTTTTTCATCTGGTGGCTAGTGGTTAATGAATAAATATTATTAATCATGCTTAAATGTGTTTTCTTTTCATTATCATTTTTGGCAATGTCAGGGCATGTAACAACAACATTTGGTGACAGCAACAGTCTACAAACACTCTAATGTCCAAACCCAGACACATTCAGTTATTAATGGGTTAAACACCCAGAGTTCACATAAGCAGAAACCATGTGTTAATTCTGGTTTGTTTAACCCACAATTAATGGGTTCAAACATGACACTAGCAAAGTAGAAAGGAAATGTTCATTATCTGCTGCGGTAAACTAGGTATGGTTTGTGGATTCTATACATTCCTAAAAATCATGGGTTAATTAACATCAGATCCATGTGTTGATCCTTTGAGAGGAGTGGGAGACATGTCCCAGCCACTCTGAATGCTGGTAGTGCTGAAGTGGGAGCAGAAGCACATTTGCAGCGGATTTTTTTCTCTGAAGTCATTCTGTACATTCCTGTTTTATATCTTGTACAAATGAGAGCACAATTTTAATTCTTTTATACCTAGTGTTAGGAAGTAATATAAATCTGTCATGATGGTAGATATCATCTTACCCTCCGTATCGTGCCTTGGGATGGAAATCTAAAGTTTTCATTGTCACAAGCCTCTGACAAGGTTTCCCCAATAGTGTAAGAGGAAATAGATATTCTGAAATAGATTCATCTTTTCAACTGATGTAACCTCTAAAATTCAACCTGTGAGCAATTTTGAGCAACTGCCTTCCCCCTCAACACTACAAAAACATATTATTACATACCTCAGCTCCAAGAAAGGAACAGTGTTCTAAATGAAAACAGATCTCCTATTCTCTTTGTGCCAGCACTTTGTTTAAGTAGGAGGAGGTTGCTTACATGCATCCCAGATGTTCATGGAAACAATTCCCCTCTTAATTTACAGCAGAATCTAGAGCTGTGCCTTATTCTCTTTGTAGTTGCTGTGACACTGAGAAACATGTAAAGATCTTGCAGGCTCCTCTGCTGTTGTGTGGCTCTGCCAGAAGCAGATATTCAAATACTGTGGGTAAAATCAGAAACCCTGTCTTGGCGTATTGGACGTTTTCAATGAACAAAGCTTATCTTGAGGCTGTTGGAATTTCTTAAGGGTCCTTGAGCTGAATAGTGGGAAGGTGTGCTTGTGAAGAATACATGCTCACAATGTATGAAGTTAGGCACCTGTGTTAACGCCGGTTGCACAAAGATGGAGAGGGTCATCCCCAGCCAGGGAAACACCTGAAATCACCAGCCATGTGGTGAGTCAGGACACCTGGGGATCCCTTTTGCAGCATGGATAGACAGTGCATTTCTTGGGGAAGTCAATCAGAGGGGAAAAACCTGCCTTCCCCACATTTCAGGTGAAACAAACCAATGCTGGATTCATTGTAAATAACTACCAGAAATGTGCTATCCTGCCTTTTTTTCTTTTTTTCTTATCCGAGGGGATTTTATACTTCCAGCATTACAACTTGAGATACCTTTGTACATCTCTCACAGTCTTCTTCTGACTTATTGTCAGGTAATAGGATCAACTCCACATGTTTCTGGGCACTAAGGGGAGATAAAAATGGGTATGTTTTTTATGTAATATTGTAATCTGCTTGGAGAGTCTTTGGACTAGTTTAGCAGAATATAAGTTGAATTGATGATGATGATAATAATTCACACAACACTTAACAATGCCATGTGGTAACTATGCAGCATGTTATCTCCCCTTATGTCTTGGGTTTACACATTTGTGTGGTTTCTGTGCATGCATGGTTTCCATGTTACTCCATCTTCCCTCCAAATGGTGGCACATATCCCATCAGCCTCTGCTGCTTAGAATCAGTCCAAGGATGCCACCACTCCTGCCTACCTCTCCCTCATTGGCCACATACTTCCCTGGGTGTGACTCAGTCAGCTGTCTTTTAATTTTTTTTCCTGTTGCTCTGTGAAGGACCTGCCTACATTTCCAGATGTAATGAATTTAAAATATTCTGAAATATGCATTAGTCTAGTTAGAACAGGTTGAATTTATTATCCAAGTAACCCTAATTGCTACTAGAGTAGCGCTATTGCTCTGGAATAGGCTATAGGACTGCCTGCTTCGTGTTGTTAGTTGGAAATTCCAGTGAATGGACACAGATCCACGTTCAGTATTAACTATGATAGCTTAAGAATATTCAGGACTTCTTAAAAAACAACTTTGCCAGGGCATGGTCAAATGAGGCAGCCACCTTGCTGAAGCTAAGCAGGTTTGGATCTGGTCAGTGCTTTGAGGGGAATGTCATGCATCCACCTTGATTTCCAGATGTAATGAATTTAAAATATTTCTGAAATATGCAGTAGTCTAGTTAGAACAGGTTGAATTTTTTATTCAGGTAACCCTAATTGCTACTAGAGAAGCAAAAAAAATTAGAAAAAGTGGATCAGGAGTGGGCAGCTCTTGCCAACCCAATTGTTTTGGTCTAAACTTTTACCAGCATTCATCATTGGCAATGCAGGTTAGGGCTGATGGGAGTTGTAGGCCAAAACATTTTATTGTCCCAAGTTGCCTACTTATGCATTGGATCATCATTTGAGTTTTGCTTCTTGGACTGATTAGAAAAGGGAAAATTACTACTTTTTCACATGATTGGAAGAAATGGAAAACTACTAAGCCCAATGCTGCTCCTTCAATTTCTGAAATTGTCTTTAGAAGCAGTGTACTTGGAATAAGGCTTGCTGAATTCAAAGGGTACTACAACACTGGTAATTAAATTGACTTATGATGTTTGTTCTCTAACTCACAGCATCCTGTTTTGGTTACTAATCATTAGCTGGCACTCTTCAGATGCTGACTTCCAAGATTTGCTTGCACAGAAAAATGGAGTCTGCCTTTTGCTTACTTATTCTACTGCTTGTTAGATCCCTGTGGAAACATGAGCATTAAGAAGGGAAGAATTCATGTTTTTTGTTATGTCTTAGTCTTAAATAGTTGGTCTTTTCTATAATTGTTTAGTGGCAAGTTCTTAGCTGAGATTTTTTTTCCTGTTCATTGTATTAGCACTCTATTTTGTGGAAGTTTGTGGAATGCCCAATTTCTACAACTTATATGACTTGTTTGGTTTTCCTCCTACCCCAACTGATGGGTCAAGTTGTTCAGCACAAATACATTCTTGTGCACTCAAAATCCTGTGCACTTGTTTCTCCAGCAAATGCTAATTATGCTTTGATATCAAGACTTTCCTCTTTATGCCTTTGCTTGCAAACAGCCAATAATGCGCATCCTACATGGCTGGAGAAACACAAAGATGACACAGGAGTATGCAGTTCATTTCATGGTGCAAAATTATTTGGGTTTCTTTTCTTTGCTGGCACCAGATGAGATCTGGGAAATTTCCAATATATTCAGAAGATTTTGCTTGTCCAACTAGGCCCACCTAGCCTCACCTATCCAGTCTATACGGAGTTGGCATCTACAGGAAAAGTGAATTTAGAGCAGATCATGTAATGCATGCAGTGCTGCTTACAAGTCACTGAGGAGTAATGTTGTAAGAAATGTAATCTTCAGTTTAAGTTTTGTGTTTCAAGCTCTTAAATCAAGTGGATATTTTTGTTTGTATTGTTTTTATGCTCAGTCAGCAATATTGCTCTGCTGTTCCAACTTCTCCTTGATTTCTCTTCCTCAAAAGGGTTGCCAGATTGAAGTTCAAAGGGGGCTCATTTAACTTTAATAGCTGTAAATAATCACAGAGAAGTTGTATAAAGTCCTTACAGGACTGTGGTAGGGCCTGATCAGACAGTGCACAGCTGTTCAAGAGTCCCATTCAAGAGAAATTGGCAAACGTCAAGGATCTTTTACATCTCTGTCAAAGGCAGCCATCAGATCTGCTTTCAGGATTCTCATTCCCTTGTACAAATCATGGGTTTTAGTGTTGTTGCTGTGCCTAGGACTTGACTCTTTTCTGTTTTGATTGCCAGAAGATTAGATTCCTCTCCACCTTTGCCATTCCCAAAGGATACTTAGCCTTGTCACCACTGATGCTATTTGAAAAGCCCATTAAGTTCCAACAGCAATGGGATCAAATGAGTATTGCAAGTGACATTGATTATCTTCTAAATTGCAGTAGAATGAATATCTAGCAATCTGATTTCCTGCATAGATTACATAGCTAAGCGGAAGAAAATTTGGTCTTGGGAAACAAACACAAAAAGAACCAAAGGAGTGTTGCCCTCATAGGTCTCTCTATATGAGTTGTGTTTGCCTCTGACCTAGTCATACCTTTGTGATGGAATAATTTCACACCTGATAATGTATAGAGTTGTGAGCACTTCCTTGAGTGGTGTGCAGCACTGTTCAGGATTTCTCTCCCATCTTGAGTGCTTAGAGGTTGTGGTCAGTCTTTTGGAGCAATGAGCCTGTAGGCACTTGAGTGTATGCGAGATGCTGCATGAGAACCTCTTCTCCAGATGTTTTCTACTTGTTCTGTGAAAGCATTCTCTGTTGTGACATTCCACTTGTGAACACTCTCTCCTTTGAGGTGCAAGTGGAGCCAAACTTGGAATCATTTTGGTTTATCTGTTTGTCCAAGCATTTTTAATTTGTTTTACTGCAATTTCACTGTCTTTTAATGTAGTTCTTTCATTTTATTGTATTGTTTTTATTCTATTTTGAAGTTGTATAGCTATTTTTATGTCTGTTGTCCACTACCGAAACTTCTCATTAGAAATATCCAGATAAATAAAATAAATATAGCATCCATTGTGACTGTTTGTTGAACTGCTGACTCCCTTTTCTTAGGCCATATTTCCAGCTATTTTGAACCCCTGCACACACCTTTTGAAGCAGGTTTGCTGTGGGATTGTTATCTGAGGAACAAGCATCTAAGAACCTACTCTTCTTTTGTTCCTGGTACATGCCCATTATGTATTTTTCTTGTATCATGCATTTTGCAACAAGAGAAAAGATCAGAATAATTATCCTGTAAAGAACATTCAACTTATTTTCCAAGTTATGAAAGGCGACAGATAATGTTACAGATCTACATGATCTCCAAGAAATTCATGGTGAGTTTATTTTGGCTTGTGTTTAATGGAAATGCAATAGAAGATCTTTTCCAAGCTTGAAAAGTAACATCTAAGTTCCTTTGAGAACCATTTAAGATTGATCTCCCTATGTTGCCTGGATTGCATCACGTGAATAGACTCTCAGGGTGGTGCTATATCGGACAGGTATGTTCATCACATTTGTGTGACTCTGTGTGTTATTAAAATATGCAGTTTTGAGTGTAAATACCAATTCTGAGGAGACAAAATATATTGGATAATTTCATCATATTCAGGAAGCTATCACTTCCTCTGTGTTGTGGGGGAAAGGCAGGGCTTACATTTACAGTTAACACTGAAACATGAATTATTCTTTCAGTTAAAGAAAATGATAACTTCGGTTTGCTCCTCCATTATTCTCATTGGCAGGGAAATGAAAGCAATATAAATGTTTGCAGAATGTTCGCTTCTAGAATCAGTAGCAACGCCAGACATCTCACCAGCATGTCAGAATTTTCTGTCTGCTACACTATACAGAAACAAAGGTTGGTCGCAAAGATGGTGTCCCTGTACTGTAGAGATCTAGTATGAAACAGGCATAGAAATTTCATGTTTAATCATAGTAAGCCAGGCATTGGTCAGGGATACTTTTGAAGATGGAGCAAGAAGCTGCAAACTATGAAGTCTTTGGTGATGGTCAAGTGGAAGTCATTTGTGGGGCAAGGATTTTAGGCTGGTGGCATGGGACAAAACTGCAGAGCAGTTCATGTTTGCATTTGCATGCATAATGCAAAACACATTGTGCACTTCCTTTGCATATGTGCTTTGTTGCTTCGCAAATTCCATGCTATTTAGGTGCCTACACTGGGTAGCAGAGGGTCTTAGGAACTGAAAAGCACTGATCCGGAAGAGTGTTATATTCTTGAAACATCATGAATGCCAGCAAAACTTTACTTAGTGTGAGGGATAAATAAACACCTAAGAACCTATGCAAACAGCTGTCTTAAGAATATAAATCTGAAGGTATGAGTGCTGTTATAACATTGACAACTTCGCATGGCTTGGCCTCAAATGATGTCCTTCATCTTGGAAATGATGACTGCTCTCTGGAACAGTCTTCCCTGTCCTATGCACTCCAGATGTTTTGGATTGCAACCCCAGCCCTTGTAACCACGGCCATGCTGGCTGGGAGCAATTGGAGATGAATTCCAAAATATCCGAAAGCCACCAGCTTTAGGAAGGCAGCTTTAGGGAGTAGTCATGGAGTCAATAAGGAATGTCTTTAAGAGAAATGGGAGAGGGAAATGAATACATTCAATCAATTTATAAGATTCTAGAGGGGCTTGACTGACTTTATATTTTACTTTGTTATCAGACACTTTTTACATCAGGTAGCAATATAACTTGAATTTTAAATTACAGTAATGGTCTTTTGGAACTGTATTATTTTTCTCTTAGTGTTGATGTGTTTCATTGCTGAAATTGAAATAACATATGGATGAGGCAGGATATAAATATATAGTATGTTAGAAATAAAGCCCCCTTTTCATGTTATAATACCACTGTTTACCACATAGGTTTTCAAACTGGCAACAGCAATTTCTTGAAAGTTTTAATGGCCTTGTCCAGCACAGCAAAACTCCTGTATTGATACAGTGGAAGATGAAGCAGGTAGTAGGACAGGGGTAGGCAGAATACCCAGATTGTTTCTCCAGATGGTTTGGATTTCAACTCCCATAACCCTCTGACAGCATGGAGGTCATGAATGGTCATGAATGGTAGGAGTAGAAGTCCAAAACATCTGGAGATTTATTTGTTCTCCATCCCTGTTCTGGGGCGTACTCTTAGTTTACCAATGAGTCCCAGTGGGTTTTGTCAGTTCTTCAGATGAACTGAATGTGAACCACAGAACATGCTTCATAATCATCTGTAATGTATAGGAGTTCCATGGAAGATACTTGGTGAAGGCTTCAGCAGACAAATCAATATTGCCTGGAGTAGACAGTTTGAAAAAGATAGATCTACTGAAGAAACAAATACACATCTGTAACCATCAACACCCCTATTAGTCTGTAGTATACTTCTTCCCAAAGATAGGTCCATTTTCTGCATCCCCATTCAATGAATGAGCGTATATTTAAACCTTGACCCAAATTCTATCACTTTGGATAACAAACATCTGATTATTAAGTGAATACAAGACTTAGCAGTTAAGATTACTGTGTTGGAAGCATACTTATTCATTAGCTGTCATTATAAAACTCATTAGCACTGCTTTTTATTATGAATTTTGAAAAGTTATGCGCCATTGAGCAACTATTTGTGTGCAGGTTGCCCTGAACCAATGATGCTGAACAGGATTAGGCAAATGGTTCTTTTTAAAAAAGAGACTTTTAATTAAATTTCAACTGACCTATCAAAAGCTGAAGAAGAAGATTATTGTTATTAAGAGGTACTTTGCTGACACTGGCCTAGATGAAATTATTGGAAGTGAGGAATGAATATACTGGGGGGGGCGGGGGTTCATGGTATACACTTTGTACACATAGCTAACAAGGCTTTGATTGTGTGAACTTTATGCACAAATGGGAAGCTGGGAGGGAAAGAAGTAATTTGATATATTCCAGGAACAGCAACAATGTTTATGTTTCACTGAAATCAATGGTTCTTAAGGGCTTAACTGTGCTGTACATTTTTCGATATGGTATCTGATTGGTTGGCACTAAGGAAATCTTACATCATTGTTGCTGGTTGCTCTGAAGAATGCATATAAACCTATTGTATTCGTTGAATGGTAAAAGCTTTGCACACAAACTGTGGCATTTTCATTGTGCACATGCACCATTTTCTGTTGTAGGACTGGTTTACAGATTACACTGATACTTTCAAGAGCATCCGCTAGAAGAGGAAATTGGAATTTGACCTTTCCAGTGCTCTGTTGCACTAGGAAACTTCAATTGCCTCACCCACAATGCATTTTTAAAAGGTGGGTGGTGGGGGGCAGAGCAGAGGAGGGGAAGGGCTTCATGCTGCCCACCTCTGCTTTATGGCATACTTGCTTATAATGTATTTTAGGCCGGAGTCATATATACCATTGACCTCAATAGAACACTGTATAGGATTGTGCTGTAAATCCTGTTTAAATATGTGCATTGTCCTAGAGAATTGGCCCTGGGTGTACTCAGTGTACGTCATTCTTTTGTGTATGTGGTAGTCCCCATTGAGTTAAACAGAGATAATCTGCATGTATATAGGAATGAACTTATGAATTAACCCTCTATTGAAATAAATGGGAAGCTATTATAGGTGCATTGTGAGATATACACATTACACTAGAGCAAGTCTGCATTATTTTAATGCTCTTGGGCTGCATCCTTTAAAATAAAAGCCACTGTTATCTCAAAAATGAAAATGAAAAGTCTGCACAGTACACATGCTTGGGTAATTTAGTAATTTTGCTTTTTGCCATTTCTTGAAGCTAATAGGAGTTAATCATCTAAGTAGAATTTCAAGTCCACAGATGAAAATGTTTCTAGGAATCTGACTGAAAGCTAAATGTTTTTCTTTCATGTAGACTTTTGGCCAAGTCTGCATCAACATGAATTAGCAGCTCAGATTATATATCATCAAGTTTGGGAAACATGGGACTGCAGTTTCTAATACAGAAAGAAAGTCTTTAGTGTTTAATTTTGTCTTTATAATAAATGAAGTCTTCAATTAAATATTTTAAATTTGGAAATCTTTCTTTAATAAAGACTGATTCATACCTTCTTTCACAGTATATGTTTATTCTGTCATTTTCGCTATGAGCTAATCATTGGTGCTGGTGGTAAGAGTATAACGATGGTCCATCTAGTCTGCCCCCCTGTTTGCACAGCAGCTGCCCAGGTGCTTCCAGGGAACTCAAAAGCAAGGTATGGAGGCAATATCCCAACCTTGTTGCTTGTTAGTATTAGTATAGCCAGAGGTGGTATTCAGAGGTTCTCAGCCTCTCAACCCAAGGCCCAGTGTAGCTATTACAGTGGACAGATGGCTGGTTCTCCCCAGTGCTTCTTTTGTAAAAAAAAAGGTGCCGGAACTCACGTCTTGGAGTCACACTTTTACACAATGGTCGCCGCGGGCAGTAAGCACTCACGTGACCATGGGCTGAACAAGCCACTTCCATGGGCCACCTGAGGTCCAGACCGGAGGGTGCCCTCCTGTGCTTTAGAGGCATAAACAAGCCCTGTGCCACTCTCTGAGAATCGCCTTGATTGTGTAAACAAAACGGGGGTGGTGAGCGAGGGCAAATGGGCAGCTGAGCGCTCTTATGTCCTCTTGTAACAGGGCAAAATGGCGGAGGTGGTGCACCAAAGGAGGGAAGGCTGTGGCTTTCCAGGTGATGCTGGACTACAGTTCTCATCTTCCCCCTCCATTAGCAAACTTGTCTCAAACTAATGGAGCCCAGCAACATCTGGATGGCCACAAGCAAACCGCCCCCATTGCAGAGTCTCTCAATTGGCTGGGTTCTATCATTTCAGACTGCAGGGGGGTTTGTGTGCATGTGTGCAAGAAAGTGAATGTATGGCTGTTCCCTTGCATCATTCTCAAGCTCAGAGTACAGCAGAAGCACCTGCAGCCTCCCCCACACACACCCTCGGACATTGCTGGGCTATAATTTCCATCAGCCCCAACCAGCCTACCCACTGGCAAAGTAAGATGGGAGTAGCAATTCCCCAGATCTGGAGAGTTGCAAGTTCCCCAGCATGGGCAAGATCATCTCAGTGTGGCCTCCCCGCATTATGGTTCTCTCTGGGAGTGAAATGATTTCACCTCCTGCAAAGGAAATGCCGCCCCAGGAGGGCTGCAGGCGCTCCCCAGAGACTGGCCGTCTGGATGCAGCCTGCAAGGTCCAAGCTGCCAGGATGGGGGAAGGTGAGGAGGTGGCTCTCGTCCACAGACAAGCGGGCTGGGAGCAGACCCGGGCAGAGCAGGTGGGCTGTCCCAGCAGGGAGACCACGAGGCATGGAAAGCAGAGAGTAGGGGAGGCGGCTGTTTATTGGAGAAGAGGTCTGGGCCCCACCGGGGTGGGAGACTGGAACGCCAAATGGGAAAAGCTTCGGGAGGAGAAGGGGAGAGACCAGGGCAGCGCTGACAATCAGCACCGACACACAAGCAGCCTGCAGGCACTATGTTAATGATTTTTGCTGCCGATCTGCTATGCCCAACAGGGCAATTCACAATCACTTGGAAAAATCTGTCAAAAAACGGTGCCAAAATGCCGTTCCGGTGCATTCTATGACAAAAAAAGCCCTGGTTCTCCCATTAGGCAGAGTGAGGCAACTGCCTCTGGTAGAAGTACTGGGGTGGCAACAGTCCCTGCTGCCCAGAGAAATACTGGAAAATGTCTCATTGCCAGAAGTAAGATTTGAACACCTATCTTGCAGGATTCTGTACGTGGAATGAGAGGGAAGGCACCTTGTTTTTCTCCAAGTGTAGACAAATGTTATGCCAGCCCTGGCTGGCGCCCAGTGATAAGGCTATCCTTTATGAACTATTCCTTGTTAAAGTCATCTAAGCCAGTGGCCATCACCACATGTCATGGCAGCAAGTTCCATTCATTCATTATGTACTATGTCACAATGTGCTTCTTTTCATCTGCCCTGAGTCTGTGGGAAGAGATCAGTCGCTCAGCCATAAAAATTCCTAGGCTGAAACCCTGGCATCTTGAGGAAGGGCTAAAATATTCTTGCCTTGGCAAGACAATATGGTCTGACTTAGGGTACAGCAGCTTCTTGTGTTCCTGTGTATGGTCCACCGACTTAACCTGAGTTCTGGTATTATGAAGAAAAACACCTGATCTCTACTTTTTCCACATTGCAGAATTTTATGTGGTTAGAGTGTTGGACTGAATCTGGGGTGTGTGTGTGTGTGTGTTGGGGGGGGTCCATTCCCGCTGTCTGTCATGGAGCTCACTGGGAGATTTGGGCCAGTCATGTACTCTCAGGTTGTTGTGAAGATAAAATGGAGAGGAGAACCTGGTCAGCTGTCTTGAGTTCTTTGCAAAAGGTGGAATATAAATGTGTGTTGTTATTTTCTCCTCAGTCTTACTTGTTCTAAGATTTCATTTGTTTGTTTTAAATTGCTTTAGCATAGCCTCTTATGAAAAGTGCTCAAATCTCTTCATAACTGAATCAAATCTTAGTCTTTGACATGTGGGCCTTGATAGTAAAAGCCCCCTCATCCAAATTATCCCAGACCTGCTTAGCTTCAGCAAGGCACTTGCAAGATGTGGCTTCACATAGTGCCCTGGGATTGCTTCTGGTGCGGTGAGGACCCTTCTGCAGCCTGAGGGCAAATTTCTATTTCAGAGAAGGCCTTGGGTGTTGCATGCTAGTGAAGGACGTGGCTCCAAGCAAAGGAAGTGGGGCCAAAGGCAAAAGGGCCAAAAATACAAATAAGTGGATACATAAGCCACAGGAGAGACATTTCAACTTTTCAGAGTGGGGAAGAATGTAAAAAAAAAATGAGGAAACCACCAGATGATCAGTGGATAAGGAAAGGCAGTTGGGTACAGGAAAAGAGCATGGTGCTCCGTAGACCCGTGTGTCTGTCCCCCCATGTAAGTGGGTCCACAGGAAAGTCAGACTTGGTCACTATGCTTGAAGGTTCCTACTCTTGGCTTGTGGCATAGTTTAAAATTATATCTTCCTTTTTATTGGTTCAGAATAATTTTGTAGTCAGGTACATATTCAAGCATTTTGTGGAAGTTAATCTCTGGCTCCGTAGGGAATTATCTACACAGACATTAAAACTAGAATCCCATATTCTTTGGCAGGAATTTATTTTTGATTTTCAAGAACTAGGGAAAACTAATAATAGAAAATTTTCAAACCCTCCTTGTGATCTTCCCAGGCACATCTGAATAACCACTGTGGGTGGAAGGAGTGTAATCTTTCTGTGTAATCTCACCTGGGAAGGAACTCATTACCACAAATTCACTGATATATCTTCTATGCGCTTAACGCAGTATGCTTTTATCTGTGTGTCCTGGCTGGGGGAGGATCATAATCCATATTGATTGTTCATCGGTGTCCTCTTGTTTAGGCAGGCAAATGAACTCTTCATCCTATTTCACAGGAACCACACAGAATACTTGCATTATTGCACATTTTATTGTATGGTCAATTGGTTGAGTGGAAGTAATATACGATTATTTAAGGCTTGCCACATGACAATGGAGCTTTAAAGACTCATGTTTTCGTCATCTGTTCAGTGCTTCTAAGGGGTGATGAGTTTCTTCTCTTACTGTAGTGTGGTGTCTGTTTTCCCTTTTTGCCATATGAAATAATTTATACAGTTCTATGTGTCTATTATCTATTGCATTCATGTGACAAGTGCTATTACTTCTCCTTAAGCAACTGAGCGAAGAAATGAGTCACTCTTGCTTCCTGCCACAGGCTGGTGCCTTCACATCTAAATTAACAGAATTATACCTGAATCATGGAGCTTACCGCATTAGCTCCAGTGCAATTTATAGCTTAAGCTGCAATTAGCATGGTGCATAGTGTTATCACATTATGATTCTGATACTTCATGCAAGAACAATATACAGTTTATGAGATGCATACGAGTTTTTAAATAATAACTCAAGTATACAGATATATCTGGAAGGAAGCTCACTAATACTAATGTCATGTTCTATGAAGTCCCAGCTAGTTCTATAGCATGTAACATTTATTCCTTAAGAATTTTTTTTAGTCTTTAAGAAATTTTTTGAGTAGTTGCACAACCAAAGCCATTTGTAAGTGAAGAACATCACAAATGTGAAAAGGGGTAGAAATATTCCTATATATGTTTGCCATTGCCTGTTGAAATCATACTTCATTTCAAGTACTATTGTAAAATAATTTTAAATGGCAGAATGAAGGAAGGATTTGCTCCCTAACTTGTGTTTAATTGGACTTGGAGATCAGCTATATTTCCTTCAAAAATCAGCTTGGTTTAGTTCGGGCCAATCCAAATTCAGATCTAGTCCTTTCTAACCGTAGTCTCCCCTCTCACCACCACACTCTGCCGCACTCCATATTTGTGCAATAACAAGTTGCAGGAAGTAGGGAGAGAAGGGCTGTAAGTCTGGGAAACGCCATTTTGCGCAGCATCAGGCTGGGCCCCGGGAGGGGAAGGAAACAACCTTCCTCTTCTCTTTCCAGCCTGTGGCTGGATTAATGCTGCCATCTTGAGCAGAGCAGCATCCCAGGGTGTGGAAGGGAAAACAGCGTGGTGTGGGAAGGAGGCCTTGTGATGAACAGAAGGGGAAGTTCTTCGGTTTAAGGATCTGAGGATCACAGACTTACCTCATGTTTGTGGTGAATATTAGGAGCCCTGAGACTTGTATGCCTGCCTCCATTGTAAGTTTTTCAGTAATGCCAGGATTGGAAGAAAACACCCACTAGGCTGTAGAGCTGCTGTAAGGTTTATGGGCAGAGGCAGGTTACTCCTAGTCCTTTCTAGCACCTTGTTAAGTCACTTTCTCTTTACCAAAAATTATTGTATATACTTTAAGCTGGTGTCTCAGTAATGTAAAAACTGATACAAAACTTTTTTTTCTTACCAAGGCATGTATTCTCTAACTATTGATATAATTTGGAAAGTTTTTTCCTATTATATGTTTCTTATTGTTGTTGTTCTTTGTGTTGTTGTTTATTTAAATACTGCTCAACAGCCAAAGCTCATTGGGCAGTTTACAAAAGCATATTAAACATACAACACATTGTGGATTAGATGGTTGCTGTTTATCCAAAGTACAACCCATTTTGGCTGTCGGAAATTTATAGGACCCTCTTCTTCCAAACAAGTCCACTTGTGCAGTGATGGCTGTTGATACCTAGGGTGGCTCCCATGTTGTCTGAACCTGGCAGGACAATTTTATTGTGAATTGGGAGGAATGGCTAGAGAGTTGCTTGGCCAGAGCGGCAAACCCCCTTCTGCTCTTCACAATCTTGCTCATGGCACTGCCATTCCCCCTCAACCCTTCTCAGTGCCTTCTACCTAATGCCCCCAAAATCTCAAAGAAGGGACACTGGAGGGTGTCTTGAACATGCTGCAACCTGTTTATTATTGTTTTTGGTCTTGGTACAGGAGTGAATGGCAGTTCCCTTTACATTTGCTAACTGCCTGTCCTATGTTCACCACTGTGCTTCAGATGTGAGCAGTTCCTGGTGTGTGTTACTTTGCCTGCCGTGACAGTTGAGTATGTTTAGTGTTCCTGATCATTGCTCTGTAATCCGTTTCAAGATGTGAGGGAAGTAACAAGCAGGAAGAGAGTGGAGCAGCCAAAGGGCCAGATGGCTGGAGGAGAGAAGTCACTTTGCAGGTAGGTATGCCTACATTAGTATAAAGTGGAACAGACCTAAAACAGACAGACAGACAGACAGACAGACAGACAGACCCATGTTCTCTGGCTAGTGATGGAAGAGCTAAAGTGGAAAAAGAGAATGCAGGGTATTCATTAGCTAAATATTGGAGGGGTGGACTTTGAATTTTTTGCTATACCAAAAAATATAAAAACGTAGCAGAAGTTGCAAAAAAAATTAAAAATACGACAAGCATGTTTCCACTTTCAGTACTCAGATGTGTTTGTTTAGTTAAATGTTTGTGATATGTTGCAGGGGAGAGAAGTGAAAGCAGCTTGCAGTTGATAAAAAGGAGGAGCTGTACAGCCAGATTTCTTAGTGTTTTGTTACCTGACTTGGGCTTTGTAAAACAAGGCATTCCATAGCAGAGCAGAGCAAACCCTGAAATGGAGGATTAAATTGACAAAGGACATTTATTTGCATGCTGGGCTAAATATCTATGAAAATGGGAATATGGGGGTGCTTGGATAAATAATACAAAGGTGAACCTCTACTCTGGAGCAACAGCAAAATTATCCAGAAATCATCATCATCATCATCTAAAAGCTGGTAAATGTGTTCGCACAATCATAAAGGCTCAGAGAATTAATTCCGTTTGGGAAGCTGGTGGGCAGGTGAGGAGGAGGAGGAGGAAATTCGCTTGGCAGCCAGCAACAGCAGAGCAGTTGTAGAGCGAGTGCTTGCACAGGGACCAAGGCAGTAAGGAGTTCTGCTGCAAAGATGCCTGGGAGCAAGAGGACTTGGGGAACAAGGGAAGGAATTATAGGGGAGGGATGGAAGCAAGCCATGGCAAGGATGACTGTCTGTTGGGAGCACTGTGAGTTGTTCAGCAAAGCTGTGGGTTGTTCAGCAAAGCTGACCTAATCAAACAACCTCGTTCCTTCGAGTCTCTTTTTATAAGGAGGATTTTTTTTTTCAATTTTCCATTTGAACCACTGTAGATGTATATTCTTGTAGCTGTGTGTGTGCGTGTGTGTGGAATATGTTGGGTCCCACATTTGTAAGTTCCTTCCATTTCTGTGTTCATTTCTCAGGTGTTTATTTTTGAATGCAGAGACATTAAAATCATGTTTGCACTTTGTATAGGAACAAAACAGTGTTGATTTTAGTTGCAAACCTGGTCTAAATAAAGCACTTGTAGTGGTTATCATTTTTCCAATTTCCCTTTTATATCTGGTTCAGGGAGTTTTGCAAAATTCAGTTATCACGTTGAAAATGGGTAATGCAGTTTTTTTGTTGTTTTTCATATTGTTCTTTCTAAAAATGCAAACTGCTGCTACATATGAAAGTGGCAATAAATTATTCTAAGATGAGTCACTTACAAGTCAATAAACAATATTATTGTTGCTAAAAGATTGTCCAGATGTCTCAGCTGAACTCGAGTAAAATTGCATAAGGCTATGGCAGTTCTGCTCTTGGCTAGGGAAAGTCACAATCTGAGAATCTTTTCAACCAGCTTGTATAGTAGTGATTCGGACTTGGGCTTGGGAGATTGAAGTCTTTACTCGACTGTAAAGTCTACTGGGCCCATCACTGGCTGTCACTTGTGGGACTACCAGGATGTTTGGTAGAAGTGGGAAAATGGAGTGGAGAGTGTGGAAAATGTGTTGCTATGGGAACCAGATAATTGCCTGAATGGTACATTTGGGCAAAAAAATGCACACACAGTGGAAGCAGCACAGGGTTGATTGCTGTGATGTGCAAAACTGCCCTCTAACTTAACCTCACAGGGTTGTTGTGAGGATAAAATGGAGAAGAGGAGGATCATGTAGGCCACCTGGGACTCCTTGAAAAAAGGCAGGATGTAAATTTAACAAATATATAAAGGTGCCTTTGCACAACTTGCAGAAATGATCGTTTTAAGCATATAGCATGGCCAGGTATAAAACACTGCAGGGTTAGGCTCTGAGCCATTAATAAATTCTATGTAGCCAATTTGAGTAGAGCATTCAGAGTTTCATAGTAGGATTGCATCAAGTCACAAATCATAAGGAGAAAAATCCCTTCACATTTCACATAGCAGCAAACACAAGCTTGCCACTGAGTGCTCATGTAAAACTACCATAGTATGCATTTCTTTCAGGCAAGATCAGGAACCCACATCAAGGACATTTTAGAAGTAATCTTCAACATAAAGCATCTAAAGAACTACAGACTGACAAATCAATAAGTTGTAAATAGATAGTAAATGTGAGTTAAAAATAGTAAACTGCACACTCCAGAAAGCCATAGCCAAGTCTTTTCAAACAACTGGTTGTCATATTTGCAGTTTCCATTTTTAGGTGTATGCTTTAAAAAGAAAGCGTAAGGTGACTGCCTAAAAGATAATTATGTGAGGAGATAGGAAGCAGAACTATCTTAGACACAATGCAGATCCAGAAAGGAAGAGAATGAAAAGGCAGCTGGTGAGAAAAAAGGACAAGGGCCCTCACTTAGAGCTCCCTTGGTTTTTCCTGCTTTAAATCCTGGATTAGCCTTCTTCTGATTTCCTCCCTGTTTAGGCCATGATCTGAGAAAATATTATTTAGGGCCAGACTAGGCTTGGTATTATTCATGCACTTTGTAATTGTTTTCATTTTTAAAAACATAAGTACTAGAAGTTGTGGGGTGAGATTCTGGATCAGTGGGGTAGGAGGAGAAAGCTTTAGTGTGTTGGAGGTAAATGTAAATTACTACCTCAGGTTTGCACATGAGAAAAGGAATGTCCCTCAGCTCCTAGTAAGGGCGGGCTTCTCTTTAGGAAGTTGCCTTCTAGTGGCTATATTCACACACAATGACAAGCCATGGTAGGAATGGCTTGTTGTTACATGTGAATACTGGAAGCACGGTGAAATGTGGCATGTTTGGGTACCATGAATCACCAACAGCGGTCTGTTCTAAAGTTTCCACATTTCAGCATTGCTTCTCATTATGTGTGACTTCAGTTGGCATGTTTTTCAGGGGTTTCCCATTTTGGCCAGCTTCCTATGTACTATATTCTTTGTTCCGATGCATATGTATGTTGTAGTGGCATGTGTTATGTGCAGAAATGACAACTGCCTACTACTCTGCATTTCTACATTTTCCATTGTTAACATCCTGGGTATTTTTTTTAATGTGGACCAATTATTGCAAGTTTTCTGGAGCTATTTATTTAGTATATTAGCTTTACACAAGTTATTGAATTCAAAATAAGTGACAGGAGATGCTGCTGGTGGTATGGTCTCTTTTTTTTTTTTTGTTTTTTGTTTTTGATAGGTCTCTTAAGTTTTGCAGACTGTTTTGAGTGTATGAAGGTTGCTCTTGTATATGGCTCATGGGCTGCACCAGTCTGACTTCTAATTTTCTTTTGTTCAGCCTTTCCTTTCAATAAAAGCCCCTGTTTTACTTCAGTGCAGGGGAGGTCTTGGCTTAGTGAGAACAGCAGAACTAGCTTGCCAAGTTTAATCTAATTTAATTTAAAGGATTCTTCATTACCGTAACTCCTACGTATTTTTATTTTGTAGCCCAATCAGCCATTATACTTGTAAGATTTATGAAGGAACAATTTTATATGCATAAAAATTGTTTGAAAAAATTGGAAACTGAAATATAGTAATTTGCATTATGACTATGCTATTATTACATTGCATTATATCCTGCCTTTCCTCTTGGAAGGAACCCAAGGTGGCTTACAAGGTTTTCCTCCTCTCCATTTTATCCTCACAGCAACAACAATCAGTGTGGTGGGTTAGGCTGAGAGTCTGTGACTTGCCCAAAGTTCTCCAGAGAGTTTTGTGGCTGAGTGGGGACTAGAACCCAGATCTCCTGAGTCCCAGTCCAGCACTTTTAAACCACTATACTACACTGTTGATTTGTCATGCAAATTGGTGAGTTGGTCCTTTCCCTCTTTTGGTATAGTTAACTAGTTGATGCCATAAGGGAGTGTGTCAGGATCCAGGGTGAGGATGTGGGTGGCCAGAGACAAGGCAGACGCGCTGGGACCGGGGCAACAGAAAAGCGAGACAAAGTCCAAATGTAAGGTTTAATGGCAAGTGCGATAGCCAAGTCCAAGTTATAGTAACCCAACAGGCCAGGGTCAGGAACCAGGGCTGAACAAGGATGTGGTCGGAACAAGCACAAGAAGCAGGAAGACAAACAAAGGTGCAGGTACCTTAGACAGGATAACAGGGCAGGAGACCCGGCAAGATGCAGGAGAGAACAGGGACCAAATGCAGACAGGGTCAGGCAAGATGGCAAGGCAGGATACACAGCATGGCAGGATGCAGGTGACTCAGGAGGCAGGGGCAACAGCAAGGCAACATGGTGAGACAGAATATACAGCAAGATTCAGGATACACAGCAGGAAAGGTCAGGCAAGATGCAGGTACAAAAGCACCCAGGGAGACCTGTGTTGCTAGTGCTCATCAGTAGATGGAGAGTTCCAGCAGGACCTGGGACTGATCCTGCTATTATAGTGGTGGTTGTTCTGGTTTTGGCCACCAGAGAAGCCCAGATCCTGACCTAGTAGAAGTAATCAATGTTGACTAAAGGACAATTAATTTCCCCCATTGCATATGCTCTGGTTTGAGATGGAAGAAGGGCTGCCTCAGTATTACTTGAGAAATTACAACTACCTGTGTTTCTCCTTAGCCTCTTAGTACAGTATACTGACAGATAAACACGATAATCTTGTTAACAATTGCCTTAAACTAACCATGGAACAGAGAGGCTGGGTTCAGACAACCCAAAGCCATGGTGGTTTTTTTAGTGTTGTTCTCTTTCATGGTATTTCATGGTAATAAGTTTGGTCTTAAAGTCACCATAAGAGACAATGACTAGGTATATGGTTTCTCCATACAGCCATGGCTTGTCATGTTACCTGAATCCAGGATCATGGTTTCCATTGTCCTAGTATGGAACTACCACAGAGTCCTTTGGGAAGAGTGACAACTGAAGGAGCTGCTCCAGCTATCCATCTCTATAAGATGAGGCAGGAAACATAGGCAGGGAGTGATGAACTTTGCAATTGCACAGTGGCTGATGGTGTATGGACCAACAGTGGGAGAAGTAGAAAGAATGAATGGAAATAACTTGATCGTTTGTTGGATAGAGCATGGTAACAAACCACGAACCATCGTAACTATGCAGAGTGGCTTAATGTGTTGTGTGAATCCAGCCAGACTATGATCAAAACATGTTCTTTGATATGCAGAGTGGTAAGTCAGTCTTCCTTACCTATAACTCCAACCAGTGTAAGGCAAGTATACACTTGTCTTCCGCTATTTCTGAACAAGTTTGTGCTACCTATTTCATTCCTACTTAAGAAAAATATTACTATATAGGTAACTCAGGTTAGTTCTTATAAGCAAATGCAATAGAAAACTGAAAAATAGAAAGGGCAGAACCTTTTCCAGATTCTGCAAGTATGGATTAGAATTTAATGTGTAGAAAAAGTGCTTTAAAAAGGGGGAAATTAGATTCCCCCAATCAGCTGTTTGAAGCAACAGTGTGAGACTTGCTGCCCCTCAAGTAGCTGATAATTGGCATTGTTTGTTTGCTTCTTTTTCTTTACATGGTCAACTACTTCTGCATACATATCCTGACAGTACCGTTGAAATAGAGAAAGATGCAAAAGTGTGTTTGTATCACTGCAGCACAGGAGGGCAGCTTCACACACATTCTTATACCCCCACAGGCCATTTGAAAGTTTGACTGCTGCCATCTGTGGATATTCTGAAGTATTACAGGAAGTTTCTTGTGCTGTGATATTTGCATTTCCATCCTAATTACTCTTGTGTGATCAGAGGAGCTGGAAATTGAATTGGAAACCTCAAGAGCTTCCAAAGTGATAAGACGGCTGGGAATGCAAAGGTTATCATTGTCAGTTCTGTATGCTTAATTAGAAGTTGAGAAGAAGATTATCATTTACTCTACCAGAGTGTCAAAAACCATCATTGGAAATGAGACTGATCACAAAAAGCATGTAAAAAACAGGATTTGTGAACCATAACTAAAACCTGTTTATCTGGGGCAACCGCTGGAAAGAGAAAGGGAGAAAATGCTGTGGCTGGCATTTCTCAAGCAGAACTTAGATATGTGCAATGAAAGAATTAGTCATAAGCTACTACCACCTTGCATAAAAATCTGCAGACTGACTCTTTATCAGCAAAGGGAGATTGGCCCATTTTGCTTTTCAAACACTGCTGTTTTTCTACAAATTAAAAATGGAGAGCTCAAAAATGTTATTTCTCCTATGCGCTTATTTCTTCCGTGGTTTGTATTGATTGCCTCCACCTCACCCAGGTGAGTAGAGAACTAGGGCTGAAACTTAAGGATGGATCCAGGTCTTCCAGTGGGAAAGGGAGTTAAAGAAGTCACAGTGTCAGGGTATGAAGCATGAATGCAGCCCCGCAGGTCACAAGCAGTGTGAATCACCCTGCAAGTGCCTGCAGGACCCGGACCAGACTTGTAGGCATTTACAAAAGATTGCAGAAATTTCTCTTATTTGTTTTTTTTAAGGTGGCAAGCAAATGTCAGCTGTTACTGCTGCCAGATCATGGAAGGTGATTTCCAAGAACTGCTTCCAATCAGGAAGGGTTGTTTTTATTTATTTATTTATTAAAACATTTCTATGCCGCCCCTTGCCGAAGCCTCGGGGCAGCTCACAACATCAAATAAACTACACAATAAATTAAAACAATTGTTGTGTCATGTGAATGGGTTTTCTATCAATGTAATATAAATTCCTTGGAGCATACCTACTCAAGACCTTAGATGTGATACTACTCCCCTCTTCTTTCATCTCCCTTCTCTGGTGTTTGAGTCACCAAGTAATGTGTCTGTGAAGAAACACACAGCTTGTCTGAAAAGGCAGTTAGCTACCTATCGCAACCGTTCTGTTCTAAGCACTCCCTCAGGCAGTCAGAGACCTAAATTTGCATTCTTAGCATTTTGGCATTGTTGGATTGTCTTTCTAGAGATTCCATCAGCAGAGATCAAATGGAGCAACATCGACTTTGGTACATTTGTCCAGCTCTTATTGCTGTAAATCACCATCTATGCTCAATTTGTAGATAAGCCATATATCACAGAACCCATGAAAGTTTTAAGTAATCTTTTTCCAGATAAACCAAACCCAAAATAAGTGCTGAAATTCACTTGTACAATTGGGATGCAAGTAATACTAGCTTTCCATTACATCCTAACAAATAAGGTTTCAGAAACCTCCATTAAACTGTACTTTAGAGCTGGTTTTTAATCATGATTTGTTTGGAAGTTTTTACCCAGACTTTCTGGTTCAGCACTATGCTTTCTGTTAAAATGTTGAAAACTGGTTTGTTTTGTTGCTCGCATGAAGCAGGGAGTGAAGTGGTAGGAAAAAGCTTGCATACAGGTGCAAGACACTCATGCATATTCTGGTTTATTAAGCTACTGTTGAAAGCTTAGCATGATAACCATACATGGTTAGCTTCTTAAAGCTGTAATGACCACAAAAAGCATTGGGATCTCTCATGCATCTGTTTGTAACAATTCCTCCTATAATCTTTACAATAGTAGTGACATTAAGAAAGGATTTGTTTTTGAATGCTTAGTTAAAACTTTTCTAAAGCACAAACATAATTTCAGGATGTCTGTAGGGTGACATCCTTGAGGATTGCTAAAAGTGTCTTGAGAAGAGGAACATTCTGCTCTGCATACAGGAGTAACAGTGACCATCTGCTTAGTTGGAGCACATAACCATAGTGATTTGGAAACAAGAAAGGAAATAGCCTGTTTGTCTTATTAGTGGAGGTATGTGGACCTTGATGCTGGTTTAGATGAAAGGACCACACGAATCCTTGTAATTCAGTTTTGACTGCCCCCACTTAGACAGATCTACTAGAAAATTCTGTGTTCAGCCCATAACAGGAGCCATGCTGGATCAAGCCTAAGGTCTATCTGCCTCAGTTTCCTGTTTGCAGTGGCCAGCCAGATGCCTCCAGGAAGCCCACAAACAAGATGCAATACTACCTCCTGCACATGTTTCCCAACAATGGGTATTTTGAGGTATATAGCCTCTGATATTGGGCATGATATAAAACCATCACCTCTAGTAGCCACTGGACAACCCTATCTTCCAGGAATTTGTCCAACCCCTGTTTAAAGTCATCCCTCGGTATATCGGGTGGTCGCTAATTCCACAGTACATGCATTGTGTGAAGAAGCATTTCCTTTCTCTGACTTCATTCTGGGCATTTCTGCCTCTGCATTTAGCTGAAAGTATCGAGCAGCTTGAGCAATTTTCCTGTTGAAAATGGCCTGCTTTGAACAGCCTTCACTCCTGTTTTACCTCTGTTGTAGAGGTAAAATCTAAGTCGCACGTGCAGAAAAGACTAGGCGTGTCTCCTCTTGTCTAAACACAAGCCTGCAGATGCTTCTGGTTATGTTAGTTTTGATAATGAACCGATTTGCAATTTCACCCCCAGACGTTGATTTAGTCCAGTAGGTTTATGTCAGCTAACTTATTAAAATAGGACTAAGTGACAGGTGGAGGGTGATGGTGGTGGGAGGGCAGTAAGCAAATTGAATGTTGCTGATGTGAATGAAATAGAATTGTGGGCTGGGACAAGTCTTACGAAAAGCATATTTAATTAAAGCCATTAATGTGCAGGATGCTAGAACAGAATTCCCCAAGGAATTTTTATTGCATTTCTTTGCAGCTTTTATCTGTGGATCTGTGTTCATCACCAGGGAATTCATATCTTATTGCAGTACAGTAGCATAATTTTAATGCAAGTAAACATCCTTATAAAATTCGTTACCATTCAGGATTATATCAAAATAGTTCCTAATTCTTTTTCTACTTTTATTGATTTTGGTTTGCTCTGATTTACTGATGACCTATTATTTTCCCTTTTTAAAATTGTCCATAAGGGTGTGTGTGTGTGTGTGTGTGTGTGTGTGAAGATAGAAATGTGTTGGCATTAAAAACCACCTTTTAAAACCAAACCCCACCTGGGGCTCTGTGATGTACTCTGCATAATTCATATTTTCAGATGGGTTTTTAATATTGGTTCACATAAATTGCTGCTAAGAATTGCTAGGAAACCCTCTCTTAAAAATCTCTTCTGAGGTCCCCAAATTTTCTTTTAGTCAGCTACAAAGCCTCCCTTCTAGAGAGATTCAACAAGAGGAAAAGCTTTCCTGTTCTGCTGCAAGTCTTGAAATACTAATATGTCCCCACCGCCACCATCAAGATAAAAGGCGAACCGATAGCCTACCATTCCCATGAATTATTTACCTCGGTTGGATACACTCCTCTGTAAACTGTCTCATGTGGGCAGGTGACTGTTCTGTGAACTAAATTCCAAACACAGCATAGCTCATCAAATAGATTGGGAACAAAGGTTAAGGTAGCCAACAGGAATGGCATCCTCTTGGCATACTGAATTCTTTGACTGTGAACATGTTGGCTGTGTTTTTGCCAATAATTTGTCAGTAATGTTCTGGCTTCCCTCAAAAGAATCAGCAGGTTTTTGCTGTGTCTGATGTACTTCTGAAATTCACTGCGAGCAGACCAACCCACTAGCTGGTTACTAAGATTTAAGCTGATCTTCTTTTGTTGATTTATATAGGACTAAATTAGCTTCAGCACAAATATCTTGGTCAATGACTGGGTAGAGGATTTGGCTGCAAAAAAAATCACTGCTGTCAGTCTGAGGGAAAATATGGACTAGTAAATGCAAGATGATATATATTTTGCTATTGATGAACTTAGTTATTTTGCTCCCTATTGCCCCTTCCATTAGTGTCTAATTAATCACAGTGTGCTCAGTTTAAGCCATGGGTGATTTTAGATACTTTGGCAGGTCATATTATTTTAAGTTGCATCCCACAGTGCATTGCACACACAGTTGGGATACCTCATTTCTCACCAAGCAAATTATAAAATTTGGCTGATGTGATTGATTTATTGCTTATGGATAAAAACAGGATGGGGAAAGATGGCCACATATAAGCATATGAATTGCAGTAGGAGAGGAAAGAAAAGCTTTAAGATGCAAAAGAGAAGAATTGCAAGGTGGAGTGGAAACTAGATGTGCATTCATATATGTTTCTCTTGTTTACCTGAAGTGCTTAAAGCTTGTTCAGTGCCTCTGCTAACTCTGGAAATCAATCTCTGTGTTTCTAAATCTAGGGGCATGACTGAGAGTATTGAAATGGGATGTGAAGGCCCTTACTTGCTTGGCACAGAGCTCAAGTAACAGTTTTAGAGTACATTTTTGTTGGTCATAGAAGGAACACAGCTGGGTTTGCTTATAGACTGAAGCTTCCATTGGACAAGCCCTGGAAGCAACAACAGGGGTTCAAAAAGTATAGCTTGTAGCAGGGATGCAAACTTTCTTGTGCAACTTCTTAAGACAAAAATTAGTCATTTATGTATTTATTTGTACTCATGTAAATATGTCAGGTTCCAGCTACCGGCTCAGGCAGAGGTACTTATTTTAATTCCACATATGCAAGCCACAGGACTAGCCAAAGTGCTGGTTCAGATCCAGCATCAAAGCCACGCTGGGACTGGAATGAAATAGATAGAAAGAGATGGAGAGCAGCAGCAGGACAGAAATGAGGAGCAGAAAGATGCAGGGATTAGAAGTAAAAGATCAGATTTCTGCTTCCCTGCTCATGACAAAGGATAACTGAAAAGGGAATTATTAATAGGCATCACAGAAAAGGGAATTGAATATGTGTCCAAGAAGACAAGAGAGCTGGGTGCACATTCCCAAGCAGGCTGCTTCACTGAGCTATACTGGGGAGGTGACGTAAATGCCCCTGGCATGCCAGGACTGCTGGAGCAAGATCCTTCACCAGAATCAGTCAAATAGATGATCTGTCAGGCTGCAACCAAGCATAGGAAGAGAGATATAGGCGTGTTTAAATGGATTGAATGTTACACACTGGGAAAACTGGTGAAGTTGGAGAAATAAGCAACCATAAATCTTCAAGCAATTTTTATGATGCCATTGAAGGTGCAAATCAGACAAACAATTCCAAAAATTAGGAAACTATGCCTGCTTTTTTAAAAAAAACTTTTATAACAAAAGTGAAGGAATGTTATGATAAGGCAGGTACCAAACATGTACATTGTTAAGGTGTTGACATTTGGCCATCAGACCAATAAAAGACATTCTTTTTTCTTAACAGCAAAGGAACAGCAAACTGTTTCTTTAGGATTGCTGGAAGCATGGTGAGTTTATGCAGGGATCACAATTTCCTTATTGCAGTGAGAAATCAGGTACCTGTATCAGAATCTCAGGGGTGGGCAGGAATAGCAGTGAGAAAACAACTACTCGATCCCCCCAACCCATGTATCCTAACCCTGCACTCAGTGGGCAAGGGGCTTAAAACCTTCAATTCCCTGCATGCTGGGGGATGTGGGTGAGGGGGTGTGGCCCACCACAAGCATTGTATATAGACCTTGAGTCAAAAAGGTTGCTCACTCCTGCTCTGCACCAAGGTGCACAGTGCAAGCACCTGCAGTTCATATATCTGCGTGCTTTTCAGAGAGACAAATGAGAAAGGTATGATTATAACTGCTTCTTGAGCTCTTGCTCATGTGCAGTTAAAAGACTGTGCTATTCTAAGTGTAGGCTATCTTTATTTAGTTTTTTGCAGGATTTATATACTGCTCTACAGTCAGTAAAATTCCTGGGTAGTGAATAATAAAATTGAATCAAAGTATAGGCTAAAATGTTTTAAATCAAATCATGCTAATAAAACTGGCTGATTAATCAAGGAAGGCTTGTTTATATTTGGCCTATCTGCTTTTTTTTTTTCACCACTTCCTGAAATACCTGGTGGGCTAACAGCGTATGTTACATGCTGGCATTGTGATGCTGCTTACCTACTGTTAGGCAAGCTTTGAAGATAAAGAGGATGTAGCTATTGATGGACTATTTGGGCTACAGTGCATTTTGAACAGGTGTGAAGAATTAAGATACTCTGTTACCATCCCTGGATTTAGATCATCAGTGTATTTAGTGATAGGCATGTTAGGAGGAATTAATGGCTTTCCCTAAATTTTAGATCTCAACTTAGGTTTCTTGAGGAAGGATTTTCTGAGTGCAGAAAGAGATTAAAATAAATGATGTCTTGCTAAAGTAGCTTTTTTTGCAGTTGGTGCCCCAATTGCAGTGAATGCTTATCTAAAAATGTTCTGTGGCAGTGGACTATCAAGGGAATGAATACAATATACATCAGAAACCTCAGTGTATAAATCATTCCGGAGCAGGAAAGATATGACAGCTCCAGAATGCAGCTGTGTATTCAATAGTGAATTAGGTTTGCTGTTATCCTGTGCTTCTTCCTGAGCTTTTTTTTACCTTTGCTGTAAGCTGTGACCAAGCCAAGTCTTTGGCAATGCAAATTCTTCTGAATGATGTCCACTTTCCAAGGTTTCTTCTTTGACTAATCACTTTCTTTTCCAAAAGATTGGTCATGAATAAATGGCGGATTATTTTTCTGACCTGTTGTCCTGGTGGGAAAGACAAGACAGAGGTCCTGATATTCACATCTCACTAAACAAACCACAGGTAGAAGGTCCCCAATTTATTCATGCCCATTATTTCTACTGGGCATGGAAAGGCAGGGCACATGCATGCATTGCTTGTAAGCTGTAAGCAGTGCCTCCCCATAATATGTTAACCAGGTCAATGGTTAACTACAGTATTGCCTTCAGATCCTCCATTTAACCTGTTTAGTGAGTAAACAACCAGTCCAACTTTGCACAGAATCTTAATTTAGATATGAAGGATGGCTCAGTAACAGGTTTCATCACCATGATCTTACTGATTGACCCTCATTCGAAAGACTGCTTTAAGGCACACAATGGCCTTGTTTGCGTTTAAGGGTAACCTAAGAGCATGTGTTGCTGTTGAAACATGGGCTGTTGTTGAAACATGGATTGTTATTACATGTGAACCTAGCACTATAATTTATTGTCATATATCTGCTTTAAATATAAACTAATCCTGCAGTATTGAACATTCCCATCAAAAGCAAAGGTATGGGCCAATGTGACCACACCCCTTTCAACAGTTTGATTCTTATCATATAATCAAACCATAGTAGAGATGGAAGAGGCCAGAAGGCCTTTGGGTCCAACCCCCTGCTCGGTGCAGGACTTCCAGTTACACCATCCTTCTCAGATGGCTATCCAGATTATTCAGATGTGTGAATCCTTGAGGAAGCAATGTACCACCTACTGAGAATTGGTTTTGTTTTGTTTACTTTAGTATTGAATGAGAAAGATGCAAAAGTGGTTCAGAGATACCATCGGTCATCTTCAAAATACTCACCTCAGTCTCTCATGCCCAGAAGAGGGATCATCTGTTATCCAGTAATGGCATTTGAATGATTTTTAAACTAGATATCAAATGTGAGGCAGCTTCGGTAAAAGATTCAAAAGAAGTAGGAGCTTGACTGCCTCTATAATTGATTCAGGTTAAGAGAGTGATGCAGATATAGGAACAGATAAAAAGACAGCATGGTTGGCTCAATTCTTTTCAAAACTTCTGTATAGGAAAGCAGCTTCCCTTTATCAGGTAAATTAATCTGTCTATAAACTATTGCTGATCTTCAACTACCAAAACTTTGGGGTTGTCTTAGATACAAATTTTGGATGATGTAGCTATTGGCATTAGCAGACACAAATCAAGATAGTATGTTTCCACTAGCATTGCCAAGTTAGTATGGTGTCTCTAGTTACTGATGCTCAAAGATACACTTAGGTCTTTCTCAATGTCTGGCCCATATCAAGGTATCAAGAGGATAGTTGCGCACTGCCTGTCATTCTTTGACCATCCGCTAGTGGTCTATCTCTTGTTGCCATCAAGTATGCCTGCAACCTAGGGAGAGAGCAGGATTGTATCATAGGTCTACTGTCTACCTATACTTTTGAACAAGTATAAATTCTACAGTGGAATTCTTGAGGAGTGTTACATTGTCTAAAACATGCTACAAAAGTTATCTTTAATTGATCTGGTCTAATATTTGAAATGCGACTGAGGCATCATGGAAAGTGTTTGGTTAATCACCAATGCCTAAGATAAAGCAATATGTAGTGGCAAGCAATTTAAAGATTAAAATATGTCACTGTGCAATCCTGAGTAAATATTTAATTGTCTAATCATGAAGGCTTAAATAATTTACTTGTGGAAACAGGGATATGCATCTGAATTGGTTAATGAGCTGTTGTGCACTAAGAATCTTAGGGGAGCTGGCAGAAGAAAATGAACCTCTTGGCCAGATGGGCATTGTGCGTGAGAGAATTGTGATGGCTGCAGATGCTCAAATTAGATATCTAGGGAAGTCACCATATGAGTCTGTTGGGGAAGAATCTGTGATTAAATGAAACCTTGCAATGGCGCTTAGGTGTGCAATGAAGTCTTCATGGGAACTTATATTATCCCAAAACTATATCTAATTTTTATTGCACAAAATGCATTTTCATTTATCTCAACTTAATACAATCAAGCATGCCACAAATCAACAAGAGTTCAAAAGAATAATGCTATCCTTTTCATACATTCATCCTGTCAAAGACAGAAAAAGATCTACAAACAAGGATGTTTACTAAGCTTACAGTGCAGTATTTGAGTTATGGATTTTTGGGGTGGAGGAAGAAAGGTAATACACTGTACCAGAGCCACTGCTGCTCTATCAAACTTCCAGAAATAAGAGAGACTATGGAGAAGAAATACATGCTACAAAACCAGGTGTAGCTCTGTTTACATTCAGCATTGATATATTTCTGCCTAAAATATATTTTTAAACTTTTTCCCTTATAGTAATGACTACTTCACAGTATTAAGCCATGTGTACATGTGTCCTATTTTATAGAAGACAGTCCTCTATCTGAAGGTCCATAAGAGGACAGACTTCTGTTTGATGCCTTCCATCTGAAGGCATTCTCTGTTTGAAGTCTTGTGTACTGCAAATCTAATTTATTGATTAAACATAAGTCTAAGCAGGGAAAGTCCAGATGCCTGAAGTTGCCCATCTAGAGAGGAAATTAGATTTAGCAGGCACAAAGGTTATCTGCTCAAATTCTTTCCTGCTATGTTGAATTGCATTGCATTTTTATTTAATATAGTAAATAAAATTATATTTGTTTTTGGAGTGCTCAATTTTTTAAGGCAGTAAGACAGAATTTTCTAGTTTTCATAGAGCCAAAGTAGCCATGTAGAAGATTACATGATGACCCCTTTTAAACTGCAAAAGTCTCAGCAACAGAGCTGAGAGAAGCCCCAAACAATTTCCTAATTGCAATCCATCCACAATTTTCCTGCTTAAAACTGCTTCCCCGGGGGTGAAGCCCATATTTGGAATTCTTTGGTGTGGGGAAGCTACTGGGTATATTTGGAGCAAGGAAAATGCAAACAAAAAGGTCTCCTCTCTTCTGCTTTTCTGCTTTAAAAATGGTAGTCAGTGTTATATATATCTGTGCCTGTAATAACCGTGACCCTTAAAACAAAAGGCAAAGCCAGATATTTCATTTCTTGTTCAGTCATCCACTGGCTGTGGGGGAGGGTCTTCCCAGCATGGTCAGCCCCTGTGAGGAAACTGTTCCTTCACTGGGCAATCCCATCTATGGGGTTTATTATTTATAGCAAGGGTTTTCTATCTCAAGGCCTAAGAGAACAATGTATGCCCTCAAAAACTAAGGTTAGAAACAGCACCACCTCAGAGCAGAGGATCTGAGCTCTGGACTCCCTTCCGCACCCATCTTTCAGCCTTTACAGAAAGAACTCCAAGAGGGGGTAAAGGGGGAAGGGAGTGGGTGGGGGTGTTAGATATTAGCACTACTGGGTCATGAAGTACCCTGGCAGAGTCCAGGCCTCCTTTCCTGTCCCTCTAAAACACCTCACCTAGATGGTCTCCCAGTTGTAGAGTGGAAAGTGAAAAACCCTTCCATTGGGTGCTTGGAGGCTTCCAAATTCATGGATCTCTAAGCATCAGAGTGCAACGAAGAGGAGCCCCTTTGAACTTTCTGCCACTGTAACTCAGATTCCATTAGATGACCCTTTCTGATTGTCCCATATTCCATTAGAATACTTTAAAGTTTAAAGCCTCCTAGTAGCTAGTCTAAGAGGCATGGCATGGGCACCAGAATGGAATTGAACATGCAATTTAGAAAAGGTATATTTTGTACATAAGGGATCACTGATTTTGTTTGTTTGTTTATAACATTTGTATGCCGCCCAATTGTGGCACAGCACCTCTGGGCAGCTCACAACACAAGATAAAAACACAATAAAACATAATAAAAACCATATATTACCCATTAAAAACAACAATAAAATACTTAGGACTCAAGACCCTGTTGCTATTACAAGCTCTTCTCTGTCTCTGTCGTCTCTGTCTCTGTCCTCTGTCCTCTGTCTCTCTGCCTTTCTTTCTCCAAGCCTGATTTCCTAACCCTGTACTCCAACCAAGTACACTTGCAAACAGGTCCAGCTTCAGAGAAGTCTTTTCCCATTGTGTTACTGGCTGCTTGAAAAGTTTATTACTTGTTGTCAACCCACAAAGAAAGAGATCCAGACTTAAAGCTACTTTTTCCTAGTCCTTCTAAAACACCACACACCTCCCAACAGGCCCCCTGCTCAGACGCCACAGAATAACTCAGTAATTCCTTTCACTTCCGTAACGGTCATTCTCAACCACTCTTTTCCTACCTAGCAAGAATCCCCAGTCAGTAAGAATCAATTTTCCTTAATCTAGGCTCCACTGAACAACATTCAAAGCTACTGCCCTCTTTTTCCCCTTTCAGAATACCAGCAGGTAACTATTATACAGACTTTTGACAGTAACAAAACAGCCTCAGGCCTGCCTAGATACATGGTAGCCTCATAGAGGTCTTATTTAAGCAATATGTAGCAACAACAGGTTATAAACTGGGCATTTCTTCACACTGGCCATTGATTTTGCTCTGGGACCCTTTCTGGGTGGAGGCGGAGCAATCATCATTGCTGGGTCCCAAGGTGATAAGTTTTGTAAACCACTTGAGGTAGCTGTATGTTATTAGGCAAATGTGAATCAAGCAAGAATGGTGGCTCATCACTACAAAGCTATACAAAAGACGTCTGTAAAAGTTTCCAGGAAAGCACCTCCAACAGTACTATTCCAGGGATTCCAAGATTTAGCTAAGGCTGCTGAAAGAAAGGTAGCAGAAGAAATAATGTTGGGAGATGATGACATGAAGGCTGGGGCAGTTTGATTAGCAGGTGTTTTGCAATGCCATCCCATGCATCATTCAAACGTAAACTGGCATCAATAGTGTCGTGTGAGATAGTTCGTGGCATTTTTATGTTTTGATTGCTTTTCTGTTTACCTTTTACATTTCCTTAGCTTGTGGCTTCACTCCTTTCAACCCTTTCTCTGCTTCGTTCTTTCAGAAGGACTGACAACAGAAAATTGTCATTCTCAGTATCAGTAAAACACTATTTCACTGCAAAGCTTCTGTTTTACAAGATACACTTACCATTTTCTTATTGTGGTGCTAGCTGACAAAGTTCTGGGCTCAAGCCCAGAGCTCCCTAAAGTTCTGGGCTGCAGCCATTCCTTCCCTAACAGTAAAACCGTTCTGACAGTTTAAGCCTCAACAGTTGGTTTACTCATCCATAAAGTACTGTCAATCTTTTGCATCAAAGCACTGACAAAAAGGGGTTTTTTTTGTAAAGCTAAAGATGTTTAAGCTATATTACACATTAATGGTCATGAACTCCTTCTAACCATAAATGTTTATATTATTAATATTTCAAAGTACTATCCTGGCAATTAAGAATAATTCATAACTAATTTCTAGGGGAAAATTGCAGGAGTAGAAAAGGGCAAGTATACCAGTTCTCTCCACCACAGAAAACTGGATTCAGTGCCCAAACCAATTTGTGGCAAATGTGCGATGGGAATTTATTATAAGACAGTTCTCCAGTCCAGGGGTGGGCTAGTTGTGACTCTCCAGATATTTTGGCCTACAATTCTTATCTGGCTTCGCTATAGGCTAGGCTTGCTAGGACTGATATGGGGAGTTGTAGGCCAGAACATTGGGGGAGGGCACTACACACCATCATGTGTTCCAGCCTGTTGTTCTTCAACTGCTGGGTTGGGACCCACTACCTCAGGCTTTCCCAGTCTGGTATATTCCAGATGAGTTGGCCCACAGCTTCCCAAACTATGAACAGAGCTGTAGTGCACCAGGTTGAGGAAGGCTGCATTACTGGAAAAGATCTGTCCTAAGGTGGATCTCAACAATAGCACAATAGTAATGCCATCATACAGTTTTTGGTAAAAATGCTAAATAGTTTTTGTTTCCACATGCATGTTTCGGCTAAAGATAGGTGGCAGCTCTAAAATAGGTGAAGACTACCATGCTTGTACCAGTATCTCTTCTTAATATCGCTACATTTCTACTGTAGAGGGAGCATAGAACGATACCTATAACACCTAGGAGACTATTTTGCATGAAGACCCCGACCAGGATGTTGTGGGCCCTCAGCAAGAGGCACACAATAGCCAGTACAGCTGAAATTACAAGAACAGTGGCCTTGTTAAGACAGACAACTGAAAGACAGCAGTTGCACGCAGGAGGGGAACTTGTAAAGGAGCAGGAAGCTTGGTGGTATCCAGAAGCTAAGTGTGTTCACTAGATTGCCAGCCCTCCCTAACCGGGTGCTCTCCAGATGTTTGCAATGACAGGTCCCAGGAATCCTGACTAGCTGGGGCTGATAGGAGCTGGACAGCACCAAATCAGGAACGGCTGGTATTAATTCATCCAGCCTGCATACAGACTATGCATATTGCGAAAAGCAAGGGCCCTGGTCAGTTAAGCATGCCTACGCACTGCTGGGTTGTTTTACATTGTCTGAGGAATGTGAGTAGATTCGTAGCACACACTGCCTTCGATGTATCTTCTGTGCCTCCTTCCCTGGATTGTTTGCCTAATAGTAATCAGAGTAATTAATTTTCTAAATTAGGTAATTGGGGACATGACAGCTTAATTCCAGCTATGAAACATTTTTGACAAAGTTTTCAAGAAGTATACAGAATTGATTTCAACATTTATAGGCTTCCAGTACTCTGAAATGTCAACTGAGTCTGTTTGCTCACTTGTCAACCTGCCATTTGAGGCTCATTTGTGGTGCAGTCTATCCCTTGAGTGCGCCTGCCTGTACAGAAAGGATCTGTTGAGCTGGCAGTTAAATTTGGCCTGATGAAGTACTGGGTTTATGCTTAGGCATTGCTTCATCGTCTTGACCCTTGCAATTTGCTATTATTTTAGAGGCATCAGCTTCCTCTGAGAGAAGTATTTTTGTAGTTGATACTGAGCAGGAGGGAGGAAGGCTTT